>NC_086216.1:965557-1287410 GCF_035770615.1 Melospiza melodia melodia | reverse complement strand
AAAGAAAAAATTCTTTCCCAAAGTCAAAGCCATCAAAAGGCATGGCATGCCATCAAGGGCAGGGACATGCACCAAAGATTCCTCTATTGGTCCCCATTGAAATCGTAAGATTCCTTTTCCCTTCTCGAATGGAAATTTCATTTCCTTTCGGGAAGGGAAAAAGAATCTTGCAAATCCCAAAAGAAAGGCTTACAAAAACTCTGGAAAAGAGATAGCTTCAAATGAAATTCAATTGAAAAAAGCAGAAAATCGGGAATTTTAGTGTCTTCAAAAAATAGGCTGTGAGGAAATCAGCTGCATTGCAAAGGACCAAACCATGCCAAAACTAAGCTCACAGATGTTACAAAAACAGGGGAAAAGGTCAAGTAGGAAGACAAAACTTTGAGGGGAAGATATGAGGGAAATGGCATGAATACTTAAAACAAAAAAAAAAACAAGAAAAAATCTTTCCCAAAGTCAAAGCCATAAAAATGCAGGCAGGCCATAAGCCAGCAAGTGCAGGCACATGCAGCAAAGCTTGCCAAAATTGATCCCCACTGAAGGCCAAAACAGAAAACAAGGACCTACAAACACACTGGAATGGAGACACCATCAAAGGAATTGCAATTGGAGGAGAAAAAAAGAAAATTTGGGAAATTTAGTGACTCTAAGAAAATGGCCCAGGATTATATCAGGTGCAGTGGAAAGGACCAAAACATGCCAAAACTAAGCTCACAGATGTTGCAAAAGCAGGGGAAAAAGTCAAGGAGGAAGACACAACTTAGGGGGCAAGATATTAGGGACATGGCATGAATACTTAAAAAAAAAAAACAAAAACAAAAACAAATCGTTCCAAATGTCAAAACCTCCCAAATGCAGGCAGGCCATACGCCAGGAAGTGCAGGAACATGCAGCAAAGCTTGCCAAAATTGATCCCCACTGCAAAGAAGGACTTACAAACACGCTGGAATGGAGACACCATCAAAGGAATTGCAATTGAAAGAGAAAAAAAACTAATTTGGGAAATTAAGTGACTCTAAGAAAATGGCCCGGGATTATATCAGGTGCAGTGGAAAGGACCAAAACATGCCAAATCTAAGCTCACAGATGTTGCAAAAGCAGAAGAAAAAGTCAAGGAGGAAGACAAAACTTAGGGGGCAAGATATGAGGGACATGGCACAGATACTTCAGAAAACAACCAAAAAAAATAAAAAAATCTTTCCCAAAGTCAAAGCCATCAAATGGAATGGCATGCCATCAAGGGCAGGGACATGCACCAAAGATTTCCTCTCTTGGTTCCCATTGAAATCGCAAGATTCCTTTTCCATTCCCGTAAGGAAATTTCATTTCCGTGTGTGCTCCGCGGGCCCCGGGAGGAGCCGGGGCCAGGGCCGGGGCCGGGCTCGGGCCAGGCGGAGGCGAAGGGCGGTGATGCCGCCCCGGCCCCAGGCACTGATGCCCGCCCGCAGCGCCACCGCCAGTACGGCCAGAGCCGGGCGGAGGCGAGACCGCGGCGGGACGGCCGGGGCCGGGCACGGGGCAGCCCCGCCCGGGGCCGGGGGCGGGCCGGGGGCATGGACCGGCCTGGAAGGGGAGAGGGAGGCGGGGAGAGGAGAGGGACGCCGGGCAAGGGACCCCGAGAGAAGGGTGCCCGACAGCGGGAAAGGGAGAGAAAAAAAAAGAAAAAGAGGAAGAAAAAGAGAAAGAGCATTCTAAATTATCTGTTTTGTCGCTGCTTCTGCCGCCGCCTACCACCGCGGCTGCTGCCGTTGCCGCTGCAACTGACGCACCGGGGCCGTTCGTCCCCGTGTCCGTTCCCCGCTCGCCCCACGAGCCCCACGTTCGAGCCCCGCGCGCCCCGGGGACAGCCCCTCTGTCTGTCCAAACACGGGAACTTTGCGGCCTTGAGCCCAGATGCAGAGCCCTGACTCCTGCACGCTGGCACAGCGATCCCCTCGCTCGCTGCTGTGCATTGTCCTTGCTGAGGGTCAAACACTGTCGGGACACTTCCCTTGGGGTAGGATTCCTACCTGACCCCAGCACTGCACTTACAGCTCCAGTGTTGCCTTCCAGTAAAAACAGGGGAAGGAAAACTGTGTGTGGCTCATGGTATTTTAGAGTGTCTAAACATCACTAAGTCACCGATCTTAGAGGTGCTGTGCATCTGGAATTACTGGGATGGAGAAGTAGTGTAACATGGAAAAGGGGAGCATATAAATAGAGGAAAACATCTTGGATTGTTTCTTTCATTTCCATTTCACATCTGGAAAGCTGTTTCAGTTTTCCAGGAATCTTCTCCTGTCTGCTCTTCCCAGGAATCTCTCATGGAGAACAATGTCAAGCTTCTGTCACAAGATTTGCCACCAGGAAATTATGCCACTGGTACAATTTTCATGATGACTGTTTGTGCTGGCTGAGGGCAAATTTTGGGAGGAAACCTCCAAAAGGGGTCCCCCTAGAAAGCAAGTTCAAGCGGCCTCTCCCCCTACTAGTTCAGGAAAAGACTTCCCTTGAGAAAAGTGAAAAAAACCCCAGTTTATTTAACAAGTAAAGTATTCACAAGCATGAAAAATGAATATTAAAAAAATATTAAATAAAACCTCTGACAGTGCTGAAGAGATGGCAAATTCAGGAAGTCATTTTTGTGGGTTGTAGTTGGCTCCCTCGGTCTCTTCTAAGTCCCTCTGGTGCTGGAATGCAGCATCCCAGAGCTCGGTGTGGCACAGGTGTGAGCTGCCGGTGTTTGTCTGGGTTTTCAGTCCAGAGCAGGTTTGAACAGTTCCAAGAAAAAGGAAAGTCACAGTCTGAGGAACTTCTCTTCCTAAGCTAGCTAACCCCACATTGCTAGACCTGGGCTGTGAAGGCATTGGGAAATTTCCAAATCTGGGCACTGGCAGTCCCAGCAAACACCAGATCTGGGTGGAGTCATTGCCAGTAACAGAAATCTGCCAGATTTGGGCTCTGCTGGCACTGAGAAATTTCCAAATCTGGGTTCTGGTTACATGAAACACAAGATGTGGGGGTGGTGGCAGACCCAGTAGCAGGAAGCTGCCTCGGTATTACTGGGACCTGAGTGGGTCGCTGAGGGTGAGAGATGGACGGTGAATCTTGTTTCTTGATCAGAAGGCTGGATTTATTGATATATGATATATAATACATTATGGCTATACTAAATAGAATAAAGAGAGAGAAGTTTCAGATGCTGCTGCTAAGCTAAGAATAGAAAGAAAGAATCGATAACAAAGTTGTGTCCAGGGACTCTGTCCCTAGCTTGTTCCTGTGATTGGCCCTTAATTATAAACATGGGAACATGAACCAATGACAGGTCAAAATAGGTGCATCCTATTGCATTTCACAGCAGCTGATAACAATTGTTTACATTCTCTTCTGAGGCCTCTGCCTTCCAGAAGAGGCAGAAATCTGAAAGAAATGATTTCTGTGAAAAAATGTCTGCGACACCTCGGCTTTTGGATTTCTGTGCCTGCAAATTGCTGCACTTGGGCTGTGCCAGAATAGGGAAATTTCCAGATCCGGGCACTGGCAGTGCCAGCAAACAGCCCATTTCAGGCTCCAGGCTCCAGGAATGACTGGACCTGGATGCCTTCCTCTTTTCTTTCCTTCTTTCCTTCCTTCTTTCTTGGGATCCTGCTGCCAACAAACTCCAGATTGGGCAGTGCTGGCAAGGGGAAATTGCCAGGTTTTAGCTTTCTTTGCCAGTAAATTCTGGATATGGGTGGTGCCAGAAGAGGAAAATTTCCAGATGTGGGCACTGGCAGTGCCAGTGCACACCAGATCTGAGTGGGGAATGTGCCAGCACTGGGAAATTGCCAGATGGTAATTTTCTGTGGCAGCAAATTGCTGGAATTGTGCTGTGTGCCCAGGTGGCCAAGAAGGCCAATGGCTCCTGGCCTGGATCAGGAATGGTGTGGCCAGCTGGAGCAGGGCAGGGATTCTTCCCCTGTGCTCAGCACTCCCTGGGCAGCACCTCGAGTGCTGTTTGCAGTTCTGGGGCCCCAATTTAGGAAGGACATGGAGGGGCTGGAGTGTGTCCAGAGAAGGGCAGTAAGGTTGATGAGGGATCTGGAACACAAGAGCTGTGAGGAGCGGCTGAGGGAGCTGCTGGGGTTGTTTATCCTGGAGGAGAGGAGGCCCAGGGGAGACAAGGTGGTGTCAGGGCACGGATTGGACTTGATGATCTCCATAGCCTGTTCCACCCTTGCTGATTCTGGGATTCTCTGAAAGAATACTTGGAGCAGTTGACCGATGAGTCCTGGGCTTCCTGTTCAGAAGCTCCAGGAGCCCAGGTCCCTCAGCTTCTCCTGCCCGCCCCAAAGCCCCTCCTGTCAGTCCTGCAGAGCCTCTGCAGCTCCTCCTCACTGCCCAGAACAGGGAGCCCCAGAGCCAGACACAGCAGCCAGATGTGCCCCCCTGCCCTGGGGTGCCGCTGGCAAGGGAGCAGCACCAGGCACTGCAGGAGCCTGCAGACAATTGATCTGAAGGCCAAACCTCCTTAGCTCCTTCTGAAAGAGCAGGAACAGTTCCTCATTCCAGAGTGGTGGAATGCCGGGCACCGCAGCTCCAGGTGAGGACTGGACACAAGTTTGCTCCCACTGAGTGCTGTGATGGGTTCTGCAGGAGCTCTGGGCTCCTGGGCTTGCCAGGCACAATGAGGAGAGAAGGAGCCAAGTGCACTGATGTGGGAAATGGATATGTAGAAAGTTTTTAGGGCCTAATAGAAGGCCCACACAGTATGAATCTGTATATAAATCTTGAGACAAGAAACGCTAACTTAAAAATTTCCATGGAATAGGACAGATATTGTTGAGAGAGAAATGGAGCTGGAAAAGTTTCAAAAGATGGCCTTGCAAATAAGATTTTGGAGAAACAGAGCTATGAAAGATGCATTGTAGTGGGACCCATGAGGGGTATTTTTAAATAATTGGCTTCAAGGCATCTACAACATGGCATGGCAAAAGGCTGATAGACCGAGAAACGCTTATAATGTATTATAATTAGGAAGTAGCTGGCTTCTGATGGTGATGGCGTGAATTATAACATCTGTATTGTCTCACCATTCTCATGAGACTGAAAATAGAATAAAAGTTTTTAAAACACCTCTCAGTTGCCCCATCTCTAGGTCAAGAAAAGAGTATTATCCAACACACTGACACACCTTTGCCTCGAGCATAGCCCAGCCTGGACCAAACACACTGAAAGGTTTCCCCTTTGGCCCATGTCTCGAAACATCAGGTCTGCTGTTTGACAACTCAGGTTGGGTTTGTGTCAAGGAGTTCCCTCAGAAATACTGGGTTTGTCTTCCTCTGTGCCTTCCCCTCAGCAGCCTTGGGGATGCTCCTGTGTGAAGCCATCTGTCTCACACAGTTTGAGACAACTTCAAGCAGGATATTGTGCAATAAGTTGTCTCCTCTAAATTGTGCCAACAATCCCTTTCCAGCAATAGGAAATTATTACTAATGGATGGAAGTGGAAAACCCCCAACAGTTTATTATCAAACAGAATCCCCCCATGACACGCGTTCCAAGACGGCGCTGGGGTCTCTCTCGGAAGAACAGGAGCTGTCACGGAGCAGTTCCAGCAGCTGATGGAAGCTCGGGGACTCATCCGGTGTCGGCTTTCTCCCATGGCAGAGCTCCACGGAGCGGGCAGGGCAGTGAAGCAGCTGGGCTGGAGCCCCTCGCTGCCTTGTCTCCCCGGCGTGGCTCAGCCCACAGACTCTCGGGCTGGGAGCGGGGCCGCTCCGCTCCTGCCGGCACCGTGTCCCTGGGCTGGGACAAACAGTTTCCTGCCAGGAGAGCCCTGCACACTGCTCCACAGATCTTTCATAAAGGCCCAAACCAACTCCAAACACTCTGTCTGCAGCAGCTTTTCACAAAGGGCTGCAGCAATCCAGGACAGCTGCAAGTGAGTGTCGGAAGGCTCTTGTCTTGTTCCTGACAGCAGAATTCTTGATCATCTGATGCAGTTTTATTCAGATGTAACATGAGAGCTGAGGTTTTTTTGTTAAAATATTTCATGATGAGTAACAAGCCTTGGGTGCATGAGGTACAGGACTGACATGCCAAAGCATGAGCATATCCTCCAAAGTGGCCAGTTTAATTGCCCATTTTATTACTCTTGTATTTACTCCACACTAATAAGGAAAACCAAGCTCTGCTTGGAGGCAAAACAGGCATGGGATACACTACAGTCCCTCGCAGGCTCAGCAGGGCTGGCAGTGACAAAGCAGGCCGTCTGCTTCATTGTGAACCACTACAGAGCTGCATCCCAATCTGGTTTAGGTAGCGTGTTATTATTAAGAGTTCCTTTTCTGCATGAGACACAAAAAGGAGATCCCAAATGATCTTCATGCAAGCATGCAGTAAAGAACTGCTCCTGCTATCCTAACGCAGCGTTTGCTTTGGCCATTACACTCTTCCCATTCATCTTTTGATGCAGACACTTCAGGTTTTCTCTCACACCCCTGCAAGGCTGGCAGTCGCTGTTTCCCATTCCCTGTTCTTCCCTAGAGATGGTGCAGTGGCTGCTTTGAAACAAAAAGCCCTGAGATTTGGATAGTTTGAAGGAGCATGAAATGCTAATTAAGTGCTCATCTTGGTAATACCCAGGTCTGCACTGCCCAGTGCTCTGAAGCAGCAGCAGCAGGACCATGCATCATTCCTGCTGGTGGATGTTCACGTTTCTGGTGTGCAAGAGCAATGACTTTGAGGAGGGACAAAAATGCCCCTCTTCAAACACTGGCTGTGCAAGGAGATGTGAAGTTTCATAGCCTTTTCTAGGATATTTTAGAAAGATCTAAGAGAATATTGTGGCATGGAGTAGGTCCCTAATTTTGTCTCCAGAGGAATCCCCAAAGGGCACATTGACTCTGCTGCTGATGGCAACCCCATAAGCTCATGGACCAATTTTCCCTGCAATGTGCCACCCTGCCTGGGCTTTACTAGGCCGGGACTAGACCCAGAGCTAAGCAAACACATGCAGCCAGGTGACATTGTGTAACATCAGAAGCTGGCAACTGTGGAGAGTCTGGTTCTAGCATGGCTTAAAGAAAGAGGCCATGAAGGTATACAGTTGAGGGAAAAGTAAAAGGTAGTTGTAAAGCATTTCCCAGGCTTGATTCTATAAATCATTAGGCTCTCTCAAGCACCACTTTATAAACAATAAGATTCTCAGACAGTCTTCCCATAACAGGCAAACATTCTGTCCTTGGGCTCTCTGAGAACACTGATCCTGTTTTCAGTAGACAAACCACAGGTATTGTAAACAAAAGGAGGGGGTAGAGTTTTCTCTGTAACCTATCGTGAGCTTGGATTTTGCAATATGCATGAAGTTAATTAACACTGTTATATAAAGTGGCTGATTGATCAATAAATCGAAGTCAATGCTGATCAATGACAAGGTGGGTTGGCTTCCTTCGCTTTCAACAGGCAACCATGAGGACTTTGCTGCCAAAAGGTTACAGTTTGCACTGGGCCCAAACTGTTTTTACCTAAGGCAAAACAAACTGAAATGTGAAGTTTAAAAGCTTCAAATGACTGTGAAAGGAAACTGCAGAATAATTTCTGGAAGTGCAGCATTGTCAATGATCATGCAGCCCACCAAGAGCTGGTGCTGAATCCAGAATTGCTTCTTCCAGCTGTGCAGGAATTCATTCCACTGGCAAGCACTGGTCCATGGGAACAAATGATCCCCTAGCTCTGGGCTGAATGGCACCCAGGCTGCAGTGCAGATTTGAGGAACCCTTGTCACTTGTTATTGGCCTCCCAGGGCACTCATCCTTCTGCAAACAAGGGGCAAACAACACAGCTGCACTGCTGTCCCAGATAAATATACATGTGCCAAAGCAGTGCATCATTTCCCAGTGAAATACATGACTTCTTCTTACCTATGGAATTGTGATTGAAGACACCTGTGAGGCAGATCTGTGGGAGATTGCAAAGGAGCAAAGCTTTGGGATTTGGGCACACTTCTCTTGGTTTCTTTGCTCAGGCCTTTGGTGAGCACAGAACACACCTAGGTAGAAAACCTTTGACTAGATAGGATCTTTTGGAGCCATTGTCCCCCAAACATGTCAATGTGTGGCCCCGTTGTAATGCCAAGTAACAAAGAGCAGCACAGATGACACAAAGAAAGCATGGCCAAAGAGGAAGAGGAGAGGCCCAATGAGGAAAGGATGTGGTGAGACACTGGCACACCGAGTGAGCTGCACTCCCATAATCTCTAGGCTAGCAGGTGCTGCTCTCACATTCTCCTCTTGGTTTATTTAAATTTTATTTATTTACTTACTTTTTTTCATCATCAAAATAAAATATATACAATTAAAAATATGTCATCAAATTTTAAAGATACAATCAAAACACATTAATTCAGAACTGTATCTAAAGATCAGAACATATGTACAGCTGTAACTATGAAGCCTAACACATCAATCCTAATCTGCAAACACTCTTCATACAGGCGGCAGCTTCTTCCTGAGCTTGGAGGAAAGAGAGCTCTTCTGGAGGGGAGGCGAGGACTTTGTCCGTGAGGGAACATCCCAAGTGTCCAGAGAAAACTTCTCAGTAAGACTGTAACCAGTCAGATCTGCAAAATGGAGACACAAAGTTTAACAGAGAGGCAAAGTTTAGCAGAGGCCACCATGCAAACCTAAAGCATCTGAAGCTCTGTATTTCATGGGACACATTTCCTGGAGATGTGTAAACAGCTGCACAGGGAAACATGCTCCTGCTGGCAGACACTGAGGCAGGCCAGGGCAAAACCCTGAGCCACTTGCCCAGAGCTGGCACAGGCCCAGCCTGGCCTCGGGGCTGCCCTGGGACAGCAGGGAGCCCAGAGCCCTGTGCTCCCCAGGAATGGCTCAGCTGCACATGCACCCTCCTGCTCCTCTGCCTGCCCCACAGCTCAGCAGCCCCACAGCTCCAGGGGCACTGGCAGCAGCACAGCTCCTTGCAGGGGCACGTGCAGGGCACAGCTGTTCCCTGGCAATGTGCACAGCCTCTCTGGGCTGCCACAAGACCCTTCCTGCCAGCAGAGAGTGGCCCAGCTCCCCCCTCACCTCTGCGTTCGGCTGAGCCATGATTGCCTTCACCTTGTCATTAATCTGGAGTTGCTCCAGGCCGCCATGCCATGACTAGGAAGGGCAATGGAGAGAGCGGGGCAGATGCACACCCTTCCTTAGCATTCTGTCATTTTTGGCACAGCTCAAAAGGCAAATCCAGAGGTGTCCAACTCAGCGCTTCCTCAGCTTTCTGGAGAACATCTCGCCTTCACCAGCCCAGCATTTTGGAGAGGTTTTCCCGCACATGTGGAGGCTTGCTGGCAGCACATTTCTTCAGCTGGGTGCCCATCACCTTGCAGAGGGCAGAGGCCAGCTTGGTGGCCACGGTGCGGACGTCGGCGCTGCGCACAGGCAGCGCCTTGTTCTCCAGGCAGGGCCAGAGCACGGGCAGGGCGTCGCGCTGGACGACTTCAGGGCTCCTGGCATGAACCCCCTGCACAAGCACTGCCGGGACAGAGACACAGCTCCTTACCCACCAGCCTCCCTGCAACAAGGATCTGCCTCTGCTTCTGCTTCTTGCCAGCCTCTCTGGCCAAGAGCAGCAAAATAGCACCCAGAGCCCCTTGGTCCAGAAACGGGCAAAGCAGCTGAGCATCCTGGAAACAGAACCACCAACCCCTCAGCACTAATTGCTCCAACCAGAGCCTTGTCCCTGCGGCAGACTTCCTACCTTTACTAAATTATTTCACAATCTCTGCATGAACAATGAATGAAACGTCCAAGTGCCTTTGATTTCCATTAAGAAGTTGTCTAAACCCACACTGAAGATTTGGAAATGCACCATAGAGAGGAAATGGAGAAATTTCTAATAAAAGGGATGATTCCATTTTTGTAACTTTGATGCCAAGTGCCAAATGCCTAATCTGGATCTTCCCTGTGCTCAGCGGCACACAGCAAAGGGCAGGATTAGAACACACCTCAAAACTCCAGCCCACCAGAGATGGCTGCTGCCTGACAGCTGGATGAGAAACATCAGTGGCCAGCTGGGGTCTTTGGCAGAATGCTTTTGGGGCTTCCAACAAAGAGCTGTTTCAAACCTCAGGGTGTCTTAGAGAATTACCCAGACCCCATTGCCTTGGCATTTGGGCATCTCCACATTTTAATGCCACTTCCCCTCCCAATGGTTACGGCATTTTTTCTTATAATGGCCACTGAAATAGGGGCACAGAGAAACAAAAATGCTACACAGGGGACTGAAAGGTAACCAAAACACGAGTGTTTTCTCACATTGTCTCTGAAATCTCTCTGCCCATTTTCTGAACTGAACTATATCAAACACAGACAAATATTTACTACCAACAGGCTTCTTGCATGGCAGATTAGTCGTAGAGATCAAAACCTGAAATGCTCGGGAGACCATTGTTATTTTCTGATCAGACAAAATGTTATCTAGCAGCCATTTAATATTCTGTGGTGGAAGAGACTTCATTTCCTCTATGCTGTTAATCCATCAGCAGTCATCAACATTGAAAGAGCTCCTGCAAGTACCCAAAACCAATTCTGCTAAGCAGGAAAGGGTTATGGTACCCATTTTAAAATGGGAATTCATCTGAGTTTAAATGCAATTAAAGACATCGGTGACTACTGAACGTGAGGAACAGGTGTCTGGTCCTGCTAAATCTCAGAGAGAACATCGGCTCTTTCTAAAGTAGTCCTAATTTATGGTTAATTTCTTTATTTGAAAAAGAGATCAAAAGAACTGCTAAACTAAATTTCCTATTGCTGGAGATCTACTTTATTCAAATGCTCTTTAAAGGGCCTTTGACATTCTCAGTCTGAGAACTTGCCCTTTTGAGATTTCTAATGAAGACACAAAGTGTATTAAACCTTACATTCAAAGAAATGGGCATAATTAGCAGATTTAGCCCCAGTTGAAGCAAGGCTATCAATCATCTTCTCTGCTATATATTGAGATTATCCTTTCTCCATTCCTTGGCTCTTGCTGACACAGCAAGCTCCTCTGAGGAATCAATTATCAGCTGCATGTGTAGCATTTTGGGCAGCGCTGACACAGGCAGACACTGTTTGCACACCCTGAAAGGCTCAGTCCAAGGCCCCTCTGAGAGCACAGGCAGGGAGCCTCAGCACTCTGCTCCTGTCCCTGTGCCCCAGAGGCTGCCTTGCACTAAACCCGTGCCTCTGGTACCTCTGTTGAGTTCTGGCCTAAGCTGTGACCCCCAGGCCCTGCACGGTTCAGCCTCAAAACTTTCCAAGAGAAAAACAAGAATTCTGTGAGGACAAAATAAACGGATGCTCTGAAACAGCATTTGCCACCATTTCCCCTCAAAGATCACAGATGTCCCTGAGCTCCCCAGAGAGGAGCCAGCTGGGGCATTTTTAGCCCTCCCTTTGCTGGAGGTGGTTCTGAGATGCCCCAGTGAGAGCTCAGCCCCAGGCCGAGCGCCGCCCCCATCTCAGGTGCTGCCCAGCCCTGCAGCAGCCAGGGAAAACCTGCCAAACCCACCTGCCTTGGCCATGGGGCAGCAGGGACAAGCTCAGCACCTCCTGGTTTGGAGGAGCTGCTCTGCTGTCTGCTCACAGGCATTCCCTGTAAATGCTCCCTGGGAAGAGCTCTGGGCTCAGAAGGGGAGGCCAAACCTGTGATACGCTCGGTGACATCCAGCAGGGCTTGGCCACTCAGGTGATTCCATTGGTAGCTGAACTCTTTCAGCAGGGACACTTGATCTACAAGGGAAACACACGTTTCTGCTCACTTTTCTTAGGTCATAGGAGAAAGGGCAGGGCCAACCCCATTTTATAAAATAAAGTACATTTCTGTGGATTTTTGAATCCTTTTCTTCTTTCCTTCCAGCCTACTTGGCAGGGTTTTAAATTCCAAAAGAAAAGCTCTCCTTTCACATTTGTAAATCCAAAGTTGTCTGCTGTAGCAGGAGCTGTGTTAAAACATTTCACATCAGGGACCTCAGGAGTTCAGTCACATGGAAGCAGTGAAAAGGTTTTGCATCCCAGAGCACAAAGGAAGAGCCCCATACTTGGGACACAGAAAGGCACTGAGTCAGGCAGTTCCTGAGCTCACAGAGCAGCTGGGGAGGAGAAAGTGGAAGCTCCCCTTGAAGACCTGCCTCTCCAACACTCCTTTTTTCAGGCATATTTCACCAGTGCAGCATACTCAGAGCTGACATAAATCTGTGTGGCAAAGGAATTTAGAGCAGCCCTTGCCTATGTAGTTAATTGCTGTGGCCATCTTGCCCCACGCAAAACAACACGTGGAACAAGGCATCATTGACAGCTGGGTTTATACCTGTTTGATATAAAGAAATGAACTTGGTGAATCACAAGTTCCCCTTTGAACACAGAAGACAAAGGAGAAAAGTGGAAAATAGGCAGCTAATGCCTCTAATGTAGAGCCTTGCAGGTGGCTGCCCTGCAGAAGCTCTGATGGGTGAGTGTCCCTTCATGCCAACAGCAAAGCTGTTCATTTGGGAAGTCAGACGGGGCCCAAGCAAACTCCAAACCCCCTTTGCCCCTGAACTGTAGCAGAGCTGTAGCCCAGGACTTGCTCTTCAGACAAGCAGCACAGAGCCAAGGGCTCCTGGGACTGTCGGGAAATGCTGATCCCATTCCAGCCTGTTGGGGATGGTGCATAAGGACTGCACCTGCACAGCCTCTGGTGGGTGTCAGCTGGAGGGTTCCCCAGACAAGAGCAGCTGTCAAGGCACTCAGCGCTCTCTTGTGCAGGAGAGACAGAGACGAAGCTGAGGAGAGTCCCTGCCAGGGCTCAGCCTTACCCAAATGAGCAATGGATTCTCCCAGTGCTTTCACAGCTGCCCCACCAACCCTGGGATCCTTTGAGTTCAGGTTCTTTGTTATTCCTTCCACCAAACCAATGATCACCGGGTTCAAGGCATCTTTCAGGGCTCCTGTGATTTCAGCCAGCACGTCCAGTGCCCTCTGCTTCACTTTCTTGTGGCTGTCAGGTATTCTCAGGACAAAATAATCAAAAACCAGTGAAGAGAACAAGCAACGTGAAAGCTGGATTGAAATGCCCCTGTTTGAAGAGTGGCTGTAGCAGTCTGCAATGTCAAAGATGAAAGTGATCCTTTCTGTCAGGTCAGCACTCGCTTGCACAATGTCACTGTTTTCCTATGGGCCACTCACTGGAATGGTGGCACAACCTCATGCTGTTTGAAAGATTTTCTTCTGTTTTTAGGAGGTTTGGCTGGGGACTGAATGGTTCCCATGGTATTTCTCTCCATCTATAAATCATTAAATCAATTCCATTTTTTAATGCTAAAGAGTACCTTTGCTTTGAATGGAAGCAGATGTTTACAATGCCTGGTTTTCTATACAGTTGCCTCAAGTACTGAGGGCAATTCTGATTTTGCCAAAACTATGGCTGGAAGAGATCTAAGTTTTCTTATATTTGTTTCTGAGCCAGTGTCTGGAGAAGTGCAGGGCTCTGATCAACTCTTCCAGGATCCAGACAATTTCTCTAAGTAACAGGTGGACTTCTGAAGTGTAATGTGCTGTACAGCTCTCATTAGAGCAGGTTCAGTCCCTTGACAGCCTCATTATCAGGCACCTTTCCCTGGAAAAAGGGAAAAAGCAGCTACTGGGAGGAGAAGGCAGAGATGAGTCCTTAGCTGTTTTCCTCCTTTTCCAAAGAGAAAAAAAGACCCCCAAGAAGGGAGAGCACTGTCTTTACCAAGAGGAGTAGGAACAAGGATAGAAATGAGTAGCCAGAGCTGTGCCTGTGTAAGACAAGATGGAGTGTATAGAAGTACTCTTAAATAAAACAACTGGGTTTAAACCAACCCAGCCTGATACTTCTCTTCCCTGTGCAAACCCATTTTTGGTCTAGAGAACAATTGCCATGCTTTCAGGGGCTGGATTCCCTTCACTTCACCCAGCTGGGAGTAGGAGAGAGCAGCAGTTACACCAGCAGAAAATTCTGCCATCATCTGATGAACAGCATCAATAGGCACCTGCCATACAAATACATCTGGACTGAAATGACTTGTCCTGAAGCCTGGACCTGAATTACATTTGTCTGGGTGAGAGGGACCAGCGTGTCCCAAACAGCCAGGACAGAGTGCCAAGACACACTGAATTAACTTTGCTGCTACAGGCTTAGGACAGGAGCTAAAGGAAAGGAGCAGTGAAGGTACCCTACATACTTGGGCAATGTTAATGGAGATGAGCTGGGGGCTGGTTTTGCCCAGGTCTAGGAGGAGTTCCACTCCTTCCATCCGTGCCTGAAACCCCTTGGCTTCCAGGAGATGGTGAAGCTTCTGGAGCAGCTCCGTTTCTTCCACAGCTGGAGGTGACGTGACCTGGGCTTGTGCACGGGGTAGGAGGTGTCCATCAGAGGGAGATTTCATCCTGGAAAATAAAACCAAAGAGGACCTGGTGGTGATAATTATCATAGCATGGCATCCCCATAGTGGAAATAATTAGCATTGACTCCATGATTCCAGAAGGCTGATCAATTGCTATGCTCTGCTATGCTGAAACTCATTGCCCTCACAGACAGTCTGATACAGACAGACCAGATTGGGCAATTGAATCCAAAACACCATCACCAGTGGCCAATTAAGAAATTACCCTTAGGTAAACAAATCTCCATAACACAATCCACATGTTCACAACAACAAGTGCAGCAAGTGAAGATAAGAATTGTTTCTCATCCTTTTCTCTGATCTTCTAACATCCTTCCCCAGGACAATGCCTGGCAAAGTTGTGCCTGCTGCTCTCTATGGAGACAGCTGCAGCCACAGACAATACCTGCAGTTAATTGTGAGCAAAACATCTTGAGCAGCTTTCCTAATCATGTGATTTCAAGCTGGAAAATCATGAGGCTCTGAAGAACAATGTGGACCTCATGACAATCAGTATGGCTGACAATCTGCAAGTGACATTCTCACCACTGCTCACTCAGGAAAGCCAAGGATGAGATGCATCTGATCTATCTTCAGATGGCTGCCAGGGCACACAGGTCACTTTTCTTTGTGGAGAAAGAGAGACACTACTGCCAAGTTTAAATGCCTCCTCATATGGGACGTGTGTGTCTTAGAATAAGGAAACTCATCACTCTGGAGAAGTGTCTCTGCAACCAGACATGGCAATCTGGAAAAGTAGCTCAGATGCATTCTGAACAGATAAACAGGGCCATATTTGAAAGATTCAGAAAATCAGTAACAGAGATAAAAACAGAAGCCAGACATCCCAGAACTATGCTCACATTTCATTTGCTTCCCTGGAGATCAGATGCACAGCTTAACAACCCCACTGGGAACAATTCTCCTGATCAACCTGTCTCTTCCATGAGCACAGGAAGATGCCAGCTGTGCTACTGAGGCATGTGGTCACTTTCCTGCCACTGCTGAGCAGGACAGAGCTCAATAAATCCCCTCTGCTATCAGAGGAGAACAGGTACAAGCAGCTCTGCAGCTGCCATGAAGAGACAGCAAGGAGCAAATTCCTGTCTTAAATGCTGATTGCAGCACAGGAGGAAATAAACCAAACAGATTATCAATAATAATAAATCAAGCAGATTACATGAAGGACAGGAATATCAAGGCAAAAAGTCCACATTGAGACACCTGTTGACTGAAGTCGTTCAGGAATTGCCTTGCTACTTACTACTCAAACTTGGTACTGTTTGAGGGAAAGAAAATCATGATTCAGCCAGGCCAAACCTCACAGATGAGAACTGCATCTTTGTGGAATGGCATCTTGCTTCCAGACTGAGATTTCTCATCAAAACACCCATATGAAAAAGACTCCATTCAGGTGAAAAAAAAAGCCCTGTTTTATAGGGGCCTGAGTAAATATATGTATGGCAGTAAAAGATCTCTGTATTGTATAAGTGACCCTGCCCTGATTCTAGTTATTGTAAATGGGCTGCAGCTGTGATGTCCTTAATTGGGCAGCAGCTTTGGCCCGTGGAGGTAGCTGGGATAAAAGGGGGTGAGGCATTCAGGGAGGGCTGCAGAGGAGCCCTGGCTGAGAAGCAACAATGACACTGCTGTGAAGAGCTGCTGTGAGAAAACTACCAAGAAGGTATGAGACTCTGGAAATATGATATACAACAATATGATTACAACATTGTTTGAATTTACTTGTCCCGAGTCAGGTAGCAGAAACCTGGCTCTCTCCCAGCCTCCACAACACTGCCCTTGCCACTGCACTGGATCGTCTGAGCTGCCACCAATGGGTGTCTGTTTGTCTCTCCATTTTTGTGGACACCCCTCCAGAGAAGTTGTGTTCAGCACAATGCACAAGTAGACATTTTTTATCCTAGAGTAGGGAAAGGAAACAATCTGTGGCATTGGTCATCTCTGCCAGACAGGTTTTCCTGAGGAAGAGGCATGTAAAGCTTGTCATGTGCTTTGTCACATCTGACAAAAGTGCTCAGCACCGTTTGCCAGCAGACAATGTGGCCTGGGGCTCCTCTGAGCCATCGTTCCTCTCCTTCACCGGCTACTTGACAGATGGGCCTTCAGCCTTCTGGTTTTCCATCCCCTACAAAGACACAGAGAAACCCCATCAATCTTTAGAGTATAAAACAGGAAATTCCCTGATGAAAACACAAGTTAGAACCAGGATCACTGCTACCAAGGCTTAGGGAAACATTTCCTAACTTACAGATGGAAACAGACCAGAGATTCAGTGATGCCAACTCTTTGTTTTCAATAGCCCAAGGCAGGTTATGGGTGCTTCCAGACTGAGCAGCAGTCTAAAATCCAAAATTCCTTAGTCTTGATCATAAATGGGAATAATGCAAACTGGTAGGCAACAAGTGTTTGTGAAGGAATCAACAGAATAAATAGGACTCTTTGGGGGTTGGCCCATTGTGTTGGAAGTCGATTTGGTTCAACATTAACTCTCCCTGTGCCTGCACAAAGGCAGGTTCCCTTCTATAATGTTGATAACAAAATATAAAATCCTCCCCCAAACAAACAAAGGATTTTCCACTGGATGCTGCTGAATTCTCCAAGCTTCTTCCAGCCCCACATGGCTGGACAGCAGGGCGGTATTCCCAAAAGACAGACAGTCATTGTAGTAACTAGGATTGACTTGGATATCTTTTGTAAATTTGGGAATTTTCTTGGCACTACTACTTCCAGTGTCCTTTGCAAAGACTCTATTATCTTCAGAAGCACAATTCTCACTTAATTGCTTTACAGGGGGCAGGGTAGGGAGAGCATGGTGGGGGCTTACGCTTAAATGTAAATCCATTTTCTCCTCTTTCCCTTTCCTCTTTGTGACCAATATTGAAAATATTCAAAACCCCACTTTTCCCCTAATAATATCAGTTCCTTTGTGGTCTGCAGATGAACAGGCTGAGGATTAACAGCTCATTCCCAGGAGCAAAATGATTCAGCAGAAGAGGAATGAGCTAAAGACAGATTGGGTATGTTTGATCTCATATTAGCAAAGGCAATACTTGCACAAAGGAGACATTTCTCGTGCCAAGCACTTATTTTCTTCTTCTTAATTCTTGTCAGAATATCTTCAAGATCACGGGGGGAAAGAGATTGTTCCAAAACTGCTTTAAATTGTTGATGATTGAGCAACATCTTCACCATCTCCTGTCCATAATGCCTAAGGAAGGAACGAAGGAATGAAGGAAGGAAACAAAACAAAAGTGAACAAACACAGGAAGAGTGTCACCAGAAGAGACTGATCCCTTAAACTCATCAGGTGCAATCCCTGCATAAGAAGGCATTGCCTACTCAGCAAAGAGGGAGATTTACCTCACTTGACACTGCACAGTGCTGTCAGCTGAACACAAGAGGCAAGAGGAGAATGTGGGGCCACAGAAAAATACCATTTCACTCTGAAACTGGGGGTGTGCTTCTGTGGCATCAAAGGATCCCAGGGAGCAAGCAAAACATATCTGCTTTGTTGTCAAAGCTTATTAGCAGTGTCTTGCTGCCATTGCACAATAATTTGCCTTTCTTTACCTGGCAGGGAAGCCAGGACAAAACACCTCATGCATCCTATTGATTATTCTATACTATGGGTATGCACAGAGACAGCTAATTGCTCTGCTAGTTGCTCTTGGCAGGTATTAATAGGAATTTAATCACCAAAGGAAGGGGATTTTTGTGGTTTGAGTTGATTTTGCTACTAGGAAACTACAGTTTTCTTCAAGAAGACATGTGGAGCTCACTGAGCCACAGATAACAGCATTCTAGAAATCTGCAGAACAGGCTTAGAAAGACTGAATATTTTGGCTAGAGACCCCTGAAATATTTCTAGAAAGTCTGAAGTTAATGAAAAATGGATGTTGGGATCCTTCAGTGATGAACATTAGCCAACACTTTGGCTTTGTGTTGTGCACCTAAGGCCAAACAAAAGTGTTGGACTGGCTGATCTGAGCTCTTTTGATCTCAGTAAAGAATCCTTCAAGCCACAGGAAAAAGGTGGCAATGCTCCTTTTTGCTGGCCAACCGTAGGTTTCCCAGCACACACATTTGCCCAGGCAGCCCAGAGCAGTGGTCACAGTGCCAAGGCGGACAGAGCTCAAGAAGAGTTTGGACAATGCTCTCAAGCACATGGAGTGACTCTTGGGGTCACTGCACATGGCCAGGAGATGGACTCGATGACCCTGATGGGCCCTTCCAACTCAGCATATTCCATGATTCTATGGCCCTTATTCACACCGTGAGGTAACTTCATGTTCCCTTTAGTTTCCACTCTTGTGTGGTTTCACCTTTACAGCCAGACACAAAACGGTTTTCCTGTTTTGGGAGGTGAAATGAAGATCATTACTTGTGTCCTTGTGACAGTCCTGAGCAAGCTTCCCTGCCACGTGTGGCAGCCTCTCAGCCCTGGGGGTGCCTGCGAGCTGGGTGACTCCAATTCTCTCCACCAGGGACAGGAGGAGTTGGGCCGCACACTCGCGCCCCGGGGCGGGGCGGCTGCTGGGGAGGAGAGAGCAAACCCTGGGCACAGGGACAAGGAGCAGCGGCAGCGCCGGCCTTGGCCAGAGCCGCTCCCTGCCCTTGCTGGGGGAAGGAGCCTGGGCTCTCCCTGCACCTTCAGACACCTGCACAAGGCTCTGTCCCCAGCTAAACACAAAGGCAGCATTGCACACTAGGCCTGCCGGCACGGGAGAGGTAGGAATTCAGTCTCCCTGCACTGTCTGATACTCAGTTTCTCTCACAGTATTTACTCGGAGAAAGATTAAAGAAATAGATGACATATGAATAATTTAGAAATTAAGGACAATTGATGCTGACCCATCAGAGGGCACGCAGTACACAGAGCTACAGCAGGACTGAGGCTCTTTCCACCCATTTATCCCCAAATCTGCAGACCTTTGGAAAACAACAAATGCAGGGAAAACACGTGGTGGGCTGTGAAGTTGCAGAATATCCAGCAATGCAGCCTGTTTCTTCAGTGGGGCTTGGCAATGGATCCATCTGAATGTTTTACCCTATTGCAAAGCTGAGAAAAGGGTGGCAGGCAGTTTAGCCAGGCTGTCCTGTTCTAGAGAGTGTCTCTTGGGAACTATCAGGCCCAGCACCAACATTTAAGGCAGCATTTGCTGCAACTGCCCAATGGCTGTCACCCTGTGGAGGTGCCTGTAAAGTGATTCATCTTCTCAAGGCTGACATGAAACATCAGTTTGCATAGAAAGTAGAGCTCTAAGGCCAGGACAGTCACACAAGACTCCTTTGGTAGGAGCTGCACCTGCTGTGCAGGCTGTGCCACACCCAGCAGATTGTCCCCCATGTGCTCCACGCCCCAGCAAGGACCCTCCTCATTTCCCAAGTCAGTGGCATCATGAGGAGACATGGTTTTCCCAGGGCCTCTGTGGTTAGCACTGTGAAATACCAAACACTGCTCACAGCTGCAATTGCAATTGCCCCTCTGCCCACAAAAGCACAAGGCTCTATCCTTGGCCTTTGCAGGCACTTTCCCTTCCCCATCAGTCACCACATCTAGGAAAATCTGACAGACTGGGAGAACTGCAGGAAGCAGCAGGAAGCTGAGTCAGAGGAGCTTTAGTTTGGATATCAGGAAAAAGGGTTTTTCACCCAGAGGGTGGTTGGGCACTGGAACAGGCTCCCCAGGGCAGTGGTCACAGCACCAAGCCTGACAGGGCTGAAGGAGCATTTGGACAGCAATCTCAGGCACTTGGTGTGACCCTTGGGCTGCTCTGGGCAAGGCCAGGAGCTGGACTCCATGGTCCTGATGGGCCCCTTCCAGCTCCCCATATTCTACACTTCTGTGATTCTGAGAACTGATGGGCTGCAGGAGGGCAGAAATAGGTTACGAGAGGACAGAAGTGAGGTTGGTTGGAGAATCAAGTCACTGAGTTCCCAGAAGATGCAGGATACAGGACCCTTCCCTCCCACCATTCCCATTCTCTGTCTCATCCCTTCTCCCTCCCACACACACAAAGGTGAAGAATATCACTAAAAGAAGAAGAACCTACTTGACTCCCATGTCCATGAGAGCAGTCATTGCTCCTGCAGGAGTCACATTCTCCACCAGGATCCCCAGGGTCTGACTGGTTGCTTTCTGAACAAATTCTTGGGAGATGGACACCATCTGGAGAAGGACCCGAGCACCCTCATCCACCTCAGAGTCCATGTCCTTCTTCAAGGTCACAGAGAGCTCTCCCAGAGTGACAATGGCAGAGCAGGACACCTTGGAACGGAGGTTGGTCCCCTGGGGAAGCCATGAGGGGAAACATAAGAATCACCTTGGAAAGAAAACCAGTTGCCTTCAGCAGAAGTCCCAGGAAATGACAACACATCCCACTGTGTCCAGGGGAACATACAAGTACAGGAAGAGCTGGAGAGCACAAGCACAGAAAGGCACTTCCTCTGGCACCAATTTCTGGCCTCAGACCTGCTCACTGTGGGCCTACAATAAAAATTTCATTCAGTGTTCTACTTAACACTTCTAAAATGTCCACAGCTTTGATTTTAGGCCCTTTTTCTAGAAAATTAAAGCAAGGGCTGCTTTCAAATCATAAATGCACAGGTGATAAAGATAAAAGAGTCAGGTGCTCCTGTTCAAAAAACTAACAGCTGAAGTTGAAGCACTCAGCCAGGAAACAGAAAACACAGGCTCAGGTCTACAGAATAATTTGCAGTGTTGAATTACAGCTTGGGCAGAGACTGGGACTCTGGGAAATAACATCAGTAGTGTCTCAGTTTCTGCATTTGCACTCAAAGATGAGTGTCAGATCCCCGACCTGGCAGTAAATACAGCTGCATGTGCCCACAGATCCTACAGATAGCTGACAGAAATTAGAAATCTCAGGTCTAAAACCAGAAATGAAGGCAGACCCTGAGCACACATGGAGATGAACAAGCACATACCTACTCTACACACCGTGTATGAAGTATGGGGCACAATTCAGAACAATGTTCTCACCTCACTGGTAACTGCCAAGCAAACCTGACGGAGGCTTCAAAGCAGGACCTCTGAATGGGACCCAGCCAGGTGTTGGATGGTGAAGAGTCCCTTCTGGTTCAGCTCCCTGAAAGGCAGAAGATTGATTTTTCTCTCCACCAAGGCAGCACCCTCTGAAATGACCAGGCTGGCAGCTCAGTGAACAATGGGAGGTGCTTTTCAAGGAGTGCTTAATGAAATCGTGGAACGCGTTGCCCCAGGATGCTGTGGCTGTCAAAAGCACACACAAACCCAAGAGGCAAAGAGAGGGGTTTCAGAGTGGCCTTTTGAGAAGACAGCGTTTCTGAAATCTCTGGCACATGAGCCCCTCTGTCACTGCTTCCTAGGAGCTGTGAGACCGGGCCATGCTGCTGTTTGTTGTCACCTCCCTGTACCTGTCCCTGAGACACAGTGCCACCGGGCTGTTACTGGGGCAATTTCCTTCTTTGCCAGCCCCAGCAGGCATTCAGCAGGGAGAGTCTGCACTGGCTCTCTGGAGCTGAGTTTCCACTCTAGGATCTCGGGCTCCCTGTCACCCCCTCCACTCCCCCTCACACATTCCCCAAAAAAGCAGCAGGATGTCTGCTGGGACCCCCTCAGCCTGCAGGAAGGCCAAGTGGCTCCTGGCCTCTCCTGACCCACAGCACAGCTTTTTTCATCCCGGCATGGAAATATAAAAACTGTATTATCACATCACACAGAGGGCCAGGAGCTTTTTATTTTGGCTGCAAGTGTCCACAGGGCATTGGGGAAGAGGAGAAAAAGAGTGTTTTGCAGTAAGCAACCCGGTTACTCAGGCCGGGTAGTAGGAAAAGTGTCTGGGAGCTGCTTTTTAGGACTTTGGTTGTTCTGCTGAAGCTTCTGACAGAGCTGATGGGCAGATCCCAGAGCTGTGGAGAGTTCCTGGGAAATTGGTCCTTGGATATATCTACAAATGCTCTCCAAGCCATGAACTGCCATCTGTGTCCTGTCCATATGTTACTGCCTTGACTGTTGAGTGTCTGAGGCGCCTCTTGAGGCTGCTATGGACCTCCTTCACCAAGGAATGCATTGTGATACAACATCCCTTTCTGCTTCTATTTGGGCACTGACAGAGCCTGGGCCACTCTGGCTGGAGCTTGGGCTCTGGCCATGCAAGATTGCCAATGAGAGCAGCTCATGGTCCTCAGCTCTTCCCTGCTGCTGGGACAGACAGACATGGCCATGGGGACAGAACGGAGCTGCCCCATCTGCCGGGTCACTAAGAAGGATGTGAATTCTTCTCTGCCCTGTCACCACCAGTTCTGCCTGGGCTGCATCCTGCAGTGGGCAAAGAGAAATCCAGCGTGCCCACTCTGCAGAAGAATGATAGAAGCTGTCAGGTTTTCTGAGTAGGATGAACAGGACTACATACAATTTGCCATCAGCTCCCCCAAACAATTGCTAGAGCCTAGCAGGGAGAGAGCCTGGCCACCTTGCTGAAAGCAGCCCCCCAGACCCTGTGATGGCTGCTCCATCTTCCCCACAGGGAACACGGTCCCCAGCTGAGCAGGGGCTGCAGGACCAGAGCCTATGGATGGCCTCCTGCCCAAGGTGTGGGCCGAATTTTTCAAATAACAATGTCATCTACTGGACCAAAGGCTGCACCAGAAGCTGGAGGGAATATGCCAGCACCAGAGATGGCTGGTTAAGGAATTCATAGAGCAGCATCCTGCACGCCCTCTGTGCCTATGGTCAAGTTGCCAAAATCTTGGTGCCAGTACTGCAGCTTCTCCTCTGTAGCAGTCTGAATTGCTGCTAGCACAGTCCATTGTAAAGAAGCAAAAAGGACCTTGCATGATCTCCGCAGATGTTTTATTCAGCTGTGCAGGGAGATGTTCAGGTCCCAGCACCCACACACAGAGGGTCTCACTTTGTCTCCTCAGGGGCCTGGGGGCTGACCCTGATCTCGGGCCAGTACAAAGATAAGGGGGCCGATCAGGGAATAGGGAAGGTGTGGTTCAGGAACACAGGAACAGACACAGGAACAGGGGAAGGAGCCTATGGGGTCTAACAGCTTTTTGAGGGAAGCTTCTTGTGTCTCCATGGACCAGGGAATGCCCCCCAGGGTCTCCACGATTCGCCATGTTTTATATTATAAGGAAAGCTTCTCTGAAGGATCAAATGAATCAATACAAAATGACAAATAAAATCAAAAGCACTCATAAGACAATTGTTCAAAATGCAAACAATTCTGAGTTCCCAATGTGCCAACAGATTTCTTGGAGTGTCTTAGATCTGGCAGGAGGGATGCAGGGTTTTCTGAGCACAGTTTATCAGGAAACTGAGTCACACATACTGAACCTCTGGTCCATGGCCTCCTCAGTGCCATCGTGCAGCAAGGAGGCCCAGAGGCTGCTGTGCTCTGGGCCTGTCAGGGAAGAGCACAGCGGCTCTGTGGCCAGTGCCAGCTCCAGCTCACGCAGCTCACAAGAGGAGACTCCTTCCAGAAGCTCTGCTGGCTCCAGCGTGGCAGACCAGCAGAGCCCACTGGAAGCCCCCCTCCATTGCAGCCCCCCCAGCTGCGCCCATCATCGCTGCAGAGCAGGAGCTGCCCCAGAGGAGCCGCGGCAGGAGCTCGTGGCAGTGGCAGGGCCCTGTGCCCCGGGCAGAGCCACAGAACCTCTGCTCCTGGCTGGGACAGGGGCTGCTCACCCTGGTGTCCCACCGAGAGGAGGGATCCTGGGCCCCAAACTCTGCCCAGCCCTGCCAAAGGCCACCCCGCCAGCAGTGCCAGCAAGGTTCCTGCAGCCATTCAGCCAAATCAGAGGAAACAAATGTCTCTTCAGCTGACACAGTCTCTGCACACAGCTTTCTCCCCCTTCTCCTGGTGCCTTTCCCTGACTCCAGCAAGAGCTGCAGGAAATGCTGTGTGAGCCCTGATGATGGAAGAGCTACTGATAAAAACACTGGGGTGATGCTTTCAGAGGAGTCATGAATGGAAGACTGACCAACCTTCCAGCCAATGGTATGCCAAAAGTTTCCATTCTTGAAATAATTGACTGCAATAAATTAGTAAAAAGAAAGATACGGAACAAATCTCCCACAGCTACTGGCTTTCCTCAGGCTCCATGGTCTATGTATTGCTAGACTTACTTCATTTAGGCAGAATATGAACTGCCCTGACTTGTTGGAGACTGACCACAAGGTCTCATCTGTGGTGGGCAGTCACTAAAATTAGCTCAGCAGAGGCATCTTCAGCTTTCCCAGTGTAGCAGAAATACATATTCTCTGCTTCATGGCTGTGTGGCAACAGCTGCTGGTGTGGATTTGTCAGCGTTGCTTCATGGATTACTCCTGAGAAGGAATTGTGTGCACAGGTACAGTGTGATGGCTTCAATCTCCTCTAATTACTCCAATTGGATGATGGCCAGAACTTTCAGGCAAAAAGCATCATGACAGAATAATTTACAATATTCTCCAAACTACTCCTGTGGTTTTGATTTTCTTACTGATTAGGTTCAGTGTCTGGCCTCAAGAAATCAGTCCAGAAAGAACAGGCAAACCTCAGCTTGCAAGTTAGGGTGCAAGTCTTTAATCTGCCGCTTTTGCAGCCGGTACAAACAACTTCTCAACATATTTGTGAAAAAAATTTCTTTGTTCTTGCTATACCTATCCAGAACCTGACTCTCTCCTCGTTTTATTTTGATTTGAAATCCAAGCATGATTTTTTTCTGGAGAGGGAAGTAAGAACCAGCTGCAAATACAGACTACAAGTGTGAGTCTATACTGCAGGAACTGAGCTATAGCTTGGAATTAAAGGCAAGAAGGGATGCCATGGCAAATGTGAATGTTTAGTGCTGGCATAGGAGCCTTCAGCAATGCTCCACCAACCCATGGTTCACATTGCTACAAACTCTCTTTCTGGTGTTACAAAGAGTGTTGAAGAGCTGGCTGTAAGTAAAAAAATAGCCAGAATGTTAATTTTTGTTAATATGGTGTTAATTAGATATGACTATCTAATAATTCAGAGCTCATAGAAGTGAGTATTCAGATTTCCACTTAGTATGTGCTGGCAGTTTTAATTTGAAATCAACAGGTTTATCCAAATCAAGTTATCCATAGGAATTAATTTGCTCTATGATCTAACTAAAAATGCCTCATTGTCTGATAAGTTTATTAGAAATTTGCAAAGTCAACAGTCCACAGATTTTCATTTCTTGTTTAGTGGCTATTCTACAGGAAAGCTTTCACAGACTAATCAGTTTGCATGTAATTAAAATGCCAGTACATTTCATCTAGCCATTTTGGTATTAGAAGAAAACCATATGACTGCACAGCCTTTTAAAAAATATTTTAAAATGAATTTTCGAATCAACAGTCTGAGTAGGACTCAGAATAAAAACTCTACCAAACTTCAACTCCATTGGAAGTTTCCCTTGTCACCCTGTGAATGAACTCTACATTCAGAAGATTAAAAATCCCAATGATGGTGGTTTTTGTATGGTTAGGAATTGGGGAAGGGTCTTCTTCCTTCTCAGCTCCATGCTGCAGTGCCTTTGGGATGTGGCCTGCTGGCCGTTGTTTGTGCAGCCCTGCTGTTTCTCCATGGGGCAGAAAGTGCAATTGCATTTCCAGCCCAGAGCCCGTGAGGAGTGGGGCGTGCAGGGCTGTGCCAGACCCAGGCCAGCAGCTGTGCCCCAGAGGGTTTTGGTTCCTGCCCAGGGCAGCTGGTGCCTCTCTGCCGTGAGTGCCTCCCCTTCCAGGTGCCCATGGACAGCAGGTGCAGGGTTCTGCACGGGGCATGGAGCAGGGTGGGGATGTCTGCTGGCAACAGAGTGCAGCGGAGAGCAAACAGTCCAGGATGGTCCTGGAGTGTGTGACAGAGAACTCCTGACACAGCTGGTGACGGAGCCAGTGAGGGAAGGCCCTGCTGGGCCTGCTGTTTGTGAGGAGAGAAGGGCTGCTGGGTGACAGGAGGGCTTGGGCTCAGGGATCACAAAATGCTTGTGTTTGATTCCCAGAGAAGGAACGAGAGATGTTGGGGATGTGTTGACATGCAACAAATTGTGAATTTGTTAAGCTTTAACAGGCAGTGCTTAGTCGTACCTTCCCTCACAGCAGTGGTTAATGTGTGCAAGTGGATGTCTTAGCCTTGAGAATAAAGACAGTGGGCCTACTGAGGAGGTAGCTGCAATGCATTCAAGGAGAAGAAGGCTCTTAACCATGGAAGGAGAATTTGAGGAATGGGATGTTCACCACATGACCACCAGAGACCCGCAAGAGACCCCTACTCTAAATGTCAGTAATTTTGGGGAAATGATTTAAACATGTCAAATACTTTGGGAGAATGTTTAGCCTGTGAGTTTGAGCAAAGTAATGCATAAAAGTAATGAAAGTAATGTCTTAGTTCCATGGATACTTAACACGTGGGTGTGCAGGTTTCAGGGGAGTGATTCTCAGGCACCCAGCACTGAAATAAAGTAATGCCTCTTTTCTTACACTGAGCTGGCAGGGTGGATCGGGCCCTGCTTGGTAACTTTCATTTTGGTCATTCCTATTGAAGCATAAAGAATGGTTGAAATGAAATCTTTTCCAGCTGTTTCCCTTTGGTTTACCTGTTTGAGGGTTAAAATTCTGTGCTGCAGGTGTGCTGGGTGTGTGCAGAGCAGTGCAGCCCCAGACACCCCTTGGCTTGCGTTGCAGAATGAGGCCTTTGTCGGGCATGAGCCATTTGTTGGGTGCTGGGAAAACTCAGGGCTCAATATGAGTCAACATCCAGTTCCGTTTATTGAAGAGATCATCAGACACTTATACAGCAAGTAATAAGCTTATGAATATTCTGTTAGCCAAGCGATCTATTGGTTAAACTATACCGTCAACTTTTCCTCATTCCTTTGGGCCTACATTCTCTATTTCCCACGTCTCTCTGTCTACTTGTTATCATACCCAGCTAGGCCCAAGGACACGCTATCTTGCAGGTGCAAAAACTCAAACTAGCTGTGTTCGGTACTTTCCCAGCTCCTGGTCGGCTAACAAGCGAATGTCCATGTGACCTCTGTCATGCAGCCATTTCTCCACAGGCTTGCCCACAGGTTGTCATGCCTTGTTGCCAGGTGTGCCCAGCTGTGGCAGGAGAAGGAGCCCGCAGCGCAGTGGGCACCGTGCCCGGCCCAGCCGGGGCTCTCTGGCACAGAGCAGCAGCAGCGCCAGCACCGTTCAACCCGCT
The DNA here is from genome assembly GCF_035770615.1 of Melospiza melodia melodia. Classification (NCBI taxonomy): domain Eukaryota; kingdom Metazoa; phylum Chordata; class Aves; order Passeriformes; family Passerellidae; genus Melospiza; species Melospiza melodia. The sequence continues at coordinate 1,259,787 of NC_086216.1, read as the reverse complement.
CCTGCCTTGGCTTTCCCTGGCACACAGAAGCCTCTGGAAATCAGCAGTGCCAGTGGCGTTCCCAGCTGGGAGCAGCTGCTGCTGGCGGGCAGATGCTGCCAGTTCGACTGCTGCCAAAGGGGAAGAGAGGCAGAGATGTACACGCACCGGAGCCCTGGGCATGTCCAATAAAGGTGCAAATATGTGGGGAGATTTGTAAGGAAGCATTTCAGCTGTGATGCCAACAGTGGCTTCTCTCCTGGTTCTGTGTGTTCTGGATGAGGAATGCAATGGTTGGGTCTGACAATTGAGAAGCAGATGTTATGTGGATGTTCAAATGAGTAGTGATTATATTGTAATATATCCTCCCATAGTCCTCTTTCCCGTCCCCCTTGTAACAGCCTGGGCAGTCAGGGCATTTGGGGAGGGCTGGCTTGTGACCAGCAGGCAGGGTGTAACAACGCCTGACCTCCAGTCGGGATGCAGGAAAGTAATCTCCACCAATGGGCAGCAGAAAGAGTTGACTGACAAAACTTTTGGAGGGGCTGAGGGTATAAAAGGCAGAGCATCCTTTTTGCAGATGAGCACATGGCTGCTAATCACAGAGACTCCCAATGATGCGGCTTTTCCTTATTCAGTCCTTTGTTAAGGTTTACTAAACCTTTAAAATTTTCAAAGTGAGAGTCATTTCTCACACGTGCAAAGCTGTGGGCCATTATCTTGGTCTGGTTTCCTTTGCTTGTGTCCCATCTGAGTGCTCAGTTGGGGTACAGGCTGTAGGTGCTTGGGGCACTCCTGGAGTTCCTCTTGGATCCCCTGAACAACAGGGTTTGGCCCATGAGGGGAATTTTTGCTGCTTTGTGACAGATGAGAATTTCCCAGGCTCTTTTGTGTTTTCTGTAGGGAAGGTTGGTTATTGCTTTGCATAAACTCACAGACCAACACAGAGCTGTCCCTTTGTGATTTCAGGGCATGGTTGCCACGTCGTCATAGTGGCATCAGAAGGTTGCCTTGGTGCACGGAAGGCCTGAGTGTCAGAGCAGCCCTAGGCCTTGCTCAGATCAGGAGAACCTTCCTGGTCAAAGCATCTGTCAGTAGGCAGCTGCCCACTGACACGAGGCTTATTTTGTTAGCGTTTAGAAAAATTACAGAAATGCCAATAGTTAACCATCTGGCCACTGCAGCTTTTGCTGCATATGGCATTACTTATTCCATTTATTATTTCACAAATTTTGCACGTAAGTAGAGGCTTCCCTTCTGCTTAGGTTAGGGTGTATCCTAACCTGGCTTTTGTATGTCTTCCTGCTCTTTCTTGGGGCTGAGTTTCTGATTTTGAAACAGAAAGAGCATTAGGATGCCTCTGCTTTGGTAAAGCTCCTGTCAAGAGGTTCAGCTAAAAGGGGGTGTCTGTAGCCACAGGGGCAGCATTTGCAGGGGAACCTGCAGGGCTTCCGTTCCCTGCACGGGAGAGTCTGTGGCAGCAGAGTCTGTCATTTCCTCAGGTTGCTGGGAGAAGCAAGACACCTTTGAAAATGTAGAGTGGCAGACCTTCTTTAAGGCTTTCCAAAAACTCTTCAGTTGTTCCTAGAATTCAGAGAAAGCTTCTTTCTTTTTAAATTGTGTCATGAAAGGATTTGACTAACTTGACCTTTTACTAAATGCTAAAATAGTTGTTCCCTTTGAAAGGAAGTGCTGCTGTGCTTTTCCACAATAGAACTGCGCCACCTCTGGGGGATTTTGGGGAAGCTTTTCTGGGCAACAGTTTCCTGCAAGTTAATCAGAATTAGTGCATGACACTGAGTGAAAAAAAAGAGTACCTGAAGGAGAAGATTTCAGAAGCTGTCTTATGTGTTTGGTAGAACAGGAGCATTGAGTGTTAAAGAAAAACACTTTGCATTTGCTTGATCATATTTGTATTCATTTCCTGGCTAAACTGGCTGCAGTGTAGGCACAACCAAGAATATTGTCCTGATCTCTTGCTGGCTGTGTGAATGAGATGTGTCTCCTGGAGGGATGTTGTGAAATGGGAAATCATCTCTGTTTGGGTTGACTTGTTCTGTGGGATTCAGCAGCCCAGGCAGTTTTCTGACAGCATCTGGTTCATTTTCCCTTCCCACTACAGGACACCTGAAGCGTGTATTCAGCAGTGCTGAAGATCCTGAGGTGAGTGAGAAAGGAACATTTCATGTTCCTGGTGTTTAAGACTTGTAGAGCAAGCTGAGAGCTTGGCCAGTAGCAGTAGACTGTAGAGGGCCAGCTAGGAAGGCCGAAAGAAAAACCATATTCATGCCTGTAACAAAAATAAGAAAGGCAGAGATAGATATTTTTAAATTTCCTTCTCAGAGTTTGAAAAACTAAAATCCTAGTTTTAAAAAGAGAATGATCCTTGCAGACAGCAGATAGGATAATTTTAATTAAGAGCAATTTCCTGTACAGTTGAATTAGATCATTTTAATTTAAAGAGAGGGACTTAGAATCCTATTCCTATCAAACTTGATGATATCTCCTTGGAACATGAGGTGGTAGAACAGGAAGGCCATCTTGCAATGGTGCCTGCAGTATCTGAAGTGCAATGGGCACCTTTGTGGCTGGGGAGCTGCGTGGGCCCAAAGGACGCAGGGCTGGCGGCCGTGAGCAGCTGAAGAGGAGGCAGCGTGGGGCCAGGGGGCCCAGAAGGCCAAGGGCACGGTGGCTGTGGCAGCAGCAGTGGGGCAGCAGGAGCAGGGCAGGGAGCGTGGCCTGTGCTGGGCAGCGCTGCGGCCACAGCTGGAGTGCTGTGTGCAGCTGTGGGCCCTGGGAAGCAGAAAGTCATGGAGGGGCTGCAGCGTGGGCACAGAGGGACAGGGGAGCTGGGCAAGGGGTGCAGCACAAGGCCAGGGAGGAGGTGCTGAGGGAGCTTTAGCCTGAACAATGGGGGCTCATGAGGGACCTTCAGGCAGACTGCCATTGATCCCTGCCTTGGATCCATAGAGCCAATGCTCAGCACGAGGGCTGTTTCCCTGCCAAACATCCCTTCCCTGCATCCAAGTGCTTTAGACACTGGTGTGGGTAACACTTTCATATTTTGTTGATTTCTTTGTTTGCTAGAAGGAGAAGCCTTATGCAATTTCTCCTTCTCCAGGGAGCAAGGGAGCTTTCTTCTCAGTCTTTCCTACCCTTTTACAGCACTGGCAGAAATTCTGCTAGAATTTTAGTTTTCAAGGGGGCAGTTCTGGACAATGCAGTATTTTTGCACAAGAACACATCGTTTGGGGCAGGGATGTTGGTGCAGAAGGAGCTGTTCTGGTGCCAGACCAGCCAGTAGGGCTTGCCCATCCTTTTCAAGTTAACGGCTCCCGTGTCTTTTGGCTGCCCAGGGAATCAGTGTGTGTTGTGTTTGGGAACTGAGTAGGAAATCAATGCCCTTGCATTCCAGCTGGTGCTCAGAGATGAGAGGAGCTGGGAGGGGCTGGGCTGCATTTCTGATTCCAGCCACTTCAGCACCATCAGTGTGGGCGAGTCCAAGCGAAGAACTTGCCCGAGCACAGATGCACAAAGAGAGCCGTTCCCAGTGCAATGCTCTGGGTCTGATTGCATTCCATAAGGACCGACATGCTCCAGATTCCCCAAGAGTGTGGGTTACTGAAGCAACAGGAGAGCAAGTTCAGGATGGCTGCTGGTTGGGGCACTGCTGCCGAGTGCTGATGTGTGTAGCGACAGAAAGGACAGGATTGATTCAGGGTGACCCCCACGTGGCGAAAAATGTGCTTTCACTCTATGATTCAGAAGATCAAACAAATGCTTTATTAAGCTATGTTATATTACACTAGTACTATATTAAAACTATACTAAAGAGATATTATACTAAAAACATACGAAAGAAAAACTCGTGACTGTCTCCACACAGCCTTTTATCTAATTATCTAATCAGTCTAAACAACTATCTCTAAAATCCAATTAACAAATCTCTTTCAGTAAACAATCACTATAACACATTCTTCATGTACTGAAAAACAAGAACAGCAAGTAGAGATAATCATTGTTTTCTCTCCTTCTATGAGTTTCTCACTACCTTCCCTTAAAAAAAACCTAGCAGAGAGAATTATATCTCTCTCCATTCAAAGAAGGTAAATTCTACAGCACAGTAAAGAGAGATGATAAAAGTGAGATCTGTCTATCTATCTATTTTAATCTTCCTGGCTCTGCTCCAAAGCAGTTGGAGATGCAAAGCTCACCTAAAGGCCTCCCTTCAGGAGAGAAGTAGAGACAAGTTCCATTGACTGATCCTGAGCAGGCAGAGATGTTTCCCCCTCCAGAGATGGTTGTTTTTTCCCCTCATGTTTTCCTACTCCAGCCTTTTCTCACCTGAAGCCTTCATTTGTCCTTTAAATTCTTGCATGTCTTAAGGTGGTGGAACTATCCCATGCTGTAGCTGGGGTCTGGTGACTCTGGTCATACATGCCATGCCATACATGGCACATGGTTTCCTTCACTGGCATCCCCAGGGCTGTGTAAGTGCATTCCTTAATGGGGCCTTATGAGAAACTCTATTACTGCTGGTCAGAATTCTCCGTTGACAAAAGAGGGAGAAGAAACACCTTGGTCCTCCTCCATATACTGAGGTGGCCATAGAGGTTCTCTGACTTCCATCAGAGATCTTTGCATGCATCCTTATCTCCTGAATGACCCGGTTTTCTAACAAGTGTGGATGTCAGGAAGGAGGAATGCTGGTGCAGGCCTGAAGAGAAGGTGAACTCCAGAAGTGTCTCTCACAAGGAGTGAGCTCACCCAGGAAGCCCCTGCAGAGCCAGGATGGAGCTGTGGGACAGGGCGGGGAGTCAGTCACTACTGAAAGACAAACAGGACACGGTGGAAGCAGAGGGAGGCCCTCACCAGACCCTTGAGAAATGCCACCCCTTCCCTGTCAGCTGCCTGAGAGGCTGCTGGAGCTTCAGTCCCAGATGGCCCCTGATTGTAGGGCCAGGGTCACTTTGGAATCTGTGCCTCCCCTCGGGCAGAGAACGACCCAGGAGAGCAGCAGCACAGTGCTTTGGGAACGTGTGAGCCCAGCAGTCTGTGAGTCTTGGCCCACAAAGGGCGTATGGGAAGCTGAAACCCATCTTCTCTTGCTTTCTGTGAAGGTGCTTCTAGAGAAAGAGCAGGAGCACACTGCCTCATCTGAGCTGCCATGCCAGACTCAGGGAGAGCTGTTCCCAGCCCGAGAGCAGGAAGAGCAGCTCAGGCAGCAGGTGGAAGAACTACAGGAGAATGGCCAGGTAAGCCTGACTAGCCAGGGCACAGAGGGAAGGGCAGGGAGAGGGGCATAAACCAGAGCTCTTGGGACTGAGGAGGCCAGGAGTCCCACAGGCAATGGAAGCACAGAGCCTTGCAATCTGCAGAGATCAGCCCTGGGACAGGAGGTTTGCAATGGAGGCAGATGTGGGGAGGGAAGCAGAAAGAAGGGGCTGAATAAATGTGATTTGGAGGCTGCAAGGGGAAAAAAGCTGAGCCTGATGGCAGCTCTCAGTCCCTTGCTCTGCTTTTGTGTGTACAGAACATCAAGGCAGAGCCACAAGCAGAGCTGCCCGAAGCTCAGAGTGACATCATGGCAGTGAAGAGAAAGAACAAGGAAGACATGGGAAGAATTCAAGAGGAGAATCTCCATCAGCAGAGGGGCGATCATCAAAACCAGGTGAATGAAAGAGTGGCAGCCACTCCACTCATTAAATGTCCTCTCTTTTGTTTATCAGAGAACATGAAGGAACAGCTGGATGCAGAGCTTCAGACAGCTCCCAGTATGATCAAGGCAAGGCATAAGCAGCTGGAGGAAAAAATGAAAATCATCAGAGAGAAACTTAATGGCTTCCGTCAGTCTCTGCAAAACCAAGTGAGTGAAAGAGGGATGCAGCCACTGCAGTCACCAATCTGGTGGTTTCTGCCCTTCTTGCCTTTCCAGTGCAGAGCAGCAGGGAGTGGGGCCATGCCTCTGAGTGCCATGCTGCTGTAGTGTGTGTATCACAGTCACTCTGAAGGACATTTCCCGGTGTGCTGAATCTCCATGTCTGCCCTGGACAGTGAAACTTGTCCTTTGGCCTTTTGGCCAGCAGTCATCCAAATTGATTCCTGCTGGCCTGTTCCTGCTCTCCTTTTTTCTTGAGGTGTTTTTACAGTGGAACTTGGTGACCCAGAAGGAGGATTGAAACAAGCTGTTGTATCCCCGTTCAATCAGTTCTTTGCCTTTCCTCACAGTCGATGACTCCTGGCTGACAGGGACAAGCTGTAGTGTCTGACTGCTTTGTTCTGTTTGACTTGAGGTGCAAGTGTTGACATCTCACCGGGCAGCCTGCGAAGACTTGCAGGGAATGTGTGGCAATGAAGAACCCCAAGTGAGGAGTGAGGCACAGGAGCAGTGCCCACCAGAAATGCTCCAGGTCCAGCACATCATGGGCTCTGAACCTGCTGCTGCAGCAGCATCACCTGGAGGAAGCCCTTCTGTGAAACCTGGGAACTCAGGCTGGGGCACATCCCGGGAACAGGAGATTGAGGAGGAGTACCTGGAGCTGCTGGGTACGTCTGGGGTGTTTCTTATCTGAGGGACAGTGTGTTGTGTGCAGGTGTCAGCAGAGCTGTACCCAATGCTCCTCCTGAGCTCGGTGTCACAGGGCCATTTAGGACTCCCCAGAGGCAGTGCTGTGCTCCGAGGCAGCGAGAGAGCTCTGGGTGTTCCTGCTGCCTCTGAGGGCACCTGGGACTGGCTTGGGTTTGCCTGAGCTTCCCTCTCTGCTAAAGGCTGAAGCAGGGATTGTTCTTGGATCAGCAGAAGGCTGTGACCTAGCAAATGATCTAGGCAAGTCCTGTGTGCTAGTGGCCAAACTGAACAGAATTTTTAGCTTCCTAAATTCTCCTTAGACTCCTGACTTGCAATCAGTCATCACAGCAAAAAAACTTCACAGAAATGGACTGACTTTGGAGTTTTGTCTTTTTGGTTGGGGATTTTTTTTTGGGGGGCGGTGGGGTGGGATTGCTTTTCTGTTGTTCATTTTTGGTGGGGGTTTTTTGTTGTGTTTTTCTCCATCCTGAAGGAGCCCTTCTACCCCACGTTTTACTAATGTCATTTTTATGACTGTTACTGTTACCACTACTACATCTACAGTTTATTTTCATGAGAATGCTATATTTTTGTCAATAAGAGAATGCTATCTTTTTGTCAATAAGAACTACTTTGACAGAACATCAGGTTACAGGACAAATAGAGAGCACAAGGTATTTTCCATGTGCCGCCAAAGAAAAAACAGAGACTTTGATAACAAACTTTATTTAATCTTCTAGTTTTATGCTTATCAAGATGTGTCCAGGAGACACATCCAAGTGGCGTGATCAGATAAAACTGTACTGCAGGCATTTCTCAGGAGAGAGCCTCCAGCCCAGCCATGGTATATCCCTCAGATCCATGGCACTTTTCCATACCTGATTCCCACTCTTTCCCATGACTGTTAGAATCCTACCCATTGGCCCAGGCCCTGCTCAGATCAGTCTCTAGGAAAACACATCAAGCCCTTTGTGATTCTGCAGCACAACCCAATGAATCTGCTTCTTGCCCGTAACAGCTGCCAGTGCTGTGCTCTCAGATAAGAGACCTGGTGGGGCTGAGACCAGAGCCCAGTGGATTCTGTGTGTGCCATCACCTGTTGGGACAAAAAGGCCACTGATCTGTGCCTCGGTGTGGCTGATCTCAAAGCCCATCCTGTTGTGTCCTGAATGGGGGTAACAGCTTGTCCGGGGCTCAGGCTCACTCTGGCTTCTTCCCATCAGTGCCTGTCAGTGCTCATGCTGGGGCTTTGCCAGCCTTGTTGTGGTCGCTGCCCTGTCCCTGAGGGCTGGAGGGACTGCAGAGGCTGGAGCCTTCCTTAGCTTGGAGAGGGGCATCTTTGAGCTCAGCCTGCTCACAAACAGGTCAGGGTCCTGATGCTGAAAGCCCCGTCAGGATCGGTTACAGCTGGAGCTGCTCTGGTTTACAAATGGGAAGGCATTCCTTTGGCAAACTGCTAAAAGGTGGGGAAGATGTCCTCCTCTCCTGGGATTGTATGTCCCTGTGCTTTGTTTCCTGTCAAGAGAACTCTTCAAAAGACTGTACAAATCAGTCTCTGTGCTGCCCACCTGTGCTGCAGGGCTGTCTGCCTGGTTGTGGTCGTTGTTACTCAGCCGACCACAAAGGGCTCAGAGCTCCAGGCGCTGGGGCTGCCTTTTGTATCTCCTGGAAGCTGGGATCTCTGCTTTAAAGTCAGCATCTTGCATTTTGTTTCCCTCAGGGAGAATGGTGAACACCACTGAAAATCCCCTGATGAAATACACGCATCTGAATTATATTGGCAGCGGGTGAGTCCAACAGCAGTTACTCCTGCACAACTGTGGGCCAGGTGTTTTTGGGGTGGAATGTCTATCCAGCGTGAAGTCAGGACAGCTGCAAAGATGATCACACACTGGGGATAGATTGTCCCATCTCTCAATTCTGCTCAGAATTTGTGAGTGGGCTCAGAAGGCATTGTCAGAGATGCCTTGCTACCGAGGTCTTGCCTGCATCAAGGAACAGGACCTGGAAGGTCTCCTTGTCTCTCAAGTGTGGGACAGCTCTGTGTTAATTTCTTTAGCATTTTTTGTGTGTCTCAAAATCATACTGGCACACTAATGAAAAGAGAAGAAACTTGCTTGCCGGAAAGAGCAACCTATGCCCTATCAAAGCTGTGAGATAACAGTTCCCAGGAACAATTCTTTCCCCTGGTTTGAAGAGGGAAACACTCTGTGGTCAGGATAGGAACCACACTGTTTAGACAGTGAAACCCAAGAGGAAAGACTAAACTCCCTTTAGAAATTGGACCCCAGTGCTTCAGGAACAGGCCCAGTGCCCATGCACTTGACAGGAAAATGCATCATCTCCCTTCTGGCAGAGCCCTCCTGCATCCTGCAGGTTTTGACACTTCCAGCAGAGATCTCCTGTGTGGGCTGGCTTTCACTGCAAGATCTAAACAGCTTCTCCTTTCTCTGCTTCTGTTGTGTTTCTAGGGCTTTTGGAGATGTTTACAGAGCACTCGACAGTGCCACAGGAGGAGAGGTAAATGTCACCAGCCCCTGCAGGCTCTGCTGCACTCGAGGGCTTTCCCCTCTGGTGTGAGCTGTGGCTGGAGCTTTGGGCAGAGCTGTGCTGAAAAGGCACAAGAAGCACAGACTGGTGCCAGCCCACAGAACACATTTGGGACTTTGTCCTCCTCAGCTGCCGGAAGGAAGGCACGGAGGGCAGCGGTTCCTTTCAGAGAAGGACGCGCTCACTCGCTCTCCATTGCTAAAACAAAGGTGGTGCCTGCGAGCACCTCACTGCTCTTTGGGGCTACAGCTTCAGAGTCCTGAATTCTCATTTCTGGCGGCCAGCAAATCCATCTGAAAGTTACTGGTAGTTCCTTAGCCACCTGCAGTGCTGCACTAGGGAACTGCACGTAGGGAGAGATCTGCAAGGCGTCCCTGAAAGCCCTAAGCCCTGCCCATATAACAAGATGTATCCACAGAGTATTAAAGCATGGATTCCTTCTTCTGAGTCCCAAACAAAGCAGCAGAGAGTGCGGTCAGAGGTTTGTGGGTGATAACTGAGACACCGTTGTTCCCAAGTGGTCAAGGCAAAATGTCAGTGGCCCCACGTGTCCTGTAACTGGCTCCCAAGGGAGCAGAGAAATGGGCTGTTGGAATGTCAGTTCCTGATTACTGCAGTGCCTAATCACAAGGCAGTTTGGCACAGCTCAGCTGTGTCATTGCAAAATCACTCGCTCCACGTGCCTTGTGGTCTCGTGCCAACAACCCCTCAAGTTACTGATTTTCAATGTCATTTTAGGTGGCAATAAAAAAAATAAATCTTCAAGGAGTGAGGAGGAAGGAGCTAACCTTTAATGAAATAATGATCATGAAGAGGTATAGGAGTCCCAATGTTGTGAATTATTTAGACAGGTGAGAGGTCATGGTCTTATCCCATGGATGTTTGTTTACATAAAGCAAACATGAGAGGTTAAAAACCCACTTTGGTCAGTGGCAGCAAGTAAAGCTGGTAATTTTTATTTATTCATATTTCTCTACTCATCTCCAATGGATGAGAAGAGAGTGCATCTTGTCTGCATGAGTCTTCCCTGGCACACCTAGTTTGATAATTACTCCAAAATTATTCAAAACCTGGATCAGCTATATCTTCCTAACTCAATAGCCTCAAAGTTCACTGCCTCCACATTTATTTGGCATTGATTTTTTAAAGTTTCTTAAGTGCAGATGAACCATCCTAAAGTGGATTTCCCTTGGATTGTTGCCCCTCTTTGCCATTGCTATGCATGCCAGGAAGACTAGGTGCTTATTTCCAGAAACACCATGCCTGGCATGTTTTATATCTGGGCTGTTTCTAAACTGCACTTTTCATTTGCTGCCCATCTAAGACATCTCCTTTTTCACAGATGTGTCTTTCTCTATGAGACTGCACAGATTGCAAACAATGCACAGCCAAGAGGGAATGTCTGTTCCTTTCATTCTGTCCTTGTCACAAAAGCATCTGGAAATAAGAAACCTGGAAGCAAAAAAATCAACGTAGCCATGCATGTTCATCTCTACCCCCTTGTTTCTTTCTTTCAGCTACCTTCTGGGCGAGGAACTCTTGCTGGTTATAGAGTACATGGATGGAGGTGTCCTGAGCGACATCGTCAGCCAGACCTGCCTGTCTGAAGATGAGATGGCAGCCATCAGTCGGGAGGTCAGCAATGCCATCTGTGTTTCCAAGGGCTTGGGCAGGATTGTCTGGGAAACAGGGGCTCAGAACAGGAGAGGTTTCCTGTGCCGAGCTTTGTTTCTGTGTTGCTGGTATGCTATGGGCAAGTAAAAGCATCTCAAGTGAAAGGCCTGCCAGTGCCCCTGCACTCCCTGCACTCAGTGCCAGTACTCTTATCTCCTGCTGTTGTATTCTTGCTCTGTCTCTTGTATTTGTAGTTGCTGTTCTCCACCTTGCCTCTCTAAATGTTTGCCTGGAGTCTGTCTTCACTGCATTCCTTGCCTGTAAAAGCAAAGGTGCTGGTGGCAGGATTTGAAACAAAGAGCAAAGAAAGAAGAGAGAGACTCGTTTCTCTCAGTGCTCAGCTAAAAAGGATAGGAGTGCAGCCAGAATGCTCTTTGCTTCTGAGCACATGCGCTGCAGCAGGAGTCATCCTGGCTGGTTGGCAGGGGACAGCCTACAACAGCAGGTGCTGTTGCTCTTTCAAAAGCTGACGTGCCTTTCCTCAGAAAGGTCCTGCTCTGCAAGTGTTGGAGCAGCAAGCTCTTCCTCTCAGTGGCCATGACTGTTCTGCCATTACTCCCCATTCCCCTGGAGAGGGATCTTTTAGATTCTTTGTTTCCCTTCTTGTGTGATGAAATCACATCACTCATTTTTGCCCTTCTGTTTCTGTTTTCTCGCTCAGTGCCTGCAAGGACTGGATTTTCTTCATGCAAACGATGTGATCCATCGAGACGTGAAGAGTGACAACATCCTTCTCAGAACCGACGGTTCTGTCAAACTGGGTCAGTATATTCTTGGTCAGGTGCAGCGTTCCAGGGATGTGGGTGTGGGGCTGCTTGGCGTGACTGCCAGCTCCCCAAAAATGGTGCTGGTGGCAGTGCAGGGACCCCTGCTGCGAGCTGAGGGCACAGTTGCAACGTGCACAGAGGTAGAAGGAGCCACAAGCAGTCAAGAGTGGCCTTGCTCTGTGTGGGTCCCTTCCAGAGGGAGGGAGTTACAAGTCTAAAGTTTCCAAAGAACAAAAGCCACTGCTAGAGGCAGTGTAAAACATGGGGAGATTTTTAAAGTCGCCAATGCCAGGAGATTCAACAGAGCAATTTCAAACTTCTACTGGGGAATTCTTTTGCTTGCTTTCCTAATTGCACAGAATTCAGATAAAACCAGTATTTTGTTTTCTCCTCAGCTGATTTTGGCCTCGCTACTCAGCTCAGCCCTGAGCAGAGCAGACGGTGCTCGGTAACCGGGACTCCTTGGTGGATGGCGCCTGAAGTGGTGACAGGTCAACCATATGGCCCCAAAGTGGACATATGGTCTTTTGGAATTGTGGGAATTGAAATGATAGAACAAGAACCTCCTTACTTGGGCGAAAGTTCTGGCACGGTAAGGAGCAAATACTCACGGATCCCACTGTCTTTCTCACCTGTCCCATGTCCTGTGTGCCACTGGACATAATCCCATTGCCATCTGCTGGAACTACTTCTACCAAGGTCCCCTCCTACAAATGTCCCTGCAACACATCAGCATCTGCTGTACTTTTGCTTGCATCAGTGGGGGAACTCAAGCCTTACCACATGCAAACAAACTCCAAACAAACTCCATTCCCACTCAACACTTTCCTTTGGGTTAGTGGTTCCAGTTCTTTTGTCTGTGTAGATGGCCTTAATAACAGGGAAAAAGCATCTTAAAAGTGTTGTTATCTTTCCAGAAATGAAGGAAGGAAACCCAAACCCAACGAAGTTTCTAAAACCGTGGTCTTTAGAGAGGAACCTAACCCTGTGTGCAGTTTCTTCTCACTGGAAAACATGGGCATGAGGGTGTAATGCACAGAGTCTCTTCTGCTTCTTGTGCAGTGCTGCTGAAACACTCAGTGACCGTGTTTCTCTCCTAGCCCAAGCAACATTCTGCACGTCACCAAGCCAGAGCCTGGTGATGTGGAGAGCCTGCCAAAACCTCCTGTTTGTTTCCTGGCACTTTCTGGCATGGGCCTACCATTAATGCATTGACTTGAGCAGCCACATGACTAGAGGGTGTCCATAGGGATGGAACCTCTCCTTCTTCTGACCTAGACAATTTTTCTTTGGCTGCAAAAATGGGAAGCTGAAATTTTCAGACTGCTGAGAGACAGAGCTGCAAGTGGCTCCTATGTGCCCAAGCAGGCATTTTCATCCCAATACATTTGTGCAGGCATCTTAACGTGTCTGTGGTGAAGAGGAGATTGTAAATGTTTGTTTCCCTACCTGGTTATTAACTGATGGATTTTCTTTCTTTTCTTCCAATTCCCATTGTTTTCAAGAACAGCACAAAAAGCTGGATGAGTTTTGTTCTAGGGCACGTGCACTTAAAGGACCAACAAGTACTGCAGAGATGCCTTTCATGTAGTAACCCTTGAAATTAGTTAGTATAGCAAAGTCCCTCTTCCAAAAACCATCTCAAGCTGGCATGAATCCTCAGAGAAGCAAATGTCCTTTTGCTGATGTAGTTCCCACTAACTAGGTCAGGCAATGAAATCAGCTGCCAAGGCAAGATCTGCAGGATGGTGAAAAAGCTGTGGCTGCATCGGGGTTTGGGTTTTTGGTTGGTAAAGGAATGTCATCTCTGGGTCTGTGCCAGGGCAGAAACTGCCACTGAAGAACAGAGGTTAAACAAAGGGATCTGGGAGAGCCTTAGAGATGTGAAAGCAGGAGGTGGAGCCTGGTGTCTCCTTTCTCTCCAGGCTACATACCTGATAGCCACAGTAGGGACTCCACAGCTGCGGCAGCCCAAGCTCCTCTCGGCTTTGCTGCGTGACTTCCTGAGCTGCTGCCTGCAGACAGACGAGGAGCAGCGCTGGTCTGCCAAGGAGCTCCTGCAGGTAAAATGAGAAGGGGCTGCAGGTGAAACAGGCTCTGAGGGATGGGCTCCTCCTCCACTCAAGCCCAAGGCAGCAGATGAGCCCCCTTGCTCCTCACCTCCACTCTTGCTGCTCTTCAAATGAAAATGGTGAGGAATCCTAGACTGGGCTGGGCTGGCAGGGCCCTGTAAATGTCCTCTGGTGCAAGTGTCCTGCAGTGAGCAGGGACATCTTTAAAGAGATCAGGTTGCTCAGAGCCCGTTGCCATCGGAGCCGGAATGGTTGCAGGGATGGGGCACCTACAAGCTCTTGGGGCAAGCTGTGCCAGTGTGGCACCATGCTCTGAGTACACAAGTTCTTCCTTAGACCTACTCTGATTAGATGCCCTTAGTGTTTAAAAATATTTGTCCATATCCTATTGTAACTGGCCCTGTTAAAAAAGATGTCCCGCACTTTCTTCAAAGCCACTGTGAAGTCTTGGAAAGTGGCAATAAAGTCTCCCTGGGGCCTGTCCTTCACAAAACTGAATAACTCCAGCTCCCTCTGCATTTCCTGTGAGGAGAGGTGCTCTGTCCTCTGACTGTGTCTGTTGCCCTCTTTTGTGATTTGGTGGAGTATTCAGTTTTATCTAATGGCAAAAAAATTGAAGTAGAGCAACGCAGGGTACAGAGACATGAAATGGTGGTGGAGGAACCCAAGGAAGCCAGTCCCAGCCTAGGGGTCAGAGATTTGGCTGTGGGCAGGAGGGGCTGTGGGGGGCTCACTGTGAGCCTCTGAGGGGCCCTGGTTGGTGCCCCCCAGCCCACCCTCAGAGGTTTCTGCCATGCAAACAGGGACAGCTGGGAGGGACTTGTCCCAGCCCCATCTGCTGCCTGGCACGCTCAAGCAGACGGGAACTGTGCCAGGGTTACTGGCAGGTTGTGTGGCAGAGAGGGAACTGCAGGGCCCAGTGCCACTGGGCTGGCCCTGCTGGGAAGGAAGGTGCCATCCAGCACACGAGGGGCAGGGCATGGAAAGGCAGACACTGCTTTCTGTCCCTGTGGGAATCAGCACAGTGCCTGTCTTTCAAAGGCAGGGACCTATGTGAGTCATTGGAGTTTCCTGAAAGGAAGAAAACCCCGGGACAGAAAGCACCATTTCTAGAGCGCTGGCAGGGCAAAAATCCCAGCATGATGAAGACATCACAATAAACAGATGAGTGGGATTCTGGGCCAGGTTTGCCTGTGATGGCAAGGTCTTGCACATTGGGGATGACTGGGGAGCAGATGGTCCCATTGCTCCTCTTTCTGGGTCTTTCCAGGAACTTGATGTATCCTGATTGAGTCCCAGAAGCAATGAGCTTGGAAAGTAATGGTTCACTGTTCTTTGTTTTTTTTTTGTTTTTCCGGTGGACAGCATCCATTTGTAACTTCAGCCAAGCCACCATTCATCCTGGCACAAGTCATCAACTCAGTGAAGAAGACGAATAACCCTAACCCTAAACTCTAAACCTAAAACCTAACCATAACCTTAAATGCTAACTCTAACCCTAACCATATCCCTATCTCTATCCCTTACCCTTTCCCTTACCCTTTCCCTAACCCCAACCCTAAGCCTAAGACAAAGTCTAAACCTAAACACAAACCTGAACCTAAGTCTAAGCCTAAGCCTAAGCCTAAACCTAAGACTAAGCCTAAGCTTAAACCTAACCCTAGGAGACGAGAAGATAGCAATCATGTCAAGATGTTATCTCTGTTACCAATTTAGACTAGCATTGTAGAGTAGGGTTGCTAAAGAGATTTGTAGCATAGAATTATAGATTAGAGTTGTAATTAATAAAGTTTCTGAAACATCAACTCACTTGGAAGATTCTCCTCCTTCTGACCCCTTCAGAAAATTCAACATTTCCTTCTGAATTACCAATTGTTTTTTATTGGTACTAAGTCACACATATGGCTTTTTTTGTATGGTTTCATAAGCGAGGGGGGCTCCTCTTCATTCATCCTCTCCAGACTGCACTGCCTTTGGAATATGACCCACAGGCTGGTTATGGCACAGCTGTGGTATTTCTAGTTGAGGCAGAAAGGGCAATGGCATTTGAAGGCAAAACCAAAGGAAGAATGAGGCAGCCCAAACACCCTGTGCAGATGCAGGCCTTCAGCTGTGACTGGAGAGCAATGGGGTTCCTGCCACTTGGATTTGTATCCCTAAATGCAATAATCTCTTTGGCTGGAGGAGAGTCTTGCTCAAGTGAGAAAGCAGAAAGATCAGAGAGGGTGCTCGGGAAGGTCTCCTGTGGCGCAGAGCTGTCAGCGCCTGTGAGGTGAGAGCGGGCCCGGCCTTGCCCGGGCTGGAGCCCCAGCAGAGCCCCGGCAGAGGCCGGAGCAGCCTGAGCCCCGGCAGAGGCAGGCTGGAAGGAGGCCCTTGGAGCTGCAAGAGGCAGCAGCCGGGCCCTGGGTGCCTCTTGCTGGGAGCAGGCGAATCCTCCGCTCTCAGAGCCCAGGTGGCAGCTGGCTGCTGCCGAGGGGAAGCGCAGCCGTGCTGGGCACAGCCTGGCCTGGGGGCCATGGCCGTCTGGAGTGTGCCCAGGAGCAGAGAAAGGCCAAGGGCAGCCACGGGCCGCTGGGCTGCCTGAGGATTCCTCCTCTTCTGCCGGCTGCCCTGCAACTCCTGGCAAAGGCCAGCAGTGTGTGCAGCACTCTGGGCACCGGGGCAGGGAGCCGGGCTGCTCGGCAGGCTGGAGCACAGGGCAGCTCCTTCAGGCCCGGCACTTGTGCCAGGGAAGCGAGGCCAGCGTGAGGCAGGGACAGCTTGGCAGGGCCCATCTGCAGGAGCCAGCGCCTCACGCAGCTCTGGGAGGAAGCGCCTGCAACCCTGCAGTTCTGCACTGAGCCAGAGCAAAGGTGTGAGATGCAGAGTGTTTGGCAGAAATATTCAGGCCCACCAGGCCAGCCTGCTTTGTGCTCTGTGGGGCACAGCAAGCGCTGTGCAATGCAGCTCTGAGCTGCTGGGAGAGAGGCAGTCGGGGATGTGCCTGAGGTGAGTCAAGGGCTTAGCAGAAAATATAATGAGGATAATTGAAAAGTGCAGATGGGTCAAGGGCCCAGCTGGGAATAGAATTGGGATAGTAGAAGATTGCATATTTTAGTTAAGATTTTAAAATGAGGTAAGAAGCTAAGTTAGTAATACAGGTAGCAGAAATCATGTGTCTTAGTTAAAGAGTACCAAATATATTAGGAACATAAAGCTAGGAGTGACAGGGATAGAGGAAGCAATTGTGAAGAAGATGAGACCATAGAAAGACCTTGCCTTAAGAATAATTGAACAGTTAGGAGAGGCTTGGACCATGAGCAGCAGGTCAAAAGGTCTTGCCAACTGGCCATGGGAGGAGAGTTCACCATGAGGAAGACTGCTTTCTTCCTCCCATACAACCACTCCCTCATTTCAAAATCCCACCAATCCAGTTAAGGGAATACAATTGCGCAGCTGTAATAGATATTCAGCTGATAAAAATGCGAAGCAGGCAGGTAATAATTATGTATTATGGGTCCTTAGAAACCTAATGTAAAACCTTTTCTGTAGAAATAGATAGCCGGAGTCTGCAACTCCTTGCACATGTCTCTGGAAACTAGTTCACATGTGACCAGGGCTGCAATAAATACCCTTCTTTTCTACTATAATTAGTTGAAGAGTCATCTGTCCGTGCTTCAAGGGTTATGCTGGAGTAGTGAACTGATTTGGATGGGAGCAGAAGAGTTTCAGCAGGCAATTTTTGGAAGAGATGGAAGGCTCTTGTGACTGAAGGGAAAGCCATTTGGAATGGAGAAATGATCCCAAAGTCCATCCAGTTTTATCTTTGTGTCTGAATTGAAATCAGAATGATTATAGATAGCTTCATGCAATTTGTCTGCAAATTGATCAAAGTCTTCATTCTTTCTTTGACAAATCTGTGTAAAAGACATAGTGTGTAACTTATCTGGAAGTGCAAGAAATGCATTACATGCTAGTTGTTGGCTCATCTGTAAGTCTTGATCAATGCTCCTAGCCTGGGCAGTGGCAGTAGCCCCGGGCCCTTTGCCAAGTAACTGTTGTGCTGTTAAACCGTACAGAGGATCACCCTGCACTCTAGCTCTTGCAGCTTCTTGAGCACACTTTTCCTCCCAGCTTTTATGAAACATCACCTGCTGATAGGGTGGCATTCTAAGTCTTATTAAGGTATGCACATCAGCTGTTGGCATTTTCACATGCAAGTTGGCATTTTCAACCAAATTGTGAAAATGCAGCTCTCATCTTTTCTAAAATCTTCCAATCGAAAGGTTCTCAAACTCTACTTGCAGCATTAGTTACTACAAGAAAATCTTCTACATCATTGGAGAGAAAAGTCCCTTCTACAATAGCTTCTGCAATAACTTTTTTCTACTTTTGTTCCTCTTTGGTGGAGATAAAGCTTGGCCTGCAATTCCTCAGAAAGGATTAGGAGGACCATGCTAGTTGGGAAATTGACACTGTTTGCCCCTAGCATTCAACAGATGCTTGACATCAGGCACAAATTCCAACGTCCAAAATGTAGTGAGCATCTATTAGGCTCAGACTGCAAGGATAATGTAGAATTGTGGAATTGGCCTTCGGTTATCCTGGCATCACTTTTTACACCAGGATTAGCTTCATCACAGGCCCTTACATCATTCAAATGATTGGCTTGTTGGACAGGAAAACAAATTAACATTACATCTGCAATCCGGAATGAGCTTACCACTGATGTAGGTAGCATACACCACGCTGTGTTACAGGATAGGACTGCTATAAATTTTTTGTTGCTAGCGCAAGGAGATGAGCCTGAAGATTTTGAAGGGATGTGTTGCATGAATCTCTCTGACCACTCTGGATCTATTGACAAGAAATTGTCATTGCTTAAGGAGAATATGAAAAAGCTCACAGTGGTTGAGAATTCTTTTGATGAGTGGCTAAAATCCTGGGGAATAACAGGCTGGCTCAAGGATTTAGTACCCTTTGGCATAATGATACTTTGTCTTCATTTTCAATTCTGCTTGTAGTGCCTTGCTGTGCAGAAAATAATTGAGCGTGCTTTTAAATCAGTCTGGCTTGTGCAAAAACAAAACCGGGGAACTGTTGAGAGTTTTTTGCAGATTGAGGAGTTCTGGCTAGACAAAGGCCATATTCAGCCGATGCACAATCCAACCTGCTTGTACTAATGGACAATGGACACATTCACAAACAATGGATAATGGACATATTCAGAAATGGGGTTGGTATATCCTTGAGAAAAATACAAGAAGAGTCATCAGGACTCAGCAAGTTTAACAGCAAGCTTGGGAAAGAAGGAAAACATTGAACCATGAGTGGGCCAGAAGACGACAGCAAGACGCGTGAAAAATTAGGTGATCCAATCAGCATTCTAATTTAGATGTGTAAACAGCTAGGATTAACCAATCATGTATTAGCTAGAGACACGTGGACAGTAGAGATTTATTATAAATATAGTCTTTTTAGGGATAATAAATTTGGCTTCACTGGATCATATTGGTTGTGGTGTGATATCCCTGAACCTCCGCACCCCGCACAAGGGCAGCTGGGGAGGCCCAGCCTGGGCAGCAGCAGAAAGGAATTTCCCTGGCAGGGCAGGACTGTGGTGCAGCACGTCCCCAGCAGGAGCCTGGAGCAGCCCAAGGCTCTGTGTGGGCAGGCAGGGGCAGGCAGGAGGCAGAGCTGTCAGCAAAGGAAGGGCTCAGCCAGGTGGGGCAGCCGGGGGATGCCGACAGCCTGCAGGGACAGAGGCGCAGGGCAGGGACACCGTGGGACAGCCTGGGCTGCACAGGGCACAGGGATGGGCAGCAGCTGCGAGACAGCCCTGCCAGAGCCAACATGGGCAGCACTTTGGCCATGGCTGCTGGGCCTGGGCCTGAGGCCACGAGGGGACAAGTGACCCTTGCAGGCCTGGGGCCTCGTTGCCTCCTCGTCCCTGCTCAGACGCCTGGCAGGGGCCGACATGCCAAAACTAAGCTCACAGATGTTGCAAAAGCAGGCGAAAAAGTCAAGAAGGAAGACAAAACTTTGGGGGCAAGATATGAGGGACATGGCATGGACACTTCAGAAATCAACCAAAAAAAGAAAAAATTCTTTCCCAAAGTCAAAGCCATCAAAAGGCATGGCATGCCATCAAGGGCAGGGACATGCACCAAAGATTCCTCTATTGGTCCCCATTGAAATCGTAAGATTCCTTTTCCCTTCTCGAATGGAAATTTCATTTCCTTTCGGGAAGGGAAAAAGAATCTTGCGAATCCCAAAAGAAAGGCTTACAAAAACTCTGGAAAAGAGATAGCTTCAAATGAAATTCAATTGAAAAAAGCAGAAAATCGGGAATTTTAGTGTCTTCAAAAAATAGGCTGTGAGGAAATCAGCTGCATTGCAAAGGACCAAACCATGCCAAAACTAAGCTAACAGATGTTACAAAAACAGGGGAAAAAGTCAAGTAGGAAGACAAAACTTCGAGGGAAAGATATGAGGGAAATGGCACGAATACTTAAAACAAAAAAAAACCAAGAAAAAATCTTTCCCAAAGTCAAAGCCATAAAAATGCAGGCAGGCCATAAGCCAGCAAGTGCAGGCACATGCAGCAAAGCTTGCCAAAATTGATCCCCACTGAAGGCCAAAACAGAAAACAAGGACCTACAAACACACTGGAATGGAGACACCATCAAAGGAATTGCAATTGGAGGAGAAAAAAAGAAAATTTGGGAAATTTAGTGACTCTAAGAAAATGGCCCGGGATTATATCAGGTGCAGTGGAAAGGACCAAAACATGCCAAAACTAAGCTCACAGATGTTGCAAAAGCAGGGGAAAAAGTCAAGGAGGAAGACACAACTTAGGGGGCAAGATATTAGGGACATGGCATGAATACTTAAAAAAAAAACAAAAACAAAAACAAATCGTTCCAAATGTCAAAACCTCCCAAATGCAGGCAGGCCATACGCCAGGAAGTGCAGGAACATGCAGCAAAGCTTGCCAAAATTGATCCCCACTGCAAAGAAGGACTTACAAACACGCTGGAATGGAGACACCATCAAAGGAATTGCAATTGAAAGAGAAAAAAAAATAATTTGGGAAATTAAGTGACTCTAAGAAAATGGCCCGGGATTATATCAGGTGCAGTGCAAAGGACCAAAACATGCCAAATCTAAGCTCACAGATGTTGCAAAAGCAGAAGAAAAAGTCAAGGAGGAAGACAAAACTTAGGGGGCAAGATATGAGGGACATGGCACAGACACTTCAGAAAACAACCAAAAAAAATAAAAAAATCTTTCCCAAAGTCAAAGCCATCAAATGGAATGGCATGCCATCAAGGGCAGGGACATGCACCAAAGATTCCTCTCTTGGTTCCCATTGAAATCGCAAGATTCCTTTTCCATTCCCGTAAGGAAATTTCATTTCCGTGTGTGCTCCGCGGGCCCCGGGAGGAGCCGGGGCCAGGGCCGGGGCCGGGCTCGGGCCAGGCGGAGGCGAAGGGCGGTGATGCCGCCCCGGCCCCAGGCACTGATGCCCGCCCGCAGCGCCACCGCCAGTACGGCCAGAGCCGGGCGGAGGCGAGACCGCGGCGGGACGGCCGGGGCCGGGCACGGGGCAGCCCCGCCCGGAGCCGGGGGCGGGCCGGGGGCATGGCCCGGCCTGGAAGGGGAGAGGGAGGCGGGGAGAGGAGAGGGACGCCGGGCAAGGGACCCCGAGAGAAGGGTGCCCGACAGCGGGAAAGGGAGAGAAAAAAAAAGAAAAAGAGGAAGAAAAAGAAAAAGAGAAAGAGCATTCTAAATTATCTGTTTTATCGCTGCTTCTGCCGCTGCTACCACCGCTGCTGCCGCTGCTGCCGCCGCTGCAACTGAAGCACCGGGGCCGTTCGTCCCCGTGTCCGTTCCCCGCTCGCCCCACGAGCCCCACGTTCGAGCCCCGCGCGCCCCGGGGACAACCCCTCTGTCTGTCCAAACACGGGAACTTTGCGGCCTTGAGCCCAGATGCAGAGCCCTGACTCCTGCACGCTGGCACAGCGATCCCCTCGCTCGCTGCTGGGCATTGTCCTTGCTGAGGGTCAAACACTGCTGGGCCACCTTCCCTTGGGGTAGGATTCCTACCTGACCCCAGCACTGCACTTACAGCTCCAGTGTTGCCTTCCAGTAAAAACAGGGGAAGGAAAACTGTGTGTGGCTCATGCTATTTTAGAGTGTCTAAACATCACTAAGTCACCGATCTTAGAGGTGCTGTGCATCTGGAATTACTGGGATGGAGAAGTAGTGTAACATGGAAAAGGGGAGCATAGAAATAAATAGAGGAAAACATCTTGGATTGTTTCTTTCATTTCCATTTCACATCTGGAAAGCTGTTTCAGTTTTCCAGGAATCTTCTCCTGTCTGCTCTTCCCAAGAATCTCTCATGGAGAACAAGGTCAAGCTTCTGTCACAAGATTTGCCACCAGGAAATTATGCCACTGGTACAATTTTAGTGATGACTGTTTGTGCTGGCTGAGGGCAAATTTTGGGAGGAAACCTCCAAAAGGGGTCCCCCTTGAAAGCAAGTTCAAGCGGCCTCTCCCCCTACTAGTTCAGGAAAAGACTTCCCTTGAGAAAAGTGAAAAAAACCCCAGTTTATTTAACAAGTAAAGTATTCACAAGCATGAAAAATGAATATTAAATAAATATTAAATAAAACCTCTGACAGTGCTGAAGAGATGGCAAATTCAGGAAGCCTTTTTTGAGGGTTGTAGTTGGCTCTCTCGGTCTCTTCTAAGTCCCTCTGGTGCTGGAATGCAGCGTCCCAGAGCTCGGTGTGGCACAGGTGTGAGCTGCCGGTGTTTGTCTGGGTTTTCAGTCCAGAGCAGGTTTAAACAGTTCCAAGAAAAAGGAAAGTCACAGTCTGAGGAACTTCTCTTCCTAAGCTAGCTAACCCCACATTGCTAGACCTGGGCTGTGAAGGCATCGGGAAATTTCCAAATCTGGGCACTGGCAGTCCCAGCAAACACCAGATCTGGGTGGAGTCATTGCCAGCAACAGAAATCTGCCAGATTTGGGCTCTGCTGGCACTGAGAAATTTCCAAATCTGGGTTCTGGTTACATGAAACACAAGATGTGGGGGTGGTGGCAGACCCAGTAGCAGGAAGCTGCCTCGGTATTACTAGGACCTGAGTGGGTCGCTGAGGGTGAGAGATGGACGGTGAATCTTGTTTCTTAATCAGAAAGCTGGATTTATTGATATATGATATATAATACATTATGACTATACTAAATAGAATAAAGAGAGAGAAGTTTCAGATGCTGCTGCTAAGATAAGAATAGAAAGAAAGAATCGATAACAAAGTTGTGTCCAGGGACTCTGTCCCTAGCTTGTTCCTGTGATTGGCCCTTAATTATAAACATGGGAACATGAACCAATGACAGGTCAAAATAGGTGCATCCTATTGCATTTCACAGCAGCTGATAACAATTGTTTACATTCTCTTCTGAGGCCTCTGCCTTCCAGAAGAGGCAGAAATCTGAAAGAAAGGATTTCTGTGAAAAAATGTCTGCGACACCTCGGCTTTTAGATTTCTGTGCCAGCAAATTGCTGCACTTGGGCTGTGCCAGAATAGGGAAATTTCCAGATCTGGGCACTGGCAGTGCCAGCAAACAGCCCATTTCAGGCTCCAGGCTCCAGGAAGGACTGGATCTGGATGCCTTCCTCTCTTCTTTCCTTCTTTCCTTCCTTCTTTCTTGGGATCCTGCTGCCAACAAACTCCAGATTGGGCAGTGCTGGCAAGGGGAAATTGCTAGGTTTTAGCTTTCTTTGCCAGTAAATTCTGGATATGGGTGGTGCCAGAAGAGGAAAATTTCCAGATGTGGGCACTGGCAGTGCCAGTGCCCACCAGATCTGGGTGGGGAATGTGCCAGCACCGGGAAATTGCCAGATGGTAATTTTCTGTGGCAGCAAATTGCTGGAATTGTGCGGTGTGCCCAGGTGGCCAAGAAGGCCAATGGCTCCTGGCCTGGATCAGGAATGGTGTGGCCAGCAGGAGCAGGGCAGGGATTCTTCCCCTGTGCTCAGCACTCCCTGGGCAGCACCTCGAGTGCTGTTTGCAGTTCTGGGGCCCCAATTTAGGAAGGACATGGAGGGGCTGGAGTGTGTCCAGAGAAGGGCAATAAGGTTGATGAGGGATCTGGAACACAAGAGCTGTGAGGAGCGGCTGAGGGAGCTGCTGGGGTTGTTTATCCTGGAGGAGAGGAGGCCCAGGGGAGACAAGGTGGTGTCAGGGCACGGATTGGACTTGATGATCTCCATAGCCTGTTCCACCCTTGCTGATTCTGGGATTCTCTGAAAGAATACTTGGAGCAGTTGCAAGAGGAGCCCTGGGCCTCCTCTTCAGCAGCTCCAGCAGCCCAGGTCCCTCAGCTTCTCCTGCCCGCCCCAAAGCCCCTCCTGTCAGTCCTGCAGAGCCTCTGCAGCTCCTCCTCACTGCCCAGAACAGGGAGCCCCAGAGCCAGACACAGCAGCCAGATGTGCCCCCCTGCCCTGGGGTGCCGCTGGCAAGGGAGCAGCACCAGGCACTGCAGGAGCCTGCAGACAATTGATCTGAAGGCCAAAGCTCCTTAGCTCCTTCTGAAAGAGCAGGAACAGTTCCTCATTCCAGAGTGGTGGAATGCCGGGACCGCAGCTCCGGGTGAGGACTGGACACAAGTTTGCTCCCACTGAGTGCTGTGATGGGTTCTGCAGGAGCTCTGGGCTCCTGGGCTTGCCAGGCACAATGAGGAGAGAAGGAGCCAAGTGCACTGATGTGGGAAGTGGATATGTAGAAAGTTTTTAGGGCCTAATAGAAGGCCCACACAGTATGAATCTGTATATAAATCTTGAGACAAGAAACGCTAACTTAAAAATTTCCATGGAATAGGACAGATATTGTTGAGAGAGAAATGGAGCTGGAAAAGTTTCAAAAGATGGCCTTGCAAATAAGATTTTGGAAAAACAGAGCTATGAAAGATGCATTGTAGTGGGACCCACAAAGAGTATTTTTAAAGAATTGGCTTCAAGGCATCTACAACATGGCATGGCAAAAGGCTGATAGACCAAGAAACGCTTATAATGTAGTATAATTAGGAAGTAGCTGGCTTCTGATGGTGATGGCGTGAATTATAACATCTGTATTGTCTCACCATTCTCATGAGACTGAAAATAGAATAAAAGTTTTTAAAACACCTCTCAGTTGCCCCATCTCTAGGTCAGGAAAAGAGTATTATCCAACACACTGACACACTTTTGCCTCGAGCATAGCCCAGCCTGGACCAAACACACTGAAAGGTTTCCCCTTTGGCCCATGTCTCGAAACATCAGGTCTGCTGTTTGACAACTCAGGTTGGGTTTGTGTCAAGGAGTTCCCTCAGAAATACTGGGTTTGTCTTCCTCTGTGCCTTCCCCTCAGCAGCCTTGGGGATGCTCCTGTGTGAAGCCATCTGTCTCACACAGTTTGAGACAACTTCAAATAGGATATTGTGCAATAAGTTGTCTCCTCTAAATTGTGCCAACAATCCCTTTCCAGCAATAGGAAATTATTACTAATGGATAGAAGTGGAAAACCCCCAACAGTTTATTATCAAACAGAATCGCCCCATGACACGCGTTCCAAGAAGGCGCTGGGGTCTCTCTCGGAAGAACAGGAGCTGTCACGGAGCAGTTCCAGCAGCTGATGGAAGCTCGGGGACTCACCCGGTGTCAGCTTTCTCCCAGGGCAGAGCTCCATGGGGCAGGCAGGGCAGTGAAGCAGCTGGGCTGGAGCCCCTCGCTGCCTTGTCTCCCCGGCGTGGCTCAGCCCACAGACTCTCGGGCTGGGAGCGGGGCCGCTCCGCTCCTGCCGGCACCGTGTCCCTGGGCTGGGACAAACAGTTTCCTGCCAGGAGAGCCCTGCACACTGCTCCACAGATCTTTCATAAAGGCCCAAACCAACTCCAAACACTCTGTCTGCAGCAGCTTTTCACAAAGGGGTGCAGCAATCCAGGACAGCTGCAAGTGAGTGTCGGAAGGCTCTTGTCTTGTTCCTGACAGCAGAATTCTTGATCATCTGATGCAGTTTTATTCAGATGTAACATGAGAGCTGAGGTTTTTTTGTTAAAATATTTCATGATGAGTAACAAGCCTTGGGTGCATGAGGTACAGGACTGACATGCCATAGCATGAGCATATCCTCCAAAGTGGCCAGTTTAATTGCCCATTTTATTACTCTTGTATTTACTCCACACTAATAAGGAAAACCAAGCTCTGCTTGGAGGCAAAACAGGCATGGGATACACTACAGTCCCTCGCAGGCTCAGCAGGGCTGGCAGTGACAAAGCAGGCCGTCTGCTTCATTGTGAACCACTACAGAGCTGCATCCCAATCTGGTTTAGGTAGCGTGGTATTATTAAGAGTTCCTTTTCTGCATGAGACACAAAAAGGAGATCCCAAATGATCTTCATGCAAGCATGCAGTAAAGAACTGCTCCTGCTATCCTAACGAAGCGTTTGCTTTGGCCATTACACTCTTCCCATTCATCTTTTGATGCAGACACTTCAGGTTTTCTCTCACACCCCTGCAAGGCTGGCAGTCGCTGTTTCCCATTCCCTGTTCTTCCCTAGAGATGGTGCAGTGGCTGCTTTGAAACAAAAAGCCCTGAGATCTGGATAGTTTGAAGGAGCATGAAATGCTAATTAAGTGCTCATCTTGGTAATACCCAGGTCTGCACTGCCCAGTGCTCTGAAGCAGCAGCAGCAGGACCATGCATCATTCCTGCTGGTGGATGTTCATGTTTCTGGTGTGCAAGAGCAATGACTTTGAGGAGGGACAAAAATGCCCCTCTTCAAACACTGGCTGTGCAAGGAGATGTGAAGTTTCGCAGCCTTTTCTAGGATATTTTAGAAAGATCTAAGAGAATATTGTGGCATGGAGTAGGTCCCTAATTTTGTCTCCAGAGGAATCCCCAAAGGGCACATTGACTCTGCTGCTGATGGCAACCCCATAAGCTCATGGACCAATTTTCCCTGCAATGTGCCTCCCTGCCTGGGCTTTACTAGGCCGGGACTAGACCCAGAGCTAAGCAAACACATGCAGCCAGGTGACATTGTGTAACATCAGAAGCTGGCAACTGTGGAGAGTCTGGTTCTAGCATGGCTTAAAGAAAGAGGCCATGAAGGTATACAGTTGAGGGAAAAGTAAAAGGTAGTTTTAAAGCATTTCCCAGGCTTGATTCTATAAATAATTAGGCTCTCTCAAGCACCACTTGTTAAACAATAAGATTCTCAGACAGTCTTCCCATAACAGGCAAACATTCTGTCCTTGGGCTCTCTGAGAACACTGATCCTGTTTTCAATAGACAAACCACAGGTATTTTAAACAAAAGGAGGGGGTAGAGTTTTCTCTGTAACCTATCGTGAGCTTGGATTTTGCAATATGCATGAAGTTAATTAACACTGTTATATAAAGTGGCTGATTGATCAATAAATCAAAGTCAATGCTGATCAACGACAAGGTGGGTTGGCTTCCTTCGCTTTCAACAGGCAACCATGAGGACTTTGCTGCCAAAAGGTTACAGTTTGCACTGGGCCCAAAGGCAAAGCAAATTGAAATGTGAAGTTTAAAAGCTTCAAATGACTATGAAAGGAAACTGCAGAATAATTTCTGGAAGTGCAGCATTGTCAATGATCATGCAGCCCACCAGGAGCTGGAGCTGAATCCAGAATTGCTTCTTCCAGCTGTGCAGGAATTCATTCCACTGGCAAGCACTGGTCCATGGGAACAAATGATCCCCTAGCTCTGGGCTGAATTGCACCCAGGCTGCAGTGCAGATTTGAGGAACCCTTGTCATTTGTTATTGGCCTCCCAGGGCACTCATCCTTCTGCAAACAAGGGGCAAACAACACAGCTGCACTGCTGTCCCTGATAAATATACATGTGCCAAAGCAGTGCATCATTTCCCAGTGAAATACATGACTTCTTCTTACCTATGGAATTGTGATTGAAGACACCTGTGAGCCAGATCTGTGGGAGATTGCAAAGGAGCAAAGCTTTGGGATTTGGACACACTTCTCTTGGTTTCTTTGCTCAGGCCTTTGGTGAGCACAGAACACACCTAGGTAGAAAACCTTTGACTAGATAGGATCTTTTGGAGCCATTGTCCCCCAAACATGTCCATGTGTGGCCCCGTTGTAATGCCAAGTAACAAAGAGCAGCACAGATGACACAAAGAAAGCATGGCCAAAGAGGAAGAGGAGAGGCCCAATGAGGAAAGGATGTGGTGAGACACTGGCACACCGAGTGAGCTGCACTCCCATAATCTCTAGGCTAGCAGGTGCTGGTCTCACATTCTCCTCTTGGTTTATTTAATTTTTATTTATTTACTTACTTTTTTTCATCATCAAAAAAAATATATACAATTAAAAATATGTCATCAAATTTTAAAGATACAATCAAAACACATTAATTCAGAACTGTATCTAAAGATCGGAACATATGTACAGCTGTAACTATGAAGCCTAACACATCAATCCTAATCTGCAAACACTCTTCATACAGGCGGCAGCTTCTTCCTGAGCTTGGAGGAAAGAGAGCTCTTCTGGAGGGGAGGCGAGGACTTTGTCCGTGAGGGAACATCCGAAGGGTCCAGAGAAAACTTCTCAGTAAGACTGTAACCAGTCGGATGTGCAAAATGGAGACACAAAGTTTAACAGAGAGGCAAAGTTTAGCAGAGGCCACCATGCAAACCTAAAGCATCTGAAGCTCTGTATTTCATGGGACACATTTCCTGGAGATGTGTAAACAGCTGCACAGGGAAACATGCTCCTGCTGGCAGACACTGAGGCAGGCCAGGGCAAAACCCTGAGCCACTTGCCCAGAGCTGGCACAGGCCCAGCCTGGCCTCGGGGCTGCCCTGGGACAGCAGGGAGCCCAGAGCCCTGTGCTCCCCAGGAATGGCTCAGCTGCACATGCACCCTCCTGCTCCTCTGCCTGCCCCACAGCTCAGCAGCCCCACAGCTCCAGGGGCACTGGCAGCAGCACAGCTCCTTGCAGGGGCACGTGCAGGGCACAGCTGTTCCCTGGCAATGTGCACAGCCTCTCTGGGCTGCCACAAGACCCTTCCTGCCAGCAGAGATTGGCCCAGCTCCCCCCTCACCACTGCGTGCGGCTGAGCCATGATTGCCTTCACCTTGTCATTAATCTGGAGTTGCTCCAGGCTGCCATGCCATGACTAGGAAGGGCAATGGAGAGAGCGGGGCAGATGCACACCCTTCCTTAGCATTCTGTCATTTTTGGCACAGCTCAAAAGGCAAATCCAGAGGTGTCCAACTCAGCGCCTCCTCAGCTTTCTGGAGAACATCTCGCCTTCACCAGCCCAGCATTTTGGAGAGGTTTTCCCGCACATGTGGAGGCTTGCTGGCAGCACATTTCTTCAGCTGGGTGCCCATCACCTTGCAGAGGGCAGAGGCCAGCTTGGTGGCCACGGTGCGGACGTTGGCGCTGCGCACAGGCAGCGCCTTGTTCTCCAGGCAGGACCAGAGCACGGGCAGGGCGTCACGCTGGACGACTTCAGGGCTCCTGGCATGAACCCCCTGCACAAGCACTGCCGGGACAGAGACACAGCTCCTTACCCACCAGCCTCCCTGCAACAAGGATCTGCCTCTGCTTCTGCTTCTTGCCAGCCTCTCTGGCCAAGAGCAGCAAAATAGCACCCAGAGCCCCTTGGTCCAGAAACGGGCAAAGCAGCTGAGCATCCAGGAAACAGAACCACCAACCCCTCAGCACTAATTGCTCCAACCAGAGCCTTGTCCCTGCAGCAGACTTCCTACCTTTACTAAATTATTTCACAATCTCTGCATGAACAATGAATGAAATGTCCAATTGCCTTTGATTTCCATTAAGAAGTTGTCTAAACCCACGCTGAAGATTTGGAAATGCATCATAGAGAGGAAATGGAGAGATTTCTAATAAAAGGGATGATTTCATTTTTGTAACTTTGATGCCAAGTGCCAAATGTCTACTCTGGCTCTTCCCTGTGCTCAGCGGCACACAGCAAAGGGCAGGATTAGAACACACCTCAAAACTCCAGCCCACCAGAGATGGCTGCTGCCTGACAGCTGGATGAGAAACATCAGTGGCCAGCTGGTGTCTTTGGCAGAATGCTTTGGGGCTTCCAACAAAGAGCTGTTTCAAACGTCAGGGTGTCTTACAGAATTACCCAGACCCCATTGTCTTGGCATTTGGGCATCTCCACATTTTAATGCCATTTCCCCTCTCAATCTTAATGGCATTTTTTCCTATAATGTCCACTCAAATAGGGGCATAGAGAAAGAAAAATGCTACACAGGGGAATGAAAGGTAACCAAAACACGAGTGTTTTCTCACATTGTCTCTGAAATCTCTCTGCCCTTTTTCCTAACTGAAATGTATCAAACATAGACAAAAGCTTACTACCAACAGGCTCCTTGCCACAGGCAGATTTGGCTAAGATATGAAAACCTGAAATGCTCTGGAGACCATTCTTATTTTCTGATCAGACAAAATGTTATCTAGGAGCCATTAAATATTCTGTGGTGGAAGAGACTTCATTTCCTCTATGCTGTTAATCCACCAGCAGTCATCAACATTGAAAGAGCTCCTGCAAGTACCCAAAACCAATTCTGCTAAGCAGAAAAGGGTTTTGGTACCCATTTTAAAATGGGAATTCATCTGAGTTTAAATGCAATTAAAGACATCGGTGACTACTGAATCTGAGGAACAGCTGTCCGGTCCTGCTAAATCTCAGAGAGAACATCTGCTTTTTCTAAAGTAGTCCTAATTTATGGTTAATTCCTTTATTTGAAACAGAGATCAAAAGAACTGCAAAACTAAATGCCCTATTGCTGGAGATCTACTTTATTCAAATGCTCTTTAAAGGGCCTTTGACATTCCCAATCTCAGAACATGCCCTTTTGAGATTCCTAATGAAGACACAAAGTGTATTAAACCTTACATTCAAAGAAATTGGCATAATTAGCAGTGGATTTAGCCCCAGTTGAAGCAAGGCTATCAATCATCTTCTCTGCTATATATTGAGATTATCCTTTCTCCATTCCTTGGCTCTTGCTGACACAGCAAGCTCCTCTGAGGAATCAATTATCAGCTGCATGTGTAGCATTTTGGGCAGCGCTGACACAGGCAGACACTGTTTGCACACCCTGAAAGGCTCAGTCCAAGGACCCTCTGAGAGCACAGGCAGGGAGCCTCAGCACTCTGCTCCTGTCCCTGTGCCCCAGAGGCTGCCTTGCACTAAACCCGTGCCTCTGGTACCTCTGTTGAGTTCTGGCCTAAGCTGTGACCCCCAGGCCCTGCACGGTTCAGCCTCAAAACTTTCCAAGAGAAAAACAAGAATTCTGTGAGGACAAAATAAACGGATGCCCTGAAACAGCATTTGCCACCATTTCCCCTCAAAGATCACAGATGTCCCTGAGCTCCCCAGAGAGGAGCCAGCTGGGGCATTTTTAGCCCTCCCTTTGCTGGAGGTGGTTCTGAGATGCCCCAGTGAGAGCTCAGCCCCAGGCCGAGCGCCGCCCCCATCTCAGGTGCTGCCCAGCCCTGCAGCAGCCAGGGAAAACCTGCCAAACCCACCTGCCTTGGCCATGGGGCAGCAGGGACAAGCTCAGCACCTCCTGGTTTGGAGGAGCTGCTCTGCTGTCTGCTCACAGGCATTCCCTGTAAATGCTCCCTGGGAAGAGCTCTGGGCTCAGAAGGGGAGGCCAAACCTGTGATACGCTCGGTGACATCCAGCAGGGCTTGGCCACTCAGGTGATTCCATTGGTAGCTGAACTCTTTCAGCAGGGACACTTGATCTACAAGGGAAACACACGTTTCTGCTCACTTTTCTTAGGTCATAGGAGAAAGGGCAGGGCCAACCCCATTTTATAAAATAAAGTACATTTCTGTGGATTTTTGAATCCTTTTCTTCTTTCCTTCCAGCCTGCTTGGCAGGGTTTTAAGTTCCAAAAGAAAGGCACTCCTTTCACATTTGTAAATCCAAAGCAGGAGCTGTGTTAAAACATTTCACATCAGGGACCTCAGGAGTTCAGTCACATGGAAGCAGTGAAAAGGTTTTGCATCCCAGAGCACAAAGGAAGAGCCCCATACTTGGGACACAGAAAGGCACTGAGTCAGGCAGTTCCTGAGCTCACAGAGCAGCTGGGGAGGAGAAAGTGGAAGCTCCCCTTGAAGACCTGCCTCTCCAACACTCCTTTTTCAGGCATATTTCACCAGTGCAGCATACTCAGAGCTGACATAAATCTGTGTGGCAAAGGAATTTAGAGCAGCCCTTGCCTATGTAGTTAATTGCTGTGGCCATCTTGCCCCACGCAAAACAACACGTGGAACAAGGCATCATTGACAGCTGGGTTTATACCTGTTTGATATAAAGAATTGAACTTGGTGAATCACAAGTTCCCCTTTGAACATAGAAGACAAAGAAGAAAAGTGGGAAATAGGCAGCTAATGCCTCTAATGTAGAGCCTTGCAGGTGGCTGCCCTGCAGAAGCTCTGATGGGTGAGTGTCCCTTCATGCCAACAGCAAAGCTGTTCACTTGGGAAGTCAGACGGGGCCCAAGCAAACTCCAAACCCCCTTTGCCCCTGAACTGTAGCAGAGCTGTAGCCCAGGACTTGCTCTTCAGACAAGCAGCACAGAGCCAAGGGCTCCTGGGACTGTTGGGAAATGCTGATCCCATTCCAGCCTGTTGGGGATGGTGCATAAGGACTGCACCTGCACAGCCTCTGGTGGGTGTCAGCTGGAGGGTTCCACAGACAAGAGCAGCTGTCAAGGCACTCAGCGCTCTCTTGTGCAGGAGAGACAGAGACGAAGCTGAGGAGAGTCCCTGCCAGGGCTCAGCCTTACCCAAATGAGCAATGGATTCTCCCAGTGCTTTCACAGCTGCCCCACCAACCCTGGGATCCTTTGAGTTCAGGTTCTTTGTTATTCCTTCCACCAAACCAATGATCACCGGGTTCAAGGCATCTTTCAGGGCTCCTGTGATTTCAGCCAGCACGTCCAGCACCCTCTGCTTCACTTTCTTGTGGCTGTCAGGTATTCTCAGGACAAAATAATCAAAAATCTGTGAAGGGAACAAGCAACATGAAAGCTGGATTGAAATGCCCCTGTTTGAAGAGTGGCTGTAGCAGTCAGCAATGTCAAAGATGAAAGTGATCCTTTCTGTCAGGTCAGCACTCGCTTGCACAATGTCACTGTTTTCCTGTGGGCCACTCACTGGAATGGTGGCACAACCTCATGCTGGTTGAAAGATTTTCTTCTGTTTTTAGGAGGTTTGGCTGGGGACTGAATGGTTCCCATGGTATTTCTCTCCATCTATAAATCATTAAATCAATTCCATTTTTTAATGCTAAAGAGTACCTTTGCTTTGAATGGAAGCAGATGTTTACAATGCCTGGTTTTCTATACAGTTGCCTCAAGTACTGAGGGCAATTCTGATTTTGCCAAAACTATGGCTGGAGAAGATCTAAGTTTTCTTATGTTTGTTTCTGAGCCAGTGTCTGGAGATGTGCAGGGCTCTGATCAAATCTTCCAGGATCCAGACCATTTCTCTAAGTAACAGGTGGACCTCTGAAATGTCATGTGCTGTACAGCTCTCATTAGAGCAGGTTCAGTCCCTTGACAGCCTCATTATCAGGCACCTTTCCCTGGAAAAAGGGAAAAAGCAGCTACTGGGAGGAGAAGGTAGAGATGAGTCCTTAGCTGTTTTCCTCCTTTTCCAAAGAGAAAAAAAGACCCCCCAAGAAGGGTGAGCACTGTCTTTACCAAGAGGAGTAGGAACAAGGATGGAAATGAGTAGCCAGAGCTGTGCCTGTGTAAGACAAGATGGAGTATATAGAAGTATTCTTAAATAAAACAACTGGGTTTAAACCAACCCAGCCTGATACTTCTCTTCCCTGTGCAAACCCATTTTTGGTCTAGAGAACAATTGCCATGCTTTCAGGGGCTGGATTCCCTTCACTTCACCCAGCTGGGAGTAGGAGAGAGCAGCAGTTACACCAGCAGAAAATTCTGCCATCATCTGATGAACAGCATCAATAGGCACCTGCCAGACAAATACAGCTGGACTGAAATGACTTGTCCTGAAGCCTGGACCTGAATTAAATTTTTTCTGGGTAAGAGGGACCAGCGTGTCCCAAACAGCCAGGACAGAGTGCCAAGACACACTGAATTAACTTTGCTGCTACAGGCTTAGGAAAGGAGCTAAAGGAAAGGAGCAGTGAAGGTACCTTACATACTTGGGCAATGTTAATGGAGATGAGCTGGGGGCTGGTTTTGCACAGGTCTAGGAGGAGTTCCACTCCTTCCATCCGTGCCTGAAACCCATTGGCTTCCAGGAGATGGTAAAGCTTCTGGAGCAGCTCTGTTTCTTCCACAGCTGGAGGTGACGTGACCTGGGCTTTTGCAGGGGTAGGAGGTGTCTAACAGAGGGAGATTTCATCCTGGAAAATAAAACCAAAGAGGACGTGGTGGTGATAATTATCATAGCATGGCATCCCCATAGTGGAAATAATTAGCATTGACTCCATGATTCCAGAAGGCTGATCAATTGCTATGCTCTGCTATGCTGAAACTCACTGCCCTCACAGACAGTCTGATACAGACAGACCAGATTGGGCAATTGAATCCAAAACACCATCACCAGTGGCCAATTAAGAAATTACCCTTTGGTAAACAAATCTCCATAACACAATCCACATGTTCACAACAACAAGTGCAGCAAGTGAAGATAAGAATTGTTTCTCATTCTTTTCTCTGATCTTCTAACATCCTTCCCCAGGACAATGCCTGGCAAAGTTGTGCCTGCTGCTCTCTATGGAGACAGCTGCAGCCACAGACAATACCTGCAGTTAATTGTGAGCAAAACATCTTGAGCAGCTTTCCTAATCATGTGATTTCAAGCTGGAAAATCATGAGGATCTGAAGAACAATGTGGACCTCATGACAATCAGTATGGCTGACAATCTGCAAGTGACATTCTCACCACTGCTCACTCAGGAAAGCCAAGGATGAGATGCATCTGATCTATCTTCAGATGGCTGCCAGGGCACACAGGTCACTTTGCTTTGTGGAGAAAGAGAGACACTACTGCCAAGTTTAAATGCCTCCTCATATGGGACGTGTGTGTCTTAGAATAAGGAAACTCATCACTCTGGAGAAGTGTCTCTGCAACCAGACATGACAATCTGGAAAAGTAGCTCAGATGCATTCTGAACAGATAAACAGGGCCATATTTGAAGGATTCAGAAAATCAGTAACAGAGATAAAAACAGAAGCCAGACATCCCAGAACTATGCTCACATTTCATTTGCTTCCCTGGAGATCAGATGCACAGCTTAACAACCCCACTGGGAACAATTCTCCTGATCAACCTGTCTCTTCCATGAGCACAGGAAGATGCCAGCTGTGCTACTGAGGCATGTGGTCACTTTCCTGCCACTGCTGAGCAGGACAGAGCTCAATAAATCCCCTCTGCTATCAGAGGAGAACAGGTACAAGCAGCTCTGCAGCTGCCATGAAGAGACAGCAAGGAGCAAATTCCTGTCTTAAATGCTGATTGCAGCACAGGGGGAAATAAACCAAACATGCTGTCCATCAAGCAGATTACATGAAGGACAGGAATATCAAGGCAAAAAGTCCACATTCAGATACGTGTTGACTGAATTTGTTCAGGAATTGCCTTGCTATTTACTACTCAAACTTGGTATTGTTTGAGGGAAAGAAAATCATGATTCAGCCAGGCCAAACCTCACAGATGAGAACTGCATCTTTGTGGAATAGCATCTTGCTTCCAGACTGAGATTTCTCATCAAAACACCCATATGAAAAAGACTCCACTCAGGTGAAAAAAAAGCCCTGTTTTATAGGGGCCTGAGTAAATATATGTATGGCAGTAAAAGATCTCTGTATTGTATAAGTGACCCTGCCCTGATTCTAGTTATTGTAAATGGGCTGCAGCTGTGATGTCCTTAATTGGGCAGCAGCTTTGGCCCGTGGAGGTAGCTGGGATAAAAGGGGGTGAGGCATTCAGGGAGGGCTGCAGAGGAGCCCTGGCTGAGAAGCAACAATGACACTGCTGTGAAGAGCTGCTGTGAGAAAACTACCAAGAAGGTATGAGACTCTGGAAATATGATATACAACAATATGATTACAACATTGTTTGAATTTACTTGTCCCGAGTCAGGTAGCAGAAACCTGGCTCTCTCCCAGCCTCCACAACACTGCCCTTGCCACTGCACTGGATCGTCTGAGCTGCCACCAATGGGTGTCTGTTTGTCTCTCCATTTTTGTGGACACCCCTCCAGAGAAGTTGTGTTCAGCACAATGCACAAGTAGACATTTTTTATCCTAGAGTAGGGAAAGGAAGCAATCTGTGGCACTGGTCATCTCTGCCAGACAGTTTTTCCTGAGGAAGAGGCATGTAAAGCTTGTCATGTGCTTTGTCACATCTGACAAAAGTGCTCAGCACCGTTTGCCAGCAGACAATGTGGCCTGGGGCTCCTCTGAGCCATCGTTCCTCTCCTTCACCGGCTCCTTGACAGATGGGCCTTCAGCCTTCTGGTTTTCCATCCCCTACAAAGACACAGAGAAACCCCATCAATCTTTAGAGTATAAAACAGGAAATTCCCTGTTGAAAACACAAGTTAAAACCAGGATCACTGCTACCAAGGCTTAGGGAAACATTTCCTAACTTACAGATGGAAACAGACCAGAGATTCAGTGATGCCAACTCTTTGTTTTCAATAGCCCAAGGCAGGTTATGGGTGCTTCCAGACTGAGCAGCAGTCTAAAATCCAAAATTCCTTAGTCTTGATCATAAATGGGAATAATGCAAACTGGTAGGCAACAAGTGTTTGTGAAGGAATCAACAGAATAAATTGGACTCTTTGGGGGTTGGCCCATTGTGTTGGAAGTCAATTTGGTTCAACATTAACTCTCCCTGTGCCTACACAAAGGCAGGTTCCCTTCTATAATGTTGATAACAAAATAGAAAATCCTCCCCCAAACAAACAAAGGATTTTCCACTGGATGCTGCTGAATTCTCCAAGCTTCTTCCAGCCCCACATGGCTGGACAGCAGGGCGGTATTCCCAAAAGACAGACAGTCATTGTAGTAACTAGGATTGACTTGGATATCTTTTGTAAATTTGGGAATTTTCTTGGCACTACTACTTCCAGTGTCCTTTGCAAAGACTCTATTATCTTCAGGAGCACAATTCTCACTTAATTGCTTTACAGGGGGCAGGGTCGGGAGAGCATGGTGGGGGCTTACACTTAAATGTAAATCCATTTTCTCCTCTTTCCCTTTCCTCTTTGTGACCGATATTGAAAATATTCCAAACCCTACTTTTTCCCTAATAATATCAGTTCCTTTGTGGTCTGCAGATGAACAGGCTGAGGATTAACAGCTCATTCCCAGGAGCAAAATGATTCAGCAGAAGAGGAATGAGCTAAAGACAGATTGGGTATGTTTGATCTCATATTAGCAGTGGCAATACTTGCACAAAGGAGACATTTCTCCTGCCAAGCACTTATTTTCTTCTTAATTCTTGTCAGAACATCTTCCAGGTCACGGGGGGAAAGAGATTGTTCCAAAACTGCTTTAAATTGTTGATGATTGAGCAACATCTTCACCATCTCCTGTCCATAATGCCTAAGGAAGGAACGAAGAAAGGAAGGAAACAAAACAAAAGTGAACAAACACAGGAAGAGCGTTACGAGAAGAGACTGATACCTTAAACTCATCAGGTGCAATCCCTCCATAAGAAGGCATTGCCTACTCAGCAAAGAGGGAGATTTACCTCACTTGACACTGCACAGTGCTGTCAGCTGAACACAAGAGGAGAATGTGGGGCCACAGAAAAATACCATTTCACTCTGAAACTGGGGGTGTGCTTCTCTGGCTTCAAAGGATCCCAGGGAGCAAGCAAAACACATCTGCTTTGTTGTCAAAGCTTATTAGCAGTGTCTTGCTGCCATTGCACAATAATTTGCCTTTCTTTACCTGGCAGGGAAGCCAGGACAAAACACCTCATGCATCCTATTGATTATTCTATACTATGGGTATGCACAGAGACAGCTAATTGCTCTGCTAGTTGCTCTTGGCAGGTATTAATTGGAATTTCATCACCAAAGGAAGGGGATTTTTGTGGTTTGAGTTGATTTTGCTACTAGGAAACTACAGTTTCCTTCAAGAAGACATGTGGAGCTCACTGAGCCACAGATAACAGCATTCTAGAAATCTGCAGAACAGGCTTAGAAAGACTGAATATTTTGGCTAGAGACCCCTGAAATATTTCTAGAAAGTCTGAAGTTAATGAAAAATGGATGTTGGGATCCTTCAGTGATGAACATTAGCCAACACTTTGGCTTTGTGTTGTGCACCTAAGGCCAAACAAAAGTGTTGGACTGGCTGATCTGAGCTCTTTTGATCTCAGTAAAGAATCCTTCAAGCCACAGGAAAAAGGTGGCAATGCTCCTTTTTGCTGGCCAACCGTAGGTTTCCCAGCACACACATTTGCCCAGGCAGCCCAGAGCAGTGGTCACAGTGCCAAGATTGACAGAGCTCAAGAAGAGTTTGGACAATGCTCTCAAGCACATGGAGTGACTCTTGGGGTCACTGCACATGGCCAGGAGATGGACTCGATGACCCTGATGGGCCCTTCCAACTCAGCATATTCCATGATTCTATGACCCTTATTCACACCGTGAGGAAACTTCATATTCCCTTTATTTTCCACTCTTGTGTGGTTTCACCTTTACAGCCAGACACAAAGCGGTTTTCCTGTTTTGGGAGGTGAAATGAAGACCATTACTTGTGTCCTTGTGACAGTCCTGAGCAAGCTTCCCTGCCACGTGTGGCAGCCTCTCAGCCCTGGGGGTGCCTGCAAGCTGGGTGACTCCAATTCTCTCCACCAGGGACAGGAGGAGTTGGGCCGCACACTCGCGCCCCGGGGCGGGGCGGCTGCTGGGGAGGAGAGAGCAAACCCTGGGCACAGGGACAAGGAGCAGCGGCAGCGCCGGCCTTGGCCAGAGCCGCTCCCTGCCCTTGCTGGGGGAAGGAGCCTGGGCTCTCCCTGCACCTTCAGACACCTGCACAAGGCTCTGTCCTCAGCTAAACACAAAGACAGCATTGCACACTAGGCCTGCCGGCACGGGAGAGGGAGGAATTCAGTCTCCCTGCACTGTCTGATACTCAGTTTCTTTCACAGTATTTACTCGGAGAAAGATTAAAGAAATAGATGACATATGAATAATTTAGAAATTAAGGACAATTGATGCTGACCCATCAGAGGGCACCCAGTACACAGAGCTACAGCAGGACTGAGGCTCTTTCCACCCATTTATCCCCAAATCTGCAGACCTTTGGAAAACAACAAATGCAGGGAAAACACGTGGTGGGCTGTGAAGTTGCAGAATATCCAGCAATGCAGCCTGTTTCTTCTGTGGGGCTTGGCAATGGATCCATCTGAATGTTTTACCCTATTGCAAAGCTGAGGAAAGGGTGGCAGGCAGTTTAGCCAGGCTGTCCTGTTCTAGAGAGTGTCTCTTGGGAACTATCAGGCCCAGCACCAACATTTAAGGCAGCATTTGCTGCAACTGCCCAATGGCTGTCAGCCTGTGGAGGTGCCTGTAAAGTGATTCATCTTCTCAAGGCTAATATGAAACATCAGTTTGCATAGAAAGTAGAGCTCTAAGGCCAGGACAGTCATACAAGACTCCTTTGGCAGGAGCTGCACCTGCTGTGCAGGCTGTGCCACACCCAGCAGATTGTCCCCCATGTGCTCCACGCCCCAGCAAGGACCCTCCTCATTTCCCAAGTTAGTGGCATCATGAGGAGACATGGTTTTCCCAGGGCCTCTGTGGTTAGCACTGTGAAATACCAAACACTGCTCACAGCTGCAATTGCAATTGCCCCTCTGCCCACAAAAGCACAAGGCTCTATCCTTGGCCTTTGCAGGCACTTTCCCTTCCCCATCAGTCACCACATCTAGGAAAATCTGACAGACTGGGAGAACTGCAGGAAGCAGCAGGAAGCTGAGTCAGAGGAGCTTTCGTTTGGATATCAGGAAAAAGGGTTTTTCACCCAGAGGGTGGCTGGGCACTGGAACAGGCTCCCCAGGGCAGTGGTCACAGCACCAAGCCTGACAGGGCTGAAGGAGCATTTGGACAGCAATCTCAGGCACTTGGTGTGACCCTTGGGCTGCTCTGGGCAAGGCCAGGAGCTGGACTCCATGGTCCTGATGGGCCCCTTCCAGCTCCCCATATTCTACACTTCTGTGATTCTGAGAACTGATGGGCTGCAGGAGGGCAGAAATAGGTTACGAGAGGACAGAAGTGAGGTTGGTTGGAGAATCAAGTCACTGAGTTCCCAGAAGATGCAGGATACAGGACCCTTCCCTCCAACCATTCCCATTCTCTGTCTCATCCCTTCTCCCTCCCACACACACAAAGGTGAAGAATATCACTAAAAGAAGAAGAACCTACTTGACTCCCATGTCCATGAGAGCAGTCATTGCTCCTGCAGGAGTCACATTCTCCACCAGGATCCCCAGGGTCTGACTGGCTGCTTTCTGAACAAATTCTGGGGAGATGGACACCATCTGGAGAAGGACCCGAGCACCCTCATCCACCTCAGAGTCCATGTCCTTCTTCAAGGTCACAGAGAGCTCTCCCAGAGTGACAATGGCAGAGCAGGACACCTTGGAACGGAGGTTGGTCACCTGGGGAAGCCATGAGGGGAAACATAAGAATCACCTTGGAAAGAAAACCAGTTGCCTTCAGCAGAAGTCCCAGGAAATGACAACACATCCCACTGTGTCCAGGGGAACATACAAGTACAGGAAGAGCTGGAGAGCACAAGCACAGAAAGGCACTTCCTCTGGCACCAATTTCTGGCCTCAGACCTGCTCACTGTGGGCCTAAAATAAAAATTTCATTCAGTGTTCTACTTAACACTTCTAAAATGTCCACAGCTTTGATTTTAGGCCCTTTTTCTAGAAAATTAAAGCAAAGGCTGCTTTCAAATCATAAATGCACAGGTGATAAAGATAAAAAAACCAGGTGCTGCTGTTTAAAAAACCAACAGCCGCAGTTGAAGCACTCAGCCAGGAAACAGAAAACACAGGCTCAGGTCTACAGAATAATTTGCAGTGTTGAATTACAGCTTGGGCAGAGACTGGGACTCTGGGAAATAACATCAGTAGTGTCTCAGTTTCTGCATTTGCACTCAAAGATGAGTGTCAGATACCCGACCTGGCAGTAAATACAGCTGCATGTGCCCACAGATCCTACAGATAGCTGACAGAAATTAGAAATCTCAGG
Organism: Melospiza melodia melodia; assembly: GCF_035770615.1. NCBI lineage: Eukaryota > Metazoa > Chordata > Aves > Passeriformes > Passerellidae > Melospiza > Melospiza melodia. The sequence goes on along the minus strand of NC_086216.1, from coordinate 1,218,839 downwards.
TCTAAAACCAGAAATGAAGGCAGACCCTGAGCACACATGGAGATGAACAAGCACATACCTACTCTACACACCATGTATGAAGTATAGGGGACAATTCAGAACAATGTTCTCACCTCGCTGGTAACTGCCAAGCAAACCTGACGGAGGCTTCAAAGCAGGACCTCTGAATGGGACCCAGCCAGGTGTTGGATGGTGAAGAGTCCCTTCTCGTTCAGCTCCCTGAAAGGCAGAAGATTGATTTTTCTCTCCACCAAGGCAGCACCCTCTGGAATGACCAGGCTGGCAGCTCGGTGAACAATGGGAGGTGCTTTTCAAGGAATGCTTAATGAAATCGTGGAATACGTTGCCCCAGGATGCTGTGGCTGTCAAAAGCACACACAAACCCAAGAGGCAAAGAGAGGGGTTTCAGAGTGGCCTTTTGAGAAGACAGCGTTTCTGAAATCTCTGGCACATGAGCCCCTCTGTCACTGCTTCCTAGGAGCTGTGAGACCGGGCCATGCTGCTGTTTGTTGTCACCTCCCTGTACCTGTCCCTGAGACACAGTGCCACCGGGCTGTTATTGGGGCAATTTCCTTCTTTGCCAGCCCCAGCAGGCATTCAGCAGGGAGAGTCTGCACTGGCTCTCTGGAGCTGAGTTTCCACTCTAGGATCTCGGGCTCTCTGTCACCCCCTCCACTCCCCCTCACACATTCCCCAAAAAAGCAGCAGGATGTCTGCTGGGACCCCCTCAGCCTGCAGGAAGGCCAAGTGGCTCCTGGCCTCTCCTGACCCACAGCACAGCTTTTTTCATCCCGGCATGGAAATATAAAAACTGTATTATCACATCACACAGAGGGCCAGGAGCTTTTTATTTTGGCTGCAAGTGTCCACAGGGCATTGGGGAAGAGAAGAAAAAGAGTGTTTTGCAGCAAGCAACCCAGCTACTCAGGCAGAGTTGTAGGAAAAGTGTCTGGGAGCTGCTTTTTAGGACTTTGGTTGTTCTGCTGAAGCTTCTGACAGAGCTGATGGGCAGATCCCAGAGCTGTGGAGAGTTCCTGGGAAATTGGTCCTTGGATATATCTACAAATGCTCTCCCAGCCATGAACTGCCATCTGTGTCCTGTCCATATGTTACTGCCTTGACTGTTGAGTGTCTGAGGCGCCTCTTGAGGCTGCTATGGACCTCCTTCACCAAGGAATGCATTGTGATACAACATCCCTTTCTGCTTCTATTTGGGCACTGACAGAGCCTGGGCCACTCTGGCTGGAGCTTGGGCTCTGGCCATGCAAGATTGCCAATGAGAGCAGCTCATGGTCCTCAGCTCTTCCCTGCTGCTGGGACAGACAGACATGGCCATGGGGACAGAACGGAGCTGCCCCATCTGCCGGGTCACTAAGAAGGATGTGAATTCTTCTCTGCCCTGTCACCACCAGTTCTGCCTGGGCTGCATCCTGCAGTGGGCAAAGAGAAATCCAGCGTGCCCACTCTGCAGAAGAATGATAGAAGCTGTCAGGTTTTCTGAGTAGGATGAACAGGACTACATACAATTTGCCATCAGCTCCCCCAAACAATTGCTAGAGTCCAGCAGGGAGAGAGCCTGGCCACCTTGCTGAAAGCAGCCCCCCAGACCCTGTGATGGCTGCTCCATCTTCCCCACAGGGAACACTGTCCCCAGCTGAGCAGGGGCTGCAGGACCAGAGCCTATGGATGGCCTCCTGCCCAAGGTGTGGGCCGAATTTTTCAAATAACAATGTCATCTAATGGACCAAAGGTGGCCCTGGCTGCGCAGAAGCTGGAGGGAATATGCCAGCACCAGAGATGGCTGGTTAAGGAATTCATAGAGCAGCATCCTGCACGCCCTCTGTGCCTATGGTCAAGTTGCCAAAATCTTGGTGCCAGTACTGCAGCTTCTCCTCTGTAGCAGTCTGAGTTGCTGCTAGCACAGTCCATTGTAAAGAAGCAAAAAGGACCTTTGCATGATCTCCACAGATGTTTTATTCAGCTGTGCAGGGAGATGTTCAGGTCCCAGCACCCACACACAGAGGGTCTCACTTTGTCTCCACAGGGGCCTGGGGGCTGACCCTGATCTCGGGGCAGTACAAAGATAAGGGGGCGGATCAGGGAATAGGGAAGGTGTGGTTCAGGAACACAGGAACAGACACAGGAACAGGGGAAGGAGCCAATGGGGTCTAACAGCTTTTTGAGGGAAGCTTCTGGTGTCTCCCTAGACCAGGGAATGCCCCCCAGGGTCTCCACGATTCCCCATGTTTTATATTATAAGGAAAGCTTCTCTGAAGGATCAAATCAATACAAAATGACAAAAAAAAATCAAAAGCACTCATAAGACAATTGTTCAAAATGCAAACAATTCTGAGTTCCCAATGTGCCAACAGATTTCTTGGAGTGTCTTAGATCTGGCAGGAGGGATGCAGGGTTTTCTGAGCACAGTTTATCAGGAAACTGAGTCACACATACTGAACCTCTGGTCCATGGCCTCCTCAGTGCCATCGTGCAGCAAGGAGGCCCAGAGGCTGCTGTGCTCTGGGCCTGTCAGGGATGAGCACAGCGGCTCTGTGGCCAGTGCCAGCTCCAGCTCACGCAGCTCACAAGAGGAGACTCCTTCCAGAAGCTCTGCTGGCTCCAGCGTGGCAGACCAGCAGAGCCCACTGGAAGCCCCCCTCCATTGCAGCCCCCCCAGCTGCGCCCATCATCGCTGCAGAGCAGGAGCTGCCCCAGAGGAGCCGCGGCAGGAGCTCGTGGCAGTGGCAGGTCCCTGTGCCCCGGGCAGAGCCACAGAACCTCTGCTCCTGGCTGGGACAGGGGCTGCTCACCCTGGTGTCCCACCGAGAGGAGGGATCCTGGGCCCCAAACTCTGCCCAGCCCTGCCAAAGGCCACCCCGCCAGCAGTGCCAGCAAGGTTCCTGCAGCCATTCAGCCAAATCAGAGGAAACAAATGTCTCTTCAGCTGACACAGTCTCTGCACACAGCTTTCTCCCCCTTCTCCTGGTGCCTTTCCCTGACTCCAGCAAGAGCTGCAGGAAATGCTGTGTGAGCCATGATGATGGAAGAGCTACTGATAAAAACACTGGGGTGATGCTTTCAGAGGAGTCATGAATGGAAGACTGACCAACCTTCCAGCCAATGGTATGCCAAAAGTTTCCATTCTTGAAATAATTGACTGCAATAAATTAGTAAAAAGAAAGATACGGAACAAATCTCCCACAGCTACTGGCTTTCCTCAGGCTCCATGGTCTATGTATTACTAGACTTGCTTCGTTTAGGCACAATATGAACTGCCCTGACTTGTTGGAGACTGACCACAAGGTCTCATCTGTGGTGGGCAGTCACTAAAATTAGCTCAGCAGAGGCATCTTCAGCTTTCCCAGTGTAGCAGAAATACATATTCTCTGCTTCATGACTGCGTGGCAGCAGCTGCTGGTGTGGATTTGTCAGTGTTGCTTCATGGATTACTCCTGAGAAGGAATTGTGTGCACAGGTACAGTGTGATGGCTTCAATCTCCTCTAATTACTCCAATTGGATGATGGCCAGAACTTTCAGGCAAAAAGCATCATGACAGAATAATTTACAATATTCTCCAAACTACTCCTGTGGTTTTGATTTTCTTACTGATTAGGTTCAGTGTCTGGCCTCAAGAAATCAGTCCAGAAAGAACAGGCAAACCTCAGCTTGCAAGTTAGGGCGCAAGTCTTTAATCTGCCGTTTTTGCAGCCGGTACAAACAACTTCTCAACATATTTGTGAAAAAATTTCTTTGTTCTTGCTATACCTATCCAGAACCTGACTCTCTCCTCGTTTTATTTTGATTTGAAATCCAAGCATGATATTTTTCTGGACAGGGAAGTAAGAACCAGCTGCAAATACAGACTACAAGTGTGAATCTATACTGCAGGAACTGAGCTATAGCTTGGAATTAAAGGCAAGAAGGGATGCCATGGCAAATGTGAATGTTTAGTGCTGGCATAGGAGCCTTCTGCAATGCTCCACCAACCCATGGTTCACATTGCTACAAACTCTCTTTCTGGTGTTACAAAGAGTGTTGAAGAGCTGGCTGTAAGTAAAAAAATAGCCAGAATGTTAATTTTTGTTAATATGGTGTTAATTAGATATGACTATCTAATAATTCAGAGCTCATAGAAGTGAGTATTCAGATTTCCACTTAGTATGTGCTGGCAGTTTTAATTTGAAATCAACAGGTTTATCCAAATCAAGCTATCCATAGGAATTAATTTGCTCTATGATCTAACTAAAAATGCCTCATTGTCTGATAAGTTTATTAGAAATTTGCAAAGTCAACAGTCCACAGATTTTCATTTCTTGTTTAGTGGCTATTCTGCAGGAAAGCTTTCACAGACTAATCAGTTTGCATGTAATTAAAATGCCAGTACATTTCATCTAGCCATTTTGGTATTAGAACAAATCCATATGACTGCACAGCCTTTTAAAAAATATTTTAAAATGAATTTTCAAATCAACAGTCTGAGTAGGACTCAGAATAAAAACTCTACCAAACTTCAACTCCATTGGAAGATTCCCTTGTCACCCTGTGAATGAACTCTACATTCAGAAAATTAAAAATCCCAATGATGGTGGTTTTTGTATGGTTAGGAATTGGGGAAGGGTCTTCTTCCTTCTCAGCTCCATGCTGCAGTGCCTTTGGGATGTGGCCTGCTGGCCGTTGTTTGTGCAGCCCTGCTGTTTCTCCATGGGGCAGAAAGTGCAATTGCATTTCCAGCCCAGAGCCCGTGAGGAGTGGGGCGTGCAGGGCTGTGCCAGACCCAGGCCAGCAGCTGTGCCCCAGAGGGTTTTGGTTCCTGCCCAGGGCAGCTGGTGCCTCTCTGCCGTGAGTGCCTCCCTTGCCAGGTGCCCATGGACAGCAGGTGCAGGGTTCTGCAAGGGGCATGGAACAGGGTGGGGATGTCTGCTGGCAACAGAGTGCAGCGGAGAGCAAACAGTCCAGGATGGTCCTGCAGTGTGTGACAGAGAACTCCTGACACAGCTGGTGACGGAGCCAGTGAGGGAAGGCCCTGCTGGGCCTGCTGTTTGTGAGGAGAGAAGGGCTGCTGGGTGACAGGAGGGCTTGGGCTCAGGGATCACAAAATGCTTGTGTTTGATTCCCAGAGAAGGAAAGAGAGATGTTGGGGAAGTGTTGACATGCAACAAATTGTGAATTTGTTAAGCTTTAACAGGCAGTGCTTAGTCGTACCTTCCCTCACAGCAGTGGTTAATGTGTGCAAGTGGATGTCTTAGCCTTGAGAATAAAGACAGTGGGCCTACTGAGGAGGTAGCTGCAATGCATTCAAGGAGAAGAAGGCTCTTAACCATGGAAGGAGAATTTGAGGAATGGGATGTTCACCACATGACCACCAGAGACCCGCAAGAGACCCCTACTCTAAATGTCAGTAATTTTGGGGAAATGATTTAAACATGTCAAATACTTTGGGAGAATGTTTAGCCTGTGAGTTTGAGCAAAGTAATGAATAAAAGTAATGAAAGTAATGTCTTAGTTCCATGGATACTTAACACGTGGGTGTGCAGGTTTCAGGGGAGTGATTCTCAGGCACCCAGCACTGAAATAAAGTAATGCCTCTTTTCTTACACTGAGCTGGCAGGGTGGATCGGGCCCTGCTTGGTAACTTTCATTTTGGTCATTCCTATTGAAGCATAAAGAATGGTTGAAATGAAATCTTTTCCAGCTGTTTCCCTTTGGTTTACCTGTTTGAGAGTTAAAATTCTGTGCTGCAGGTGTGCTGGGTGTGTGCAGAGCAGTGCAGCCCCAGACACCCCTTGGCTTGTGTTGCAGAATGAGGCCTTTGTCGGGCATGAGCCATTTGTTGGGTGCTGGGAAAACTCAGGGCTCAATATGAGTCAACAGCAAGTTCCGTTTATTGAAGAGATCATCAGACACTTATACAGCAAGTAATAAGCTTATGAATATTCTGTTAGCCAAGCGATCTATTGGTTAAACTATACCGTCAACTTTTCCTCATTCCTTTGGGCCTACATTCTCTATTTCCCACGTCTCTCTGTCTACTTGTTATCATACCCAGCTAGGCCCAAGGACACGCTATCTTGCAGGTGCAAAAACTCAAACTAGCTGTGTTCGATACTTTCCCAGCTCCTGGTCGGCTAACAAGCGAATGTCCATGTGACCTCTGTCATGCAGCCATTTCTCCACAGGCTTGCCCACAGGTTGTCATGCCTTGTTGCCAGGTGTGCACAGCTGTGGCAGGAGAAGGAGCCCGCAGCGCAGTGGGCACCGTGCCCTGCCCAGCCAGGGCTCTCTGGCACAGAGCAGCAGCAGCGCCAGCACCGTTCAACCCGCTCCTGCCTTGGCTTTCCCTGGCACACAGAAGCCTCTGGAAATCAGCAGCGCCAGTGGCGTTCCCAGCTGGGAGCAGCTGCTGCTGGCGGGCAGATGCTGCCAGTTCGACTGCTGCCAAAGGGGAAGAGAGGCAGAGATGTACACGCACCGGAGCCCTGGGCATGTCCCATAAAGGTGCAAATATGTGGGGAGATTTGTAAGGAAGCATTTCAGCTGTGATGCCAACAGTGGCTTCTCTCCTGGTTCTGTGTGTTCTGGATGAGGAATGCAATGGTTGGGTCTGACAATTGAGAAGCAGATGTTATGTGGATGTTCAAATGAGTAGTGATTATATTGTAATATATCCTCCCATAGTCCTCTTTCCCGTCCCCCTTGTAACAGCCTGGGCAGTCAGGGCATTTGGGGAGGGCTGGCTTGTGACCAGCAGGCAGGGTGTAACAACGCCTGACCTCCAGTCGGGATGCAGGAAAGTAATCTCCACCAATGGGCAGCAGAGAAAGAGTTGACTGACAAAACTTTTGGAGGGGCTGAGGGTATAAAAGGCAGAGCATCCTTTTTGCAGATGAGCACATGGCTGCTAATCACAGAGACTCCCAATGATGCGGCTTTTCCTTATTCAGTCCTTTGTTAAGGTTTACTAAACCTTTAAAATTTTAAAAGTGAGAGTCATTTCTCACACGTGCAAAGCTGTGGGCCATTATCTTGGTCTGGTTTCCTTTGCTTGTGTCCCATCTGAGTGCTCAGTTGGGGTACAGGCTGTAGGTGCTTGGGGCACTCCTGGAGTTCCTCTTGGATCCCCTGAACAACAGGGTTTGGCCCATGAGGGGAATTTTTGCTGCTTTGTGACAGATGAGAATTTTCCAGGCTCTTTTGTGTTTTCTGTAGGGAAGGTTGGTTATTGCTTTGCATAAACTCACAGACCAACACAGAGCTGTCCCTTTGTGATTTCAGGGCATGGTTGCCACGTCGTCATAGTGGCATCAGAAGGTTGCCTTGGTGCATGGAAGGCCTGAGTGTCAGAGCAGCCCTAGGCCTTGCTCAGATCAGGAGAACCTTCCTGGTCAAAGCATCTGTCAGTAGGCAGCTGCCCACTGACACGAGGCTTATTTTGTTAGCGTTTAGAAAAATTACAGAAATGCCAATAGTTAACCATCTGGCCACTGCAGCTTTTGCTGCATATGGCATTACTTATTCCATTTATTATTTCACAAATTTTGCACGTAAGTAGAGGCTTCCCTTCTGCTTAGGTTAGGGTGTATCCTAACCTGGCTTTTGTATGTCTTCCTGCTCTTTCTTGGGGCTGAGTTTCTGATTTTGAAACAGAAAGAGCATTAGGATGCCTCTGCTTTGCTAAAGCTCCTGTCAAGAGGTTCAGCTAAAAGGGGGTGTCTGTAGCCACAGGGGCAGCATTTGCAGAGGAACCTGCAGGGCTTCCGTTCCCTGCACGGGAGAGTCTGTGGCAGCAGAGTCTGTCATTTCCTCAGGTTGTTGGGAGAAGCAAGACACCTTTGAAAATGTAGACTGGCAGACCTTCTTTAAGGCTTTCCGAAAACACTGCAGTTGTTTCCAGAATTCAGAGAAAGCTTCTTTCTTTTTAAATTGTGTCATGAAAGGATTTGACTAACCTGACCTTTTACTAAATGCTAAAATAGTTGTTCCCTTTGAAAGGAAGTGCTGCTGTGCTTTTCCACAATAGAACTGTCACAGCTGAGGGGAATTTTGGGAAGCTTTTCTGGGCAATTATTTCCTGCAAGTTAATGAGAATTAGTGCATGTAACTGATTGGGGAAAAAAAAGACTACCTGAAGGAGAGGATTTCAGAAGCTGTTTTATGTGTTTGGTAGAACTGGAGCATTGAGTGTTAAAAACACTTTGCATTTTCTTGATCATATTTGTATTCATTTCCTGGCTAAACAGGCCAAAGTGTTGGCACAACCATGAATATTGTCCCGATCCCTTGCTGGCTGTGTGAAAGAGATGTGTCTCCTGGAGGGATGTTGTGAAACAAGAAATCGTCTCTGTTTGGGTTGACTTGTTCTGTGGGATTCAGCAGCCCAGGCAGTTTTCTGACAGCATCTGGTTCATTTTCCCTTCCCACTACAGGACACCTGAAGCGTGTATTCAGCAGCGCTGAAGATCCTGAGGTGAGTGAGAAAGGAACATTTCATGTTCCTGGTGTTTAAGACTTGTAGAGCAAGCTGAGAGCTTGGCCAGTAGCAGTAGTCTGTAGAGGGCCAGCTAGGAAGGCCGAAAGAAAAACCATATTCATGCCTGTAACAAAAATAAGAAAGGCAGAGATAGATATTTTTAAATTTCCTTCTCAGAGTTTGAAGAACTAAAAACCTAGTTTTGAAAAGAGAACGATGCTTGCAGAGAGCAGACAGGGAAGATTTAATTAAGAGCAATTTCCTGTACAGTTGAATAAGATCATTTTAATTTAAAGAGAGGGACTTAGAATCCTATTCCTATCAAACTTGATGATATCTCCTTGGAACATGAGGTGGTAGAACAGGAAGGCCATCTTGCAATGGTGCCTGCAGTATCTGAAGTGCAATGGGCACCTTTGTGGCTGGGGAGCTGCGTGGGCCCAAAGGACGCAGGGCTGGCGGCCGTGAGCAGCTGAAGAGGAGGCAGCGTGGGGCCAGGGGGCCCAGAAGGCCAAGGGCACGGTGGCTGTGCCAGCAGCAGTGGGGCAGCAGGAGCAGGGCAGGGAGCGTGGCCTGTGCTGGGCAGCGCTGCGGCCACAGCTGGAGTGCTGTGTGCAGCTGTGGGCCCTGGGAAGCAGAAAGTCATGGAGGGGCTGCAGCGTGGGCACAGAGGGACAGGGGAGCTGGGCAAGGGGTGCAGCACAAGGCCAGGGAGGAGGTGCTGAGGGAGCTTTAGCCTGGACAATGGGGGCTCATGAGGGACCTTCAGGCAGACTGCCATTGATCCCTGCCTTGGATCCATAGAGCCAATGCTCAGCACGAGGGCTGTTTCCCTGCCAAACATCCCTTCTCTGCATCCAAGTGCTTTAGACACTGGTGTGGGTAGCACTTTCATATTTTGTTGATTTGTTTGTTTGCTAGAAGGAGAAGCCTTGTGCAATTTCTCCTTCTCCAGGGAGCAAGGGAGCTTTCTTCTCAGTCTTTCCTACCCTTTTACAGCACTGGCAGAAATTCTGCTAGAATTTCAGTTTTCAAGGGGGCAGTTCTGGACAATGCAGTATTTTTGCACAAGAACACATCGTTTGGGGCAGGGATGTTGGTGCAGAAGGAGCTGTTCTGGTGCCAGACCAGCCAGTAGGGCTTGCCCATCCTTTTCAAGTTAACGGCTCCCGTGTCTTTTGGCTGCCCAGGGAATCAGTGTGTGTTGTGTTTGGGAACTGAGTAGGAAATCAATGCCCTTGCATTCCAGCTGGTGCTCAGAGATTAGAGGAGCTGGGAGGGGCTGGGCTGCATTTCTGATTCCAGCCACTTCAGCACCATCAGTGTGGGCGAGTCCAAGCGAAGAACTTGCCCAAGCACAGATGCACAAAGAGAGCCGTTCCCAGTGCAGTGCTCTGGGTCTGATTGCATTCCATAAGGACCGACATGCTCCAGATTCCCCAAGAGTGTGGGTTACTGAAGCAACAGGAGAGCAAGTTCAGGATGGCTGCTGGTTGGGGCACTGCTGCCGAGTGCTGATGTGTGTAGCGACAGAAAGGACAGGATTGATTCAGGGTGACCCCCACGTGGCAAAAAATGTGCTTTCACTCTATGATTCAGAAGTTTAAACAAATGCTTTATTAAGCTATGTTATATTACACTAGTACTATATTAAAACTATACTAAAGAGATATTATACTAAAAACATACGAAAGAAAAACTCCTGACTGTCTCCACACAGCCTTTTATCTAATTATCTAATCAGTCTAAACAACTATCTCTAAAATCCAATTAACAAATCACTTTTAGTAAACAATCACTATAACACATTCGTCATGTACTAAAAAACAAGAACAGCAAGTAGAGATAATAATTGTTTTCTCTCCTTCTATGAGTTTCTCACTACCTTCCCTTAAAAAAAAACCTAGGAGAGAGAATTATATCTCTCTCCATTCAAAGAATGTAAATTCTACAGCACAGTAAAGAGAGATGATAAAAGTGAGATGTGTCTATCTATCTATTTTAATCTTCCTGGCTCTGCTCCAAAGCAGTGGAAGATGCAAAGGCATCCCTTCAGGAGAGAAGTAGAGACAAGTTCCATTGACTGATCCTGAGCAGGCAGAGATGTTTCCCCCTCCAGAGATGGTTGTATTTTCCCCTCATGATTTCCTACTACAGCATTTTCTGACCTGAAGCCTTCATTTGTCCTTTAAATTCTTGCATGTCTTAAGGGAGTGGAACTATCCCATGCTGTAGCTGGGGTCTGGTGACTCTGGTCATACATGCCATGCCATACATGGCACATGGTTTCCTTCACTGGCATCCCCAGGGCTGTGTAAGTGCATTCGTTAATGGGGCCTTATGAGAAACTCTGTTACTGCTGGTCAGAATTCTCCGTTGACAAAAGAGGGAGAAGAAAAACCTTGGTCTTCATATACTGAGGTGGCCATAGAGGTTCTCTGGCTTCCGTCAGAGATCTTTGCATGCATCCTTATCTCCTGAATGACCCGGTTTTCTAACAAGAGTGTGGATGTCAGCAAGGAGGAATGCTGGTGCAGGCCTGAAGAGAAGGTGAACTCCAGAAGTGTCTCTCACAAGGAGTGAGCTCACCCAGGAAGCCCCTGCAGAGCCAGGATGGAGCTGTGGGACAGGGCGGGGAGTCAGTCACTACTGAAAGACAAACAGGACACGGCGGAAGCAGAGGGAGGCCCTCACCAGACCCTTGAGAAATGCCACCCCTTCCCTGTCAGCTGCCTGAGAGGCTGCTGGAGCTTCAGTCCCAGATGGCCCCTGATTGTAGGGCCAGGGTCACTTTGGAATCCGTGCCTCCCCTCGGGCAGAGAACGACCCAGGAGAGCAGCAGCACAGTGCTTTGGGAACGTGTGAGCCCAGCAGTCTGTGAGTCTTGGCCCACAAAGGGCGTATGGGAAGCTGAAACCCATCTTCTCTTGCTTTCTGTGAAGGTGCTTCTAGAGAAAGAGCAGGAGCACACTGCCTCATCTGAGCTGCCATGCCAGACTCAGGGAGAGCTGTTCCCAGCCCGAGAGCAGGAAGAGCAGCTCCGGCAGCAGGTGGAAGAGCCACAGGAGAATGGCCAGGTAAGCCTGACTGGCCAGGGCACAGAGGGAAGGGCAGGGAGAGGGGCATAAACCAGAGCTCTTGGGACTGAGGAGGCCAGGAGTCCCACAGGCAATGGAGGCACAGAGCCTTGCAATCTGCAGAGATCAGCCCTGGGACAGGAGGTTTGCAATGGAGGCAGATGTGGGGAGGGAAGCAGAAAGAAGGGGCTGAATAAATGTGATTTGGAGGCTGCAAGAGGAAAAAAGCTGAGCCTGATGGCAGCTCTCAGTCCCTTGCTCTGCTTTTGTGTGTACAGAACATCAAGGCAGAGCCACATGCAGAGCTGCCCGAAGCTCAGAGTGACATCATGGCAGTGAAGAGAAAGAACAAGGAAGACATGGGAAGAATTCAAGAGGAGAATCTCCATCAGCAGAGGGGCGATCATCAAAACCAGGTGAATGAAAGAGTGGCAGCCACTCCACTCATTAAATGTCCTCTCTTTTGTTTATTAGAGAACATGAACGAACAGCTGGATGCAGAGCTTCAGACAGCTCCCAGTATGATCAAGGCAAGGCATAAGCAGCTGGAGGAAGAAATGAAAATCATCAGAGAGAAACTTAATCGCTTCCGTCAGTCTCTGCAAAACCAAGTGAGTGAAAGAGGGATGCAGCCACTGCAGTCACCAATCTGGTGGTTTCTGCCCTTCTTGCCTTTCCAGTGCAGAGCAGCAGGGAGTGGGGCCATGCCTCTGAGTGCCATGCTGCTGTAGTGTGTGTATCACAGTCACTCTGAAGGACATTTCCTGGTGTGCTGAATCTCAACATCTGCCCTGGACAGTGAAACTTGTCCTTTGGCCTTTTGGCCAGCAGTCATCCAAATTGATTCCTGCTGGCCTGTTCCTGCTCTCCTTTTTTCTTGAGGTGTTTTTACAGTGGAACTTGGTGACCCAGATGGAGGATTGAAACAAGCTGTTGTATCCCCTGTCAGTCTGTTCTTTGCCTTTCCTCACAGTCGATGACTCCTGGCTGACAGGGACAAGCTGTAGTGTCTGACTGCTTTGTTCTGTTTGACTTGAGGTGCAAGTGTTGACATCTCACCGGGCAGCCTGCGAAGACTTGCAGGGAATGTGTGGCAATGAAGAACCCCAAGTTAGGAGTGAGGCACAGGAGCAGTGCCCAGCAGAAATGCTCCAGGTCCAGCACATCATGGGCTCTGAACCTGCTGCTGCAGCAGCATCACCTGGAGGAAGCCCTTCTGTGAAACCTGGGAACTCAGGCTGGGGCACATCCCGGGAACAGGAGATTGAGGAGGAGTACCTGGAGCTGCTGGGTACGTCTGGGGTGTTTCTTATCTGAGGGACAGTGTGTTGTGTGCAGGTGTCAGCAGAGCTGTACCCAATGCTCCTCCTGAGCTCGGTGTCACAGGGCCATTTAGGACTCCCCAGAGGCAGTGCTGTGCTGCAAGGCAGCGAGAGAGCTCTGGGTGTTCCTGCTGCCTCTGAGGGCACCTGGGACTGGCTTGGGTTTGCCTGAGCTTCCCTCTCTGCGAAAGGCTGAAGCAGGGATTGTTCTTGGATCAGCAGAAGGCTGTGTGACCTAGCAAATGATCTAGGCAAGTCCTGTGTGCTAGTGGCCAAACTGAACAGAATTTTTAGCTTCCTAAATTCTCCTTAGACTCCTGACTTGCAAGCAGTCATCACAGCAAAAAAACTTCACAGAAATGGACTGACTTTGGAGTTTTGTCATTTTGGTTGGGGATTTTTTTTGGGGGGGGGGGGTGGGATTGCTTTTCTGTTGTTCATTTTTGGTGGGGGTTTTTTGTTGTGTTTTTCTCCATCCTGAAGGAGCCCTTCTACCCCACGTTTTACTAATGTCATTTTTATGACTGTTACTGTTACCACTACTACATCTGCAGTTTATTTTCATGAGAATGCTATATTTTTGTCAATAAGAGAATGCTATCTTTTTGTCAATAAGAACTACTTTGACAAAACATCAGGTTACAGGACAAATAGAGAGCACAAGGTATTTTCCATGTGCCGCCAAAGAAAAAACAGAGACTTTGATAACAAACTTTATTTAATCTTCTAGTTTTATGCTTATCAAGATGTGTCCAGGAGACACATCCAAGTGGCGTGATCAGATAAAATTGTACTGCAGGCATTTCTCAGGAGAGAGCCTCCAGCCCAGCCATGGTATATCCCTCAGATCCATGGCACTTTTCCATACCTGATTCCCACTCTTTCCCATGACTGTTAGAATCCTCCCCATTGGCCCAGGCCCGGCTCAGATCAGTCTCTAGGAAAACACATCAAGCCCTTTGTGATTCTGCAGCACAACCCAATGAATCTGCTTTTTGCCCATAACAGCTGCCAGTGCTGTGCTCTCACATAAGAGACCTGGTGGGGCTGAGACCAGAGCCCAGTGGATTCTGTGTCTGCCATCACCTGTTGGGACAAAAAGGGCACTGATCTGTGCCTCGGTGTGGCTGATCTCAAAGCCCATCCTGTTGTGTCCTGAATGGGGGCAACAGCTTGTCTGGGGCTCAGGCTCACTCTGGCTTCTTCCCATCAGTGCCTGTCAGTGCTCCTGCTGGTGCTTTGCCAGCCTTGTTGTGGTCGCTGCCCTGTCCCTGAGGGCTGGAGGGACTGCAGAGGCTGGAGCCTTCCTTAGTTGGGAGAGGGGCATCTTTGAGCTCAGCCTGCTCACAAACAGGTCAGGGTCCTGATGCTGAAAGCCCCGTCAGGATCGGTTACAGCTGGAGCTGCTCTGGTTTACAAATGGGAAGGCATTCCTTTGGCAAACTGCTGAAAGGTGGGGAAGATGTCCTCCTCTCCTGGGATTGTATGTCCCTGTGCTTTGTTTCCTGTCAAGAGAACTCTTCAAAAGACTGTACAAATCAGTCTCTGTGCTGGCCACCTGTGCTGCAGGGCTGTCTGCCTGGTTGTGGTTGTTGTTACCCAGCCGACCACAAAGGGCTCAGAGCTCCAGGCGCTGGGGCTGCCTTTTGTGTCTCCTGGAAACTGGGATCTCTGCTTTAAAGTCAGCATCTTGCATTTTGTTTCCCTCAGGGAGAATGGTGAACACCACTGAAAATCCCCTGATGAAATACACGCATCTGAATTATATTGGCAGCGGGTGAGTCCAACAGCAGTTACTCCTGCACAACTGTGGGCCAGGTGTTTTTGGGGTGGAATGTCTATCCAGCGTGAAGTCAGGACAGCTGCAAAGATGATCACACACTGGGGATAGATCGTCCCATCTCTCAATGCTGCTCAGAATTTGTGAGTGGGCTCAGAAGGCATTGTCAGAGATGCCTTGCTACCGAGGTCTTGCCTGCATCAAGGAACAGGACCTGGAAGGTCTCCTTGTCTCTCAAGTGTGGGACAGCTCTGTGTTAATTTCTTTAGCATTTTTTGTGTGTCTCAAAATCATACTGGCACACTAATGAAAAGAGAAGAAACTTGCTTGCCTGAAAGAGCAACCTATGCCCTATCAAAGCTGTGAGATAACAGTTCCCAGGAACAATTCTTTCCCCTGGTTTGAAGAGGGAAACACTCTGTGGTCAGGATAGGAACCACACTGTTTAGACAGTGAAACCCAAGAGGAAAGACTAAACTCCCTTTAGAAATAGGACCCCAGTGCTTCAGGAACAGGCCCAGTGCCCATGCACTTGAGAGGAAAATGCATCATCTCCCTTCTGGCAGAGCCCTCCTGCATCCTGCAGGTTTTGACACTTCCAGCACAGATCTCCTGTGTGGGCTGGCTTTCACTGCAAGATCTAAACAGCTTCTCCTTTCTCTGCTTTTGTTTGTTTTCTAGGACTTTTGGAGATGTTTACAGAGCACTCGACAGTGCCACAGGAGGAGAGGTAAATGTCACCAGCCCCTGCAGGCTCTGCTGCACTCGAGGGCTTTCCCCTCTGGTGTGAGCTGTGGCTGGAGCTTTGGGCAGAGCTGTGCTGAAAAGGCACAAGAAGCACAGACTGGTGCCAGCCCACAGAACACATTTGGGACTTTGTCCTCCTCAGCTGCCCGAAGGAAGGCACGGAGGGCAGCGGTTCCTTTCAGAGAAGGACGCGCTCACTCGCTCTCCATTGCTAAAACAAAGGTGGTGCCTGCGAGCACCTCACTGCTCTTTGGGGCTACAGCTTCAGAGTCCTGGATTCTCATTTCTGGCTGCCAGCAAATCCATCTGAAAGTTACTGGTAGTTCCTTAGCCACCTGCAGTGCTGCACTTGGGAACTGCACGTAGGGAGAGATCTGCAAGGCGTCCCTGAAAGCCCTAAGCCCTGCCCATATCCCAAGATGTATCCACAGAGTATTAAGGCATGGATTCCTTCTTCTGAGTCCCAAACAAAGCAGCAGAGAGTGCGGTCAGAGGTTTGTGGGTGATAACTGAGACACTGTTGTTCCCAAGTGGTCAAGGCAAAATGTCAGTGGCCCCACGTGTCCTGTAACTGGCTCCCAAGGGAGCAGAGAAATGGGCTGTTGGAATGTCAGTTCCTGATTACTGCAGTGCCTAATCACAAGGCAGTTTGGCACAGCTCAGCTGTGTCATTGCAAAATCACTCGCTCCACGTGCCTTGTGGTCTCGTGCCACCAACCCCTCAAGTTACTGATTTTCAATGTCATTTTAGGTGGCAATAAAAAAAATAAATCTTCAAGGAGTGCGGAGGAAGGAGCTAACCTTTAATGAAATAATGATCATGAAGAAGTATAGGAGTCCCAATGTTGTGAATTATTTAGACAGGTGAGAGGTCATGGTCTTATCCCATGGATGTGTGTTTACATATCGCAAACATGAGAGGTTAAAAACCCACTTTGGTCAGTGGCAGCAAGTAAAGCTGATAATTTTTATTTATTCATATTTCTCTACTCATCTCCAATGGATGAGAAGAGAGTGCATCTTGTCTGCATGAGTCTTCCCTGGCACACCTAGTTTGAGAATTACTCCAAAATTACTCAAAACCTGGATCAGCTGTATCTTCCTAACTCAATAGCCTCAAAGTTCACTGCCTCCACATTTATTTGGCATTGATTTTTTAAAGTTTCTTAAGTGCAGATGAACCATCCTAAAGTGGATTTCCCTTGGATTGTTGCCCCTCTTTGCCATTGCTAAGCATGCCAGGAAGACTAGGTGCTTATTTCCAGAAACACCATGCCTGACATGTTTTTTATCTGGGCTGTTTCTAAACTGCACTTTTCATTTGCTGCCCATCTAAGACATCTCCTTTTTCACAGATGTGTCTTTCTCTTTGAGACTGCACAGATTGCAAATAATGCACAGCCAAGAGGGAATGTCTGTTCCTTTGATTCTGTCCTTGTCACAAAGGCATCTGGAAATAAGAAACCTGGAAGCAAAAAATCAACGTAGCCATGCATGTTCATCTCTACCCCCTTGTTTCCTTCTTTCAGCTACCTTCTGGGCGAGGAACTCTTGCTGGTTATAGAGTACATGGATGGAGGTGTCCTGAGCGACATCGTCAGCCAGACCTGCCTGTCTGAAGATGAGATGGCAGCCATCAGTCGGGAGGTCAGCAATGCCAGCTGTGTTTCCAAGGCCTTGGGCAGGATTGTCTGGGAAACAGGGGCTCAGAACAGGAGAGGTTTCCTGTGCCGAGCTTTGTTTCTGTGTTGCTGGTATGCTATGGGCAAGTAAAAGCATCTCAAGTGAAAGGCCTGCCAGTGCCCCTGCACTCCCTGTACTCAGTGCCAGTACTCTTATCTCCTGCTGTTGTATTCTCGCTCTGTCTCTTGTATTTGTAGTTGCTGTTCTCCACCTTGCCTCTCTAAATGTTTGCCTGGAGTCTGTCTTCACTGCATTCCTTGCCTGTAAAAGCAAAGGTGCTGGTGGCAGGATTTGAAACAAAGAGCAAAGAAAGAAGAGAGAGACTCGTTTCTCTCAGTGCTCAGCTAAAAAGGATAGGAGTGCAGCCAGAATGCTCTTTGCTTCTGAGCACATGCGCTGCAGCAGGAGTCATCCTGGCTGGTTGGCAGGGGACAGCCTACAACAGCAGGTGCTGTTGCTCTTTCAAAAGCTGACGTGCCTTTCCTCAGAAAGGTCCTGCTCTGCAAGTGTTGGAGCAGCAAGCTCTTCCTCTCAGTGGCCATGACTGTTCTGCCATTACTCCCCATTCCCCTGGAGAGGGAATCTTTTAGATTCTTTGTTTCCCTTCTTGTGTGATGAAATCACATCACTCATTTTTGCCCTTCTGTTTCTGTTTTCTCGCTCAGTGCCTGCAAGGACTGGATTTTCTTCATGCAAACGATGTGATCCATCGAGACGTGAAGAGTGACAATATCCTTCTCAGAACGGACGGTTCTGTCAAACTGGGTCAGTATATTCTTGGTGAGGTGCAGCGTTCCAGGGATGTGGGTGTGGGGCTGCTTGGCGTGACTGCCAGCTCCCCAAAAATGGTGCTGGTGGCAGTGCAGGGACCCCTGCTGCGAGCTGAGGGCACAGTTGCAACGTGCACAGAGGTAGAAGGAGCCACAAGCAGTCAAGAGTGGCCTTGCTCTGTGTGGGTCCCTTCCAGAGGGAGGGAGTTACAAGTCTAAAGTTTCCAAAGAACAAAAGCCACTGCTGGAGGCAGTGTAAAACATGGGGGGATTTTTAAAGTCGCCAATGCCAGGAGATTCAACAGAGCAATTTCAAACTTCTACTGGGGAATTCTTTTGCTTGCTTTCCTAATTGCACAGAATTCAGATAAAACCAGTATTTTGTTTTCTCCTCAGCTGATTTTGGCCTCGCTACTCAGCTCAGCCCTGAGCAGAGCAGACGGTGCTCGGTAACTGGGACTCCTTGGTGGATGGCGCCTGAAGTGGTGACAGGTCAACCATATGGCCCCAAAGTGGACATATGGTCTTTTGGAATTGTGGGAATTGAAATGATAGAACAAGAACCTCCTTACTTGGGCGAAAGTTCTGGCACGGTAAGGAGCAAATACTCACTGATCCCACTGTCTTTCTCACCTGTCCCATGTCCTGTGTGCCACTGGACAAAATCCCATTGCCATCTGCTGGAACTACTTCCACCAAGGTCCCCTCCTACAAATGTGCCTGCAACACATCAGCATCTGCTGGACATTTGGTTGCATCAGTGGGGGAACTCAAGCCTTACCACATGCAAACAAACTCCAAACAAACTCCATTCCCACTCAACACTTTCCTTTGGGTTAGTGGTTCCAGTTCTTTTGTCTGTGTAGATGGCCTTACTAACAGGGAAAAAGCATCTTAAAAGTGTTGTTATCTTTCCAGAAATGAAGGAAGGAAACCCAAACCCAACAAAGTTTCTAAAACCGTGGTCTTTAGAGAGGAACCTAACGCTGTGTGCAGTTTCTTCTCACTGGAAAACATGGGCATGAGGGTGTAATGCACAGAGTCTCTTCTGCTTCTTGTGCAGTGCTGCTGAAACACTCAGTGACCGTGTTTCTCTCCTAGCCCAAGCAACATTCTGCACGTCACCAAGCCAGAGCCTGGTGATGTGGAGAGCCTGCCAAAACCTCCTGTTTGTTTCCTGGCACTTTCTGGCATGGGCCTAGCATTAATGCATTGACTTGAGCAGCCAAATGACTAGAGGGTGTCCATAGGGATGGAACCTCTCCTTCTTCTGACCTAGACAATTTTTCTTTGGCTGCAAAAATGGGAAGCTGAAATTTTCAGACTGCTGAGAGACAGAGCTGCAAGTGGCTCATGTGTGCCCAAGCAGGCATTTTCATCCCAATACATTTGTGCAGGCATCTTAATGTGTCTGTGGTGAAGAGGAGATTGTAAATGTTTGTTTTCCTACCTGGGTATTAACTGATGGATTTCCTTTCTTTTCTTCCAATTCCCATTGTTTTCAAGAACAGCACAAAAAGCTGGATGAGTTTTGTTCTAGAGCACATGCGCTTAAAGGACCAACAAGCACTGCAGAGATGCCTTTCATGTAGTAACCCTTGAAATTAGTTAGTATAGCAAAGTCCCTCTTCCAAAAACCATCTCAAGCTGGCATGAATCCTCAGAGAAGCAAATGTCCTTTTGCTGATGTAGTTCCCACTAACTAGGTCAGGCAATGAAATCAGCTGCCAAGGCAAGATCTGCAGGATGGTGGAAAAGCTGTGGCTGCATCGGGGTTTGGGTTTTTGGTTGGTAAAGGAAAGTCATCTCTGGGTCTGTGCCAGGGCAGAAACTGCCACTGAAGAACAGAGGTTAAACAAAGGGATCTGGGAGAGCCTTAGAGATGTGAAAGCAGGAGGTGGAGCCTGGTGTCTCCTTTCTCTCCAGGCTACATACCTGATAGCCACAGTAGGGACTCCACAGCTGCGGCAGCCCAAGCTCCTCTCGGCTTTGCTGCGTGACTTCCTGAGCTGCTGCCTGCAGACAGACGAGGAGCAGCGCTGGTCTGCCAAGGAGCTCCTGCAGGTAAAATGTGAAGGGGCTGCAGGTGAAACAGGCTCTGAGGGATGGGCTCCTCCTCCACTCAAGCCCAAGGCAGCAGATGAGCCCCCTTCCTCCTCACCTCCACTCTTGCTGCTCTTCAAATGAAAATGGTGAGGAATCCTAGACTGGGCTGGGCTGGCAGGGCCCTGTAAATGCCCTCTGGTGCAAGTGTCCTGCAATGAGCAGGGACATCTTTAAAGAGATCAGGTTGCTCAGAGCCCGTTGCCACTGGAACCGGAATGGTTGCAGGGATGGGGCACCTACAAGCTCTTGGGGCAAGCTGTGCCAGGGTGGCACCATGCTCTGAGTACACAAGTTCTTCCTTAGACCTACTCTGATTAGATGCCCTTAGTGTTTAAAAATATTTGTCCATATCCTATTGTAACTGGCCCTGTTAAAAAAGATGTCCCCCACTTTCTTCAAAGCCACTGTGAAGTCTTGGAAAGTGGCAATAAAGTCTCCCTGGGGCCTGTCCTTCACAAAACTGAGTAACTCCAGCTCCCTCTGCATTTCCTGTGAGGAGAGGTGCTCTGTCCTCTGACTGTGTCTGTTGCCCTCTTTTGTGACTTGGTGGAGTATTCAGTTTTATCTAATGGCGAAAGAATTGAAGTACAGCAACGCAGGGTACAGAGACATGAAATGGTGGTGGAGGAACCCAAGGAAGCCAGTCCCAGCCTAGGGGTCAGAGATTTGGCTGTGGGCAGGAGGGGCTGTGGGGGGCTCACTGTGAGCCTTTGAGGGGCCCTGGTTGGTGCCCCCCAGCCCACCCTCAGAGGTTTCTGCCATGCAAACAGGGACAGCTGGGAGGGACTTGTCCCAGCCCCATCTGCTGCCTGGCACGCTCAAGCAGACAGGAACTGTGCCAGGGTTACTGGCAGGTTGTGTGGCAGAGAGGGAACTGCAGGGCCCAGTGCCACTGGGCTGTCCCTGCTGGGAAGGAAGGTGCCATCCAGCACACGAGGGGCAGGGCATGGAAAGGCAGACACTGCTTTCTGTCCCTGTGGGAATCAGCACAGTGCCTGTCTTTCAAAGGCAGGGACCTATGTGAGTCATTGGAGTTTCCTGAAAGGAAGAAAACCCCGGGTCAGAAAGCGCCATTTCTAGAGCGCTGGCAGGGCAAAAATCCCAGCATGATGAAGACATCACAATAAACAGATGAGTGGGATTCTGGGCCAGGTTTGCCTGTGATGGCAAGGTCTTGCACATTGGGGATGACTGGGGAGCAGATGGTCCCATTGCTCCTCTTTCTGGGTCTTTCCAGGAACTTGATGTATCCTGATTGAGTCCCTGAAGCAATGAGCTTGGAAAGTAATGGTTCACTGTTCTTTGTTTGTTTTTTTTTTTTCCGGTGGACAGCATCCATTTGTAACTTCAGCCAAGCCACCATTCATCCTGGCACAAGTCATCAACTCAGTGAAGAAGACGAATAACCCTAACCCTAAACTCTAAACCTAAAACCTAACCATAACCTTAAATGCTAACCCTAACCCTAACCATATCCCTATCTCTATGCCTTACCCTTTCCCTTACCCTTTCCCTAACCCCAACCCTAAGCCTAAGCCAAAGCCTAAACCTAAACCCAAACCTGAACCTAAGTCTAAGCCTAAGCCTAAGCCTAAGACTAAGCCTAAGCCTAAACCTAACCCTAGGAGACGAGAACATAGCAATCATGTCAAGATGTTATCTCTGTTACCAATTTAGACTAGCATTGTAGAGTAGGGTTGCTAAAGAGATTTGTAGCATAGAATTATAGATTAGAGTTGTAATTAATAAAGTTTCTGAAACATCAACTCACTTGGAAGATTCTCCTCCTTCTGACCCCTTCAGAAAATTCAACATTTTTTTCTGAATTACCAATTGTTTTTTATTGGTACTAAGTCACACATATGGCTTTTTTTGTATGGTTTCATAAGTGAGGAGGGCTCCTCTTCATTCATCCTCTCCAGACCGCACTGCCTTTGGAATATGACCCACTGGCTGGTTATGGCACAGCTGTGGTATTTCTAGTTGAGGCAGAAAGGGCAATGGCATTTGAAGGCAAAACCAAAGGAAGAATGAGGCAGCCCAAACATCTTTTGCAGATGCAGGCCTTCAGCTGTGACTGGAGAGCAATGGGGTTCCTGCCACTTGGATTTGTATCCCTAAATGCAATAATCTCTTTGGCTGGAGGAGAGCCTTGCTCAAGTGAGAAAGCAGAAAGATCAGAGAGGGTGCTCGGGAAGGTCTCCTGTGGCGCAGAGCTGTCAGCGCCTGTGAGGTGAGAGCGGGCCCGGCCTTGCCCGGGCTGGAGCCCCAGCAGAGCCCCGGCAGAGGCCGGAGCAGCCTGAGCCCCGGCAGAGGCAGGCTGGAAGGAGGCCCTTGGAGCTGCAAGAGGCAGCAGCCGGGCCCTGGGTGCCTCTTGCTGGGAGCGGGCGAATCGTCCACTCTCAGAGCCCAGGTGGCAGCTGGCTGCTGCCGAGGGGAAGCGCAGCCATGCTGGGCACAGCCTGGCCTGGGGGCCATGGCCGTCTGGAGTGTGCCCAGGAGCAGAGAAAGGCCAAGGGCAGCCGCGGGCCGCTGGGCTGCCTGAGGATTCCTCCTCTTCTGCCGGCTGCCCTGCAACTCCTGGCAAAGGCCCGCAGTGTGTGCAGCACTCTGGGCACCGGGGCAGGGAGCCGGGCTGCTCGGCAGGCTGGAGCACAGGGCAGCTCCTTCAGGCCCGGCACTTGTGCCAGGGAAGCGAGGCCAGCGTGAGGCAGGGACAGCTTGGCAGGGCCCATCTGCAGGAGCCAGCGCCTCACGCAGCTCTGGGAGGAAGTGCCTGCAACCCTGCAGTTCTGCACTGAGCCAGAGCAAAGGTGTGAGATGCAGAGTGTTTGGCAGAAATATTCAGGCCCACCAGGCCAGCCTGCTTTGTGCTCTGTGGTGCACAGCAAGCGCTGTGCAATGCAGCTCTGAGCTGCTGGGAGAGAGGCAGTCAGGGATGTGCCTGAGGTGAGTCAAGGACTTAGCTGAAAATGTAATGAGGAAAATTGAAAAGTGCAGATGCGTCGAGGGCCCAGCTGGGAATAGAATTGGGATAGTAGAAGCTTGCATATTTTAGTTAAGATTTTAAAATGAGGTAAGAAGCTAAGTTAGTAATACAGGTAGCAGAAATCATGTGCCTTCGTTAAAGAGTACCAAATATATTAGGAACATAAAGCTAGGAGTGACAGGGATAGAGGAAGCAATTGTGAAGAAGCTGAGACCATAGAAGGACCTTGCCTTAAGAATAATTGAACAGTTAGGAGAGGCTTGGACCATCAGCAGCAGGTCAAAAGGCCTTGCCAACTGGCCATGGGAGGAGAGTTCACCATGAGGAAGACTGCTTTCTTCCTCCCATACAACCACCCCCTCATTTCAAAATCCACCAATCCAGTTAAGGGAATACAATTGTGCAGCTGTAATAGATATTCAGCTGATAAAAATGCGAAGCAGGCAGGTAATAATTATGTATTATGGGTCCTTAGAAACCTAATGTAAATCCTTTTCTGTAGAAATAGATAGCCGGAGTCTGCAACTCCTTGCACATGTCTCTGGAAACTAGTTCACATGTGACCAGGGCTGCAATAAATACCCTTCTTTTCTGCTATAATTAGTAGAATAGTCATCTGTCCGTGCTTCAAGGGTTATGCTGGAGTAGTGAACTGATTTGGATGGGAGCAGAAGAGTTTCAGCAGGCAATTTTTGGAAGAGATGGAAGGCTCTTGTGACTGAAGGGAAAGCCATTTGGAATGGAGAAATGATCCCAAAGTCCATCCAATTGTATCTTTGTGTCTGAATTGAAATCAGAATGATTATGGATAGCTTCATGCAATTTGTCTACAAATTTATCAAAGTCTTCATTCTTTCTTTGACAAATCTGTGTAAAAGACGTGGTGTGTAACTTATCTGGAAGTGCAAGAAATGCATTACATGCTAGTTGTTGGCTCATCTGTAAGACTTGATCAATGCTCCTAGCCTGGGCAGTGGCAGTAGCCCCGGGCCCTTTGCCAAGAAACTTTTGTGCTGTTGAACCATACAGAGGATCACCCTGCACTCTAGCTCTTGCAGCTTCTTGAGCACACTTTTCCTCCCAGCTTTTATGAAACATCACCTGCTGATGGGGTGGCATTCTAAGTCTTATTAGGGTATGCACATCAGCTGGAATTAATGCGTTAGATGGAAAAATATACTGTAGAAGTGACTGTGCAACTTGGCATTTTCAACCAAATTGTGAAAATGCAGCTCTCATCTTTTCTAAAATCTTCCAATCAAAAGGTTTTCAAACTCTACTTGCAGCATTAGTTAGTACAAGAAAAGCTTCTACATCATTGGAGAGAAAAGTCCCTTCTACAATAGCTTCTGCAATAACTTTTTTCTACTTTTGTTTCTCTTTGGTGGAGATAAAGCTTGGCCTGCAGTTCCTCAGAAAGGATTAGGAGGACCATGCGAGTTTGGGAAATTGACACTGTTTGCCCCTAGCATTCAACAGATGCTTGACATCAGGCACAAATTCCAACGTCCAAAATGTAGTGAGCATCTATTAGGCTCAGACTGCAAGGATAATGTAGAATTGTGGAATTGGCCTTCGGTTATCCTGGCATCACTTTTTACACCAGGATTAGCTTCATCACAGGCCCTTACATCATTCAAATGATTGGCTTGTTGGACAGGAAAACAAATTAACATTACATCTGCAATCCGGAATGAGCTTACCACTGATGTAGGTAGCATACACCACGCTGTGTTACAGGATAGGACTGCTATAAATTTTTTGTTGCTAGCGCAAGGAGATGAGCCTGAAGATTTTGAAGGGATGTGTTGCATGAATCTCTCTGACCACTCTGGATCTATTGACAAGAAATTGTCATTGCTTAAGGAGAATATGAAAAAGCTCACAGTGGTTGAGAATTCTTTTGATGAGTGGCTAAAATCCTGGGGAATAACAGGCTGGCTCAAGGATTTAGTACCCTTTGGCATAATGATACTTTGTCTTCATTTTCAATTCTGCTTGTAGTGCCTTGCTGTGCAGAAAATAATTGAGCGTGCTTTTAAATCAGTCTGGCTTGTGCAAAAACAAAACCGGGGAACTGTTGAGAGTTTTTTGCAGATTGAGGAGTTCTGGCTAGACAAAGGCCATATTCAGCCGATGCACAATCCAACCTGCTTGTACTAATGGACAATGGACACATTCACAAACAATGGGTAATGGACATATTCAGAAATGGGGTTGGTATATCCTTGAGAAAAATACAAGAAGAGTCATCAGGACTCAGCAAGTTTAACAGCAAGCTTGGGAAAGAAGGAAAACATTGAACCATGAGTGGGCCAGAAGACGACAGCAAGACGCGTGAAAAATTAGGTGATCCAATCAGCATTCTAATTTAGATGTGTAAACAGCTAGGATTAACCAATCATGTATTAGCTAGAGACACGTGGACAGTAGAGATTTATTATAAATATAGTCTTTTTAGGGATAATAAATTTGGCTTCACTGGATCATATTGGTTGTGGTGTGATATCCCTGAACCTCCGCACCCCGCACAAGGGCAGCTGGGGAGGCCCAGCCTGGGCAGCAGCAGAAAGGAATTTCCCTGGCAGGGCAGGGCTGTGGTGCAGCACGTCCCCAGCAGGAGCCTGGAGCAGCCCAAGGCTCTGTGTGGGCAGGCAGGGGCAGGCAGGAGGCAGAGCTGTCAGCAAAGGAAGGGCCCAGCCAGGTGGGGCAGCCGGGGGATGCCGACAGCCTGCAGGGACAGAGGCGCAGGGCAGGGACACCGTGGGACAGCCTGGGCTGCACAGGGCACAGGGATGGGCAGCAGCTGCGAGACAGCCCTGCCAGAGCCAACATGGGCAGCACTTTGGCCATGGCTGCTGGGCCTGGGCCTGAGGCCACGAGGGGACAAGTGACCCTTGCAGGCCTGGGGCCTCATTGCCTCCTCGTCCCTGCTCAGACGCCTGGCAGGGGCCGACATGACAAAACTAAGCTCACAGATGTTGCAAAAGCAGGGGAAAAAGTCAAGAAGGAAGACAAAACTTTGGGGGCAAGATATGAGGGACATGGCATGGACACTTCAGAAAACAACCAAAAAAAGAAAAAAATCTTTCCCAAAGTCAAAGCCATCAAAAGGCATGGCATGCCATCAAGGGCAGGGACATGCACCAAAGATTCCTCTATGAGTCCCCACTGAAATCGTAAGATTCCTTTTCCCTTCTCGAAAGGAAATTTCATTTTCTTTTCGGGAAGGGAAAAGGAATCTTGTAAATCCGAAAAGAAAGGCTTA
This sequence comes from Melospiza melodia melodia, assembly GCF_035770615.1. Classification (NCBI taxonomy): domain Eukaryota; kingdom Metazoa; phylum Chordata; class Aves; order Passeriformes; family Passerellidae; genus Melospiza; species Melospiza melodia. The sequence goes on along the minus strand of NC_086216.1, from coordinate 1,192,629 downwards.
CAAACACTCAGGAAAGGAGATAGGTTCAAATGAAATGCAATTGAAAAAAGCAGAAAATCGGGAATTTTAGTGTCTTCAAAAAATAGGCTGTGAGGAAATCCGCTGCATTGCAAAGGACCAAAACATGCCAAAACTAAGCTCACAGATGTTGCAAAAGCAGGGGAAAAAGTCAAGGAGGAAGACACAACTTAGGGGAAAATATATCAGGGACATGGCATGAATACTTAAAACAAAAAAAAAAAAAAAAAAGAAAAAATCTTTCCCTAATTCAAATCCATCTAATGCAGGCAGGTCATATGCCAGCAGTGCAGGCACATGCAGCAAAGCTTGCCAAATTTGATCCCCACTGAAGGCCAAAACAGAAAACAAGGACCTACAAACACACTGGAATGGAGACACCATCAAAGGAATTGCAATTGGAGGAGAAAAAAAGAAAATTTGGGAAATGTACTGACTCTAAGAAAATGGCCTGGGTTTATATCAGGTGCATTGCAAAGGACCAAAACATGCCAAAACTAAGATCACCGATGTTGCAAAAGCAGGGGAAAAAGTCAAGGAGGAAGACACAACTTAGGGGGAAGATATGAGGGACATGGCATGGACAGTTCAGGAAACAACCAAAAAAAGAAAAAAATATTTGCAAAAATCGAAGCCATCAATTGCAGCCATGCCATACGCCAGCAAGTGCAGGCGCATGCAGCAAAGCTTGCCAAAATTGATCCCCACTGAAGGCCAAAACAGAAAAGAAGGACTTGCAAACATGCTGGAATGGAGACACCATCAAAGGAATTGCAATTGCAGGAGAAAAAAAGAAAATTTGGGAAATTTAGTGACTCTAAGGAAATGGCCCGGGATTCTATCAGGTGCAGTGCAAAGGACCAAAACATGCCAAAACTAAGCTCACAGATGTTGCAAAAGCAGGGGAAAAAGTCAAGGAGGAAGACACAACTTAGGGGTCAAGATATGAGGGACATGGCATGGACACTTCAGAAAACAATCAAAACAAGAAAAAAATCTTTCCCAAAGTCAAAGCCATCAAATGGAATGGCATGCCATCAAGGGCAGGGACATGCACCAAAGATTCCTGTATTGGTCCCTATTGAAATCACAAGGTTCCTTTTCCTCTCATCCTTGGCTTTGCCATTCCAGTATCCACCATCTGCATCCTGTACACCATGAAGCTCTACAAGCTAAAGAACATGCACCTGATCTCTAATGCCAGAGCCCTGGACAAAGCCAAGAAGAAAGTCACCATCATGGTCTTCATAGTCCTGGCTGTGTTCCTCTTCTGTTGGACCCCCTTCCATCTGGCCACCATCGTGGCTTTGACCACTGACTTACCCCAGACCTCCATGGGTTATTTCAGTTTAATCAAAGCAGCTGTTATATCAGAAAGAGGATCATGCTTAATTTATAATAAAAGTTCTGCCAGAAACATTATTCCTTTGTTTCCCCCAACCATTCACTAAAAGCCCTCAGTCACTTAAGAACTTTTTAAATAATTTCTAGTATTCACTACATGGCCAATTACTAAAGGAGCTCTGACCCTGCAGGGCAGTTAATGACCTTCTGTGACATATTTCTTACATGTATTTTTTTTTTCCCAACATTTTCTTCATCAGCAGCTAACCAGGTACCTTGCCCTTTTTATCTCCTGTTTAATCCATTTACTCTTATCCTCCATGGCACGGCACATGAGGTTTCCACAGAACCAGCCTGCACCAGTGTTGTAATGTGTTTTTAAGTTTCTCTTATGTCCTCCCATTTTATGTATTGTTTCCCCCTTTGTACCTTGCATGATGGTTCTTCCCTCCCCAGTTTTCCTGCCACAGCTCTCCTTGCAGTTATTTTGCTATGGTTACCCCTGCCCCCCTGAGCTGTCAATCGCTCAAGTTATGTAACTTCCCCTCCCCTACTGTACCATATCACTAAGTTTTTCCTCCTCCCTGGGCCCAGTCAATCACCCCCCACTCCTCCCAGTGTTCGAGAACTTTCTTCTCTTTGGGGGTTGTGGTTGGCTGGGGTCCCGGGGCTCCTCCTTAACTTTATGTTTATTGGATATGTTTGTTTGTCAGTTATGTTGTGCACCTCCCTATATGTTCTCCTATTGGCTAGCTGGGTTTCCCTCCCTTCTCCACCCCCTTACCTTTAAAACCTTGCCTCTCCTCTTGTTCCTGGCCATTTGCTGGTCGTTGCTCTCCCTCTGTTGGTACCTGCCATCCTTCAATAAAGCGACTTCAACCCCCAGCAAGTGGTCGCTCCCTTTCCTCGTCTCGTCCAGCGTGTATAATCCAGTCCACAATCCAGCCCAGCCCGAGGCCACGACGCCAAGGGGGGCTGGCCTCGGACGCAGCAGGGGCGTCGGCCGTTTCCCCTCTAGCCAGCCGGACTTTGGGCCACATACGCCCTCGCGCACACCAGCCACTGTTTCACAACTCACCCATAAAATCCCAATCTTTGACACTTCCACATCTTCATCTTCCCATCGAGGGAGGGCAGTCAAGGTCAGCCAGATGCAAACAAGTGAAACTGAGGTGTGATGAGGCACTGATTGCTTGATGAGCACAGGAGGAGGAAAGGTCTTGGCTGTGCCTTGATTCTTAAATCATCCTCAGTTGTGCAGGAAAATTAAGGACAGAGCAGTGATGCTCCTCTGACCAGCTTCCCCATGGCATTGTTCTTGTCACCAAGTTAAAGACAGGCAGGTCACACATGTTCTCTTTTTCTGACTCCTGCTGGGATGACAACATTGAAAAATAGAAAAAAATTATAATTATCAGGGGTTTTCATAGTGTGAGCTCAGGATTCCCCATGCTCTTGCAGAGGGGGAATGTTCATCAGGCAAAGGATATGAGAAGGAGCTTCAAATTGCCCAAAATCCCAGTAAAAATATTTTTTTCGTATGGAAACCTTCACCAAAGCTGGTCACACTTCAGGCCCTTTGTGCCCCCATTTCCTGATGTGCATCTCCCAGTGGGGTCTCCCCACTGCTCCAGGGACCCCACACAAACCTTACAGCCCCCCACAAACACACCCCCCAGGAGCTGCACCCTTCCCTCCAAACCTGGGTACCTGCAACAGCCACCTCTGTGCTGAGCTGAGCCTGTTTCTCCCCAAAAGAAGGTGCTCAGTTTTTCCTTGGAAAGACTGACAACAGCATTCTTGTCTTCTTCAAAAGAGCCATTATTTCACAGCTGTAATCTCCACACTGAGACTTTATTCCCTTAAAGTGTCCAAGTACACAGGCAGCATCAAGGAAGGCACTGAAGTGAGTCAAGTTTAATCCCAAAGAGCTCTCAGCTCCCTGTGAAAGCCAAGAGAAGCAGTAGAGAAAGAATGAATGCTCCTGTAATGGCATCTAACAGCCACAGGGCAAGGGAGAAGTTGGGTTTAGAGAATGAAGAAAAAGCACTAAGTAATAAAAGGTGAGAAAAATCCATCACTCGAACAGGTAAATGAAGGTAAACCACTTGAAGAGACAGACTTAAGATGGAGAGAAAAACCCCACAATTAATAGTGTTCATGACACCCAGAGGCAAAACAAGCCCAGGGGATCAGGAAAGAGGTAAGCCTGTGCTCCAAGGAACAGCAGAAATGAAGTGAGAGCTCTGGAGGGAACAAAAGAAAGAGGCACTCTGAAGAAAGGAAGAAGTTCCTCCCCACAAGGTGTTTGTTTTGGTTTTTTTAAATCAAGAGTCTCTTATATGATGTGGTAGAAATACAGAAAAATAAAGGTCAGGAGAAGCATGGTTGATTGGGAACATTCCTGCATAGCAGACAAGATATGTCCTTGTGCAAGTTATTCCATGCCACACTCACATATTTAATTACTTCTTTTCCTCTTCCTGGGGAAGCAGAGTTGCTTTATTTACTCCAAGTAATATTTACTCCCTCCTCCCTGGCAAAGAACAAGCTCCCATCTTGGCAAGGGCTCGCTGGTTTACTTAATGCTCATCACAGCCATGCTAAGGAGAGTGGAGCAGGTTAATTTATCACTTGTTACAATGATTAACTTGCCCAGCTGCCGAGTCCAAGAGCCCCAGAGTGCCTCGGGTTATACAGGATCACAGAAGGAAAAGCTCCATTGCATTAAGCTGCTGCCACACTGGCCCTCTCTGCCTGTCAAATACACTCAGATACTCTTGCACTGCCCTTTGAAAATCCCCCATAAAATACAAATGAAAATCCCTCATCACCTGTGGGAAAGCACAGCTGGGTTCTGCTCAGGGCATTTCAAACTATGTGGGCTATTTGTGAGCTCCCCTTGCAAAGGCAGCATCTCAGGAAAACCAGAAGTTTCTTTCCATGGATTCACCATACTCAGGACTCTTCCCCTAGACCAGATTGCTCCAAGCCCCATCCAACCTGGCCTTGAACACTTCCAAAGGTGACACAACCACAGCTTCTCTGGAACCTGTTTTGCTCCTCCCAGATCTAAAATCATACCCCAACTTAGCAGCCTCAGACACAGATTTCTATTAAATATCTACATTTTTCTAGGAAAGAAATATGGCAAACCTTGTTTGCATCCAACTTTGCAAAATCAACACAAGCTCTTCAGAAAGGGCTGCCGCCCACTTTTCTTATTTTTCCCCATTTGGTGGAACATTTTCATTCCGTTGTTGTTTGGAGCAATATTTTAATATATATGGCTGAGCTGTTTAAAGTAGTACAGCAAGATACTTGTGTGAGGGGTGGAAAACTGAGCTCTCTCACATCCAGTGTTTCTGTTGTTGGAAGTTTTAAATCCCACCTCTGGTGGGATGAAATAGGTGCTACTAATCCAATTTCTAAAGTATCATGCATCAAGCTGACACTATTTTAAGACTTTAAAAACCCCAGCCAATGTAAACAAACCTCCGCTCCTTTCCATTTTCTCTGTTCTACAGTTTATGACAGAAGACAGAAGAGAAAGATTGTTTTGGGAACAATGTTTTCAGCACTCTAAAAATAATATAAAAACTGCTCTGCCACACTCTCAGCTGTTACAGCCCCAAAAAGCACAGGCTGTCTTTGCTCACGGAGTCACAATTGTGGTGGGATTTCTACCACACCAGAGGACAATCAATTTTTTGTTTTCTCCTGGAAATAACTACAGCACTTCTGGGTAGCAAGGCAAACATGAGCCTCTTTTAATGGCCCTTGAAACTGGCCATGTGAAATGAGGGACACAAAGCCAAAGGCCAGCTGAACCTGTGATCTCTGAATGTCTTCACAATCTTCCCAAGAAGATGAATGGCAATCACTGTTCTGCCAGGGAAACTGCATCTGCTGGGAATGGGGCGTAGAAAATGTGCTTTCTGCTCCTCTCAGAGCCAAAATTCCTACACATTTCTTGTAAGTCCCTCTTAGAAAAGGACCATGTTCAGCTGAGTGACAGTGAAGCAAAATGGCAATCCAGGAATAAATGTTCCTGTGCACAACATCCTCCATTCACATGGATGCTTCCTCACTGGCACACAGGAGCAAGGAAGGAACAAAAACGCATCATTGTACATAAAGTCAGATGTGTTGAGGGATGAATAGATCTCACAGGCATATGGAAACCTCCCCTGAAAACCCAGTTCAGGGAGAGCCTGAGCTGTTTTGTGGTTCCAGGCATGAAGATGCTCAGGACCTTCCACAGATGCTCAGGATTGTGCCTGGATCTTGCTCTGGAAATGCCAGTGGCTCAGCTGAGAGCTGTGGGGATGATTTACACTGCACTGAGAGGGGCCACAGTCCTGCAAGGGTCTTTATCAGGAGCAAACAGCAGCCTGGAGGGTGGGGAATGCTGATCTGAACCACTGCTCGTCCTTCACCTTAATGTGGAGCTGCCCCCAAAGTTGCCATGTATCACTTTTTATTTTTCTCCTGTTGGGTATATTTTGGAGCAGCTGTTTTATGTGGCTTTTTATGGTGATTCTGTGGGAAGCAGCCATTTGCCTGCTGTGATATCCTCACAACTAACACTAACTCCTTATTCCCTTTGGTTTTATTTGGGGTTTGTTATCTGTTTGATTGGTTTGCGTGGGTTTGTTTATTTGGGTTTTTGTCTGTTTTGGTTTGAACTTTTTATTTGCTTTTTTATAAATGACTGGTAAAGTTGGCATGGCCAAACTCAAGAAAATGTAAACCAGGCTTGACTTTCCAGAAATTACTTTTGGCTGAGTTTAGCTGCACCCCCAAGCTCAGGATCACCAGTATATTTGCAGGTTTTGCTCTGCATCATCAACCTGCCCAGACTCTGCTTGGTGTTTCACAAATGGAGAAGACAGTGGACATTGTGCCAAGCTTCATTTCAAACAGAAAAACCATCAGCATGACAAAAAAGAAGAAAAAAATAAAATTGACCAGTTAGAACAGAACAAGTGTCCCACCATCTTCCCCTCCACTGTTATTAATTTTGTATCTTTAGAGGCAAATCTGGGTCTAAAGCTTCCATCTCTCAGTTGCTGATGCTATTTGCTACCCTTCAGCTTTGACATCCCCTGATCTGACTGACTGCTGTCCAAGTGGGACTGGGGATGCTCAGCCTGAAAAGAGGAGACACTGGGAGGCCCCACTGTGGCTGTGCAGGACTGGGAGGGTCCCACAGGAAAGAAGGGGACAGAGTGTTCAACAGGGCCTGTGGTGACAGGGCAAGGGGGATGGCTTTCAACTGCAGGAGGCTGATTGAAGGTGGATCTAAGGAAGCTGCTGTTTGACACTGAGGGTGGTGAGGCACTGCCCAGGTTGGGCACAGAGGCTGTGCATGCCCCATCCTTGGGAACAGGGCTCCCCCAAGGTCTGGGGGAAGATTGCTCAGCTTGGAACAAGATGATCTTCAGGGTCCGTTTCAAGCCCAACCATTCAGGGATCCCCAGTGACCACTTCTGTTGACCCTGGAATCTTGGGATCTGTGTGATGTCACATCCCACGTTCCAACTGGAACTGCCACCCCCCAGCAAAGAGCACAACTCAACCACTGGCCCTTGTGTCAGCCTACCGTGCGGTCTGCGCCTGCTCACCCTCGTGACTGTTCTTGCCGCCCTTCTTGCCACCTGCCCTCTGCTACTCCCATCAGTCCTGAGAGCTCCCTGGTGCCTGCATTTTGTCACCCCTCACTTCAGGATGCTCACATTTATCCTTTGTCTAATTTGTCAACTGAGGGAGGTATGGTGCCTATCCATGGAGGTGGACACCTCCAGCTGTCCGAGTGGGCTGCAGCTCTGTGGGGATGGTGTGGGACAGGGACCCCACTCTGAGGTTTTGCCACCTCTGCAGGCTGTCATGGACACAGTGGAAGAGATGGAGGTGGATGTCCTGAGTCCTACAGTAGAGGATGTGGAAATGGAGGAAGAGACTGAAGAGATGGAGGTAGATATGGATATGGATGAAGAGATGGAGGTGGATGTTTATGAGGAAGAGGAGGACATGGAAGTGGAAGAACACATTGAGGACATGGACGTTGATATAAAAGACGAGGAAGAGGACATGATTTTGGGGTGAAGAACAATGCCAGCAGCAGGACAGGCACGTGATCCCCACAGGCAGAGTGGGTCCCCTGCTGCCAGACTGGAGCTAGGCTGGTCCCTGCTCAGGGACGTGGTATCTCGCAAACTGGAGTCTGGTGGCCACACACTGCCTGCCCTGTCCTCTCTTTGGGCCACTCAAGCTCCGTTCCAGACCCAGCCAAGCCCAGCTCTGGTAGCAGAGTCCTGCTTTGCCCACGTGTGCCAACCTGGGGACACATGGAAGAGCCCTCTGTGCCTGATGCAGTGACCATGACACCTGCTTTTCTTCTACCCCTGATGAACATTCCAGACAGCGTTGGCACCCTTTTGTACATAGTTCTACAGTTCTACATTGTTCTGCAGATTTTTGTATTTAGAATAGGATTTAGGACTTAAGACTTTAAGAATTTTTTTTCTTCTACAAATAGATTTAATATAGTTTAGCTAGATAGGTTCTTATGTATATATGTTCTATGGATTGTTGTTGTTGTTGCAAATGTTCTTACATTCTAAAATTGTTCTGTATTGTTGTTGATAAACAATTCTGTAATAAACAATTTTTTTTTCACACCCCCGTTCTCTTACCATTTGCATTGGGCACAGGCAGCATTTGCAAAGTTGTGGTTTCCACTTGCTCCAGGTTCTCAGGGCTGGAGGTCCCCGGGGGAGCTGGCACAGCCACCCCAGGAGTGGGGGCACCTGTGCACAGAGGGGTCCCACTGACAGAGGTCACCCCCTCCCTGCAGTTTCTCTGGACACACCTGGTAGCTGCAGGGGCAAATCCCAGCGTGCCCTGTCCCATGGGATCCCATGTTGGAGCAGGGCTGAGCCCGCCTGCTCCTGCAGAGCCTCAGCCAGGCTCTGCCCTTGGGAGCCCAGGGCTAAGGAGGGTGCACTGGGCTGTGGGGAACCCCTGTTCCTGAGCACCCTGAGGGGCTGGACCAGCCTGGAGGGAGCCCCAGCCCTACATGGACCAAGATTTCCCTTGGAAACCCCGTCTGTGCCCACACTCTGGTACAAGCACAACAGGAATTGATCCTCCTAGTTAAAGGTGTTAATTTGCACAAATTTATCCCTTGGACTTTCTAGTACAGTAAATGTCAGCACTTGTAATCCCTGTTCTGCACTCCCTGGTCAGGCACCAAAACATCTGAACCTGACAGAACATCTTTAATTAGCACCAACCTGCAGAGAGCTATGGGGGAGAACCTATCCCCAACACCCAGAGAAACACTTGACATTGAAAGTCTGGGGCAGAGCTGAAACTAAAACATTTTAATGCCAAGAGAGAGGATTTTTTAATTGAACAATAATGAAAGCTTTTGGTCTCCTCGCCTGCCACAGATGTGTATTGCCAAGGTTTGCTTCTGGGTTATGACTGATTTTTATTGATCTGTTCAGAACTCTGCTGCTGTTCCTGGCTAAGGTGCAGAGATGATATTTCAGCGCCAGATGAGCTCAACACAGCTTGTGCAATACACAGTTTCCACACGCAGACATTCAGGCCATGCAAACTGATACTTTTTCATCTCTGTGCAAAGATGAGTGTTAGGACATCACTGACGTACCACACACTTCTCAGAGCTGTCCCTTTCATCCAGCTCCCCCCAGTCACTTCACAGATTTCGCTCCAAGCAGTTTATCTCTGATAGAGTTCAGTGGCACATGGGATTTAATCCTGGTTTTTCTTCATCTTCTCCTGAGCTGTCTCCAGACACAATGTGTGGGCACTGTCTGACAGCAGCAGCATTAACGTGTCACCTCCCTGACACTGAGGTTCATGTCACAACTTTTCATCAAAAGCAGCAAATAAATGATTCCCACTGTGTCCCACACAGCTCCATGGGGAGTCTGTGTGGCTGCAGTTCCAGCACCAGCCCTGGTGCACAGGAATTTCAGGAGGAGATACAGAAGGAATCAGCCATTCACAGAGAAAAACATCAGTTTGCACGGCCCAGACCCCCTCAACACTGCAGACTCTGGTGACCCAGAATCTGCATTTACACTTTGGCCTCTGTGCCTTCCTTTTCTTCTCACTAAACTCCTCCCAGTTTCCCTCTTGCTCAGGTTCCCAAGATAATTAAAAGTAGCATTAGGAGCAGAGATAGATGACTGGAACTGTCCCAAGACTTGATAAAATTAACCTTTTCAGAGAATTCCAGCCAAGGAGAGAGGAAAAGCCTGCGTGAAAGAGGTGTTAAATCAAAGCAGCAATCAAATTTAGGTATAATGAGAGAAGCTGAAGAGTTTTTCAATGTTCAGAACAAGATTAGCAGCTCCAGGCACAGGAGGGATGGGACAATTTCCCTGCTGTAACAACTCTGTGATGCAAATTGCATCTCAAACCCTTCTCCCCAGCTCTGGAACCTGTTCAGCCACAAACATGGTGCTGAATTTTTAAAGCAAAGTGGAAGCTGGTCAGAGAGGTGGTTTGCAAATAAAAACCACAGAGGGAAGCACCAGCTGGAGCAGAGAGGGGCAGAGCCTGGCCCTGAGATACAGCACAGCCTGAAACTCTAACAAATTAAAGAACTTTCCACTTGGTTTTTTTTCCCCCAGGAGCTACAGAAGCTGCTTTGTGGAATCCCTGCCTCCTTCACACCGCACCAGCCTGCAGGAGAGCCCAAGGATGAAGATTACAGCATCTTCAGCTGCTGCTTCCATCTCCTGACTCAAGTCTCACCGAAATCTATCACCACTGGGCCTTCCCAAAGCCTCAGATTCACTCGGTCTGTGCAGGACTTCAGTTCTGAGGAGCATGAAGGGAGATAAAGGCACTTGCAGACACCAGAGAAGCAATTGCTGCCTGAGGTGCATTTCACTGCCCAGGTTAGTGCCTCTAAAACCATCAAAATCAGCCCCTTTGACAGCACCAAGCCAACAGCAGGACATGAGGGCCTGCACATGGTTGGAAATGCCTTTTTTTAATATTCCTCTCCCCGTCTCTCATTTCATGGTGCCATTGCAGGAGTTAATCCCAACATTCAGCAGCAAGTCTTGGCAATCAGCTTCAGATGGATTTTTAGTGCTGAGCAAATAAGAGGCAATTTTACTTTGTCTCCAATGAATGAAATTTCACCTAAATCAAACTCTGCGTTCTGAGGCTGGCCAGGCACTAACCACTGCCAGGTCCCCAACCTGGATGTCTGTGGTGGTTTGACCAGGAAGAAGTGGGAATTCTGGGATGCTGTGGTCAAACCAATGGGTGCTTGGATTTTGATATTGGCACCTGGTGTGGCCAGTGGGATTTTGGACACACCTCTGAGAACACACAGGGGTTAAAAGCAGAGCTTCGGCCCTGGGAGTTTCTCTTGGGACTTCGAGGGTCGGAGGTCGGATCTCCCTCCCCTGTTCAGCCGCTGCTGCTGGGCCGGGGAGGGGCAGCCATGTGGTAGGCCTGGGCCTGGACAGAGATGGGAGGTGAGGAGGCCCTGGAGGATGGAAGGGTGGAGAGCCCCAAGAGACATCGGGGAGCCATTTCCCCCCAGGAGAGAGAGAGAGAAGAGCCGGTGAAGACGAATGTGATAGCAGCCGGCCCAGGAGGAGAAAGGGGAGGGGAATGCAGCGAGGGAGGAGGTGCCCGGCGGGAGCAGCAGTGAGTGTGGGAGTGCCGGAGTTCTGGGACAGACAGACTGAAATTTTTAACCCCTTTCTTTCATGATTGGGAGCTTGCAAAAAGGCTGATCCTCCTCGGAGCTGAATAAGACGGGAGATAAGAGATGAGATGAGACAAGAATCTGGCCCAAAGGACGTGGAGAAGACTTGCTGAGTGGGGAGAGATGATTGGAGTGGCCTTTTGGCTGGACTTTTCTTGTGTAGCCATAGACTGAACCAGTTTTATTCCTGTGACACAGATTCTGCATTTAGGGGGAGGCAGTGCCTCAGAACCAGGAGGGTTCAGTGTGGGGACCCCTCGGCCCCAGGGGGTTGGATAAAAATTGGGGGGGACAGATGTCCCAAAGCAGAGACTGTGCCTTTTTGGAGTGAGACAAGGCATCCTTAAAAGACAACCCTAAAAGCAGCTCTGGTCCATGCCAGTGGTGAGAGCACTGGGCATGGAAGGAAGATGTCACAAGCGGCAAAAGGACTTTCCGGGCGGTGCTGAGTGACAGGGAAGCACATGAGTTTCAGCGTGTTTCCAGGGGAAGCCTATGGTGCAAGAAGGACTCCTCTCCTCTTCATGGACTGAAGTTTGAATATCCAAAAGGGTGGTGCCAGACTGGGCAGTTGGTGAATTTGGGGGGAATGTATCGATTGGGAAATTTTGGTGGTGGGGAGGAGGAAAGTGTTTTTTGTAAGGTTTTAAATTTTTTTCTCTTATAGTTTTTTTTTCCTTCTTTCTTTTCTTGTACTTTAGGTGATAAAGTTTTCTTTATGTTTAAGCTGGAGCCTGCTTTGCTTATTCCTGGTCACATCTCACAGCAGACACCAGGGAGAAGGTATACTCATGGGGGCTCTGGCTCTGCCAGGCCCAAGCCATGACAATGTCAAACTGCTCTAATATTGAAAAGTTAAATTTATTTGGCTTTGTATACAAAATTATTCTCTCTCAAAAGAATTTGAATCCATATAATTGCATTTCCAAGCACTAAACTCAGACCAGCCACAAAGAGCACAAGAGACAAGAAAAGAAGTAGAGATTTCTAAGGAGATGGAAATTGAATGCTGAGTTTTTTCCCATTATAGAAAGTTTCATAAATTATCACCTGCCAGCTCCTTGCCTTCACTCGTGTGGCCACAACTGAATACACTCACAGATAAGAAAATGTTTGTCCTACTGAAAAGTGAGACTAGAAGTAGAAAAAGGCTCAGATATCTCAATTAAAAGACAGCATAATGAAAAGAGCTGCCTTATAATAGCAAGATACGATGGACAGCAGGAATGGCTGAAGCCAGCAGAGATAAGTCCATGAACTATTCATGCTACAAAGATGTCTGACAAAACCCCCAATAACCCAAATACAACGTTTTGTCTGGCAGAGCTGATAGGAACCCTGTGCATTTAATTCAGTCATTGGCAGCAAATAGAGATCAGCTTGAAGCTCCTTTGGTCCACTACTACTTATTTTTTTTCACCCAAAAAATGTAATTATATCTACCCTTTGGGAAGAAATTACTGCTTTGAGTGGTTCAATGCAAAGAGTTTCTTCCCATACCCACTCATAATCAGTCACCAAGAGAAATATTTTCTAAAAAGATCTCTTCAAAATTTTGGAGTGACTTCCAACATAAATAACTGGGTTATTTTGCTCAAAATGATAAGGGAATTGAATTGGGCTCCCTCATCTTAAAAAGAAGTGTTTCTTCCTGGTTCTTCACAAAGAGGAACAAAACACTTTGTGGCAGCAGACTGAAGGGAGGAAGAGGTTTCTTTCCCCCTGAGCTGCACAATAGGAGACAATTTTGTTGCCAAGAGGTAACAAAACCCAGCCAATTTCCAGTTCTTTTAGTGTAAGGGAAAAGCTCTGAGGATCTCAGCTGTGGGAGACACAGAGTGGCAAGAGCAGGGGATCTGCTGGGGGTTTTGAGGTGGGGGACAGATTAAAGAAATGTTCAAGTGAAACCTGTGAGAGGTCAAGACTCCATCCCTCAGAGGAGAAACTCGATTTGACCCAAATGCCATTCAAATCCAACCAACATTGAGGCATTTCCCCAAGCTCTGCTGGGCCATCAGGTACAACCCAAATCACTCTGTGGGACCAGGACAGCCGATCCCTGGTACAGCACAGGGATGCTCCCCTGGGAATCCACCTGCATTGCCCATGGGACTCACATGATCTGCTTGTAAAGACCCCAACATCCAAAAAACTCCACATTAAAAGCCTTTAATTTGGGGGTTCACTTCTCCACCTATCTGTTGTCACTAGGCAGCTGCTCCACTTCAACATCTCTCTGATGGGTACAAATCTTCTCCTAGTTTCCAGCCTAAACAGGAAGTTATTTCCATTCATTCTTCTGCAAGTACTGGGAGCTTGTACGTGCTTTGCTCTTCCTCTTCTGGTGTGCATTTGTGCACATAAAATGCCAAAGCCAAGAGCATTTCCTTGTTTAAATCATGTCATTTGTCCTTATTATTTCCTTCCTATATAATTGCATGGATTTGGTGCTGGCTCAACACTCAGAATGTTGACAGCACAAAGTCCAGTTCTCACACTGATCTCTCCAAGTTTTGGGCCAAGCCTGCAAAGAAGGAAATACAGCAAAGAAATTCCAAACAGGAGCCCTAATAAAGGTAATAAAATGCCACCTGTCTGTGTTTGCTGCAGGGAAGAATAGTGCTGCTTATTAAATCACTACAAACAATTAAAGCAGCAGAGGGGAGGAAGACAGCGCTATCGTTTCCATCTCCCCAGCCCTCTGCCACTGGCAGGAATTTCATAAAGCACAAATCTCCCCGCAGAAATCCCTCAGCAATTGATTTCCTACTCGTGGAACACAGCAGGCACACACTCTGGTTTTCCTGACCAGAAAAGGAGAATTTGCCTCGATGCTTTTCCCTCGATGTTTTGTGATGTCAAATCCCCCTCCCTGCCCCGAAGTGACATGTTTCTGTATGGTGGCAACCCTCTTGAGAGGCACAGAGAGCTTTGTGTCAGTGTAAGGGACCCCCACAAGGAAAGATCCCTAATTCAGGCTCCATCTTTGCTTACATGCAGTTCCTAGCAGAAAATTCATTGCATTTCCCCAGAACAGGTAATTTCAAGTGCATTTTTCTCTTGAGCTGCCTTCCACAAAAGCAGCATGCCAGGGATTGCTTTGGAGACCAGCATCAGGAAACATAGCAACACCTAACAGCCAAGATCATCCAAACCCACTTATCAGCTCACCCCCACATCTCCTGGACTCGCTTGAATGCCCAGGAGAGTATGAAGAGCCAACTGTTTTCTAAGAAATGGTTGTGCAATCAAAAGGTAAATGACAGGGACAGCCAGCCCCACACAGGTGCCCCAGGCAGGAGAAAGAGCAGGAGGGATCCATCCCTTACTGACAGAGGTGCAGTTCCAGTGATGCTCACTCCCTGTTTGGGTTGCTTTTGTGGCTTTTACATTAACAATGCATCTCCACACCACAATTGTTCTCCCTCCCTGCAGCCCCATGGAAAAAAATTCACTGGTCTCTCACCTTTTTCTTGCCTCTCTCTGCCTGAAATAATTTTTCCCTCATACAACCAGCAGAACAGGGTTTGTTTTCATGCTGGAAAGAAGTCCGCAAACTCTTTGACTGATTTCAATATGGACAACATCACTACACCACCCATTCTCAGGTGCCCCAGGGCAGCAAGGGAGGGAAATTTGATAACAGAGGGGGAACACCAGCCATGCGTAACAGCATCATATTCTGCCTCTCTCAAGGATGCTTTTCTTCCCAGTCCAGAAAATTCCCTGCCCTTTTTAGGGCTGTAGAATGCTGCTGTCTGCCCCATGAAATGAGGAGCAAACCAAGCAGGAATGCTGCATAACACCTCTGTTCCTATGATATTATTCTGCTGAACCCATAAATTTGCAGAAGAATGGGCACTGCCAACTCCTGATTGCAGAGGAGGGAGTTCGCCACATCCTCCCTGTAAATTAGGATTTATCAGAGATGGAGAATTGATTGCCAAGTAACCTGCAGAGACACAAAACTGCTCTGCAGTTTTCTAGGACTCACTGAGCAGTACAAAAAGGTTATTGATGCAGGTGGGGAGTGTTTCTGTACAGGATGTGCACCTCCTGACATCCCAGGAAGGGAAAAGTTTACCTAACATCTGCAAGAAAGCAATTCTTCTTATTAAAAAAAAAAAAAAGGAAAAAATAAATAGAAAATCAACTTCATGGCAAGGAGCCTTGTGGAAGGGGCTAGCAGCGGGCCTGTTGGCTAAAGGAGTGAGAAGTAAGAGGAAGAAGCTGAACCAAGGAGATCGAGAGAGGAAAGATGGGAGCCTTCTGCGACTGGAGGGGAAAAAACTGGAAAGTGCATCAGCCATTTTCACTAATAAAGTGTTGCCAACTGTTGCCAACGGTTGATAATGGTTGCAAACGGTGCTAACGGTTGATTACTGAGACTAAGACTGAGTGTGCTTGTGGTCTCTGCTTTATGTCGTGACCGCCTCGACTGCGACATTTTGGTGACCGCTGACGTGATAAGAAAATAGTCGGTGGGGGCCCATACAGGGTCCTAGCAATTGGCATACGTGACCCACTGGGACGTAGTGGGGGAGGCGGCGTTGGTGCAGCTGAGAGTGGCAAGTGGAAGCCACAGGGAGGTCCGGACCTGATTCTCTCAAATCAAGACACCTGGAAGTAGGTGAGACACCAACTAGTAATAATGGGACAAAATTTATCTAAAGAGGAAGAAAATGTTCTGTCTACATGGAAAGTTTTGTTAAGAAATAAGGGAATTAATATGTCAGACTGTGCACTTCGTAATATAATGCTGTGGGCTAAATCACAGAATTTTGGCACTGATCCCGACACAGCATTTAGTGTTAAGGCATGGAAAAAAGTCGGGGACAGACTTTGGCAAGTCATTTGAGCGGGAGATAAAACAGTTGTTGATCTAGCAGTTACTTGGAACTCGCTCTTTGAGGCTTTAAAGGAATGGAAAATAGAGAAACGGAGCAAGATGCGGACGAAGAGTCGGGCCCGATAACAGAACCTGACGGGAGGGCCTCTGAGGTAGAAGGGGGCTCTGATGGGAAGGCTGCCAAAGCTTCCGGGAAGGCTGCCAGAGCTTCTGGGCTGGTTGCCAAGGCTTCTGGGAAAGCTGCCAAAACTTCTGGACAACCTGCCCTAACCTCTTCTTATCAGGCCCCTAAGCCTCCTTATCTCACACCTGTGCAGCAGCTCACGATGGTGCCTGTATACACTACACCGCTACGCCAGTAAGCTGAAATGTCCTTAGCAGAGAGAAAGGTCCAGTCGTCTGCCCCCCCGCTCCCCTCTGAGTGGCTTGAACAACCTGCAAGGCCGTATCCTCCTTTACCTGACAGTGACAGCAACAGCGAATCAACTGATGAGTCTCCCGCAGTAACACCTGAGTTGGGACAAGGAGCTCTGGTCCCTTCATCTCCTAAGAGCTCTAGCCTTACTGCCCCATGGACTTTGCCTCCATGTCAAGTAACTGTGCTTCCTCGACACCCTCAGGAGTTCTGGGGTGTCTCCTCATGTCTCCTCATGATGCCACTAACTTGGGAAATGAGGAGGGTCCTTGCTGGGGCGTGGAGCACATGGGGGACAATCTGCTGGGTGTGGCACAGCCTGCACAGCAGGTGCAGCTCCTGCCAAAGGAATCTTGTATGACTGTCCTGGCCTTAGAGCTCTAATTTCTATGCAAACTGATGTTTCATGTTAGCCTTGAGAAGATGAATCACTTTACAGGCACCTCCACAGGCTGACAGCCATGGCACAGTTGCAGCAAATGCTGCCTTAAATGTTGGTGCTGGGCCTGATAGTTCCCAAGAGACACTCTCTAGAACAGGACAGCCTGGCTAAACTGCCTGCCACCCTTTCCTCAGCTTTGCAATAGGGTAAAACATTCAGATGGATCCATTGCCAAGCCCCACAGAAGAAACAGGCTGCATTGCTGGATATTCTGCAACTTCACAGCCCACCACGTGTTTTCCCTGCATTTGTTGTTTTCCAAAGGTCTGCAGATTTGGGGATAAATGGGTGGAAAGAGCCTCAGTCCTGCTGTCGCTCGGTGTACTGGGTGCCCTCTGATGGGTCAGCATCAATTGTCCTTAATTTCTAAATTATTCATATGTCATCTATTTCTTTAATCTTTCTCCGAGTAAATACTGTGAGAGAAACTGAGTATCAGACAGTGCAGGGAGACTGAATTCCTCCCTCTTCCGTGCAGGCAGGCCTAGTGTGCAATGCTGCCTTTGTGTTTAGCTGAGGACAGAGCCTTGTGCAGGTGTCTGAAGGTGCAGGGAGAGCCCAGGCTCCTTCCCCCAGCAAGGGCAGGGAGCGGCTCTGGCCAAGGCCGGCGCTGCCGCTGCTCCTTGTCCCTGTGCCCAGGGTTTGCTCTCTCCTCCCCAGCAGCCGCCCCGCCCCGGGGCGCGAGTGTGCGGCCCAACTCCTCCTGTCCCTGGTGGAGAGAATTGGAGTCACCCAGCTCGCAGGCACCCCCAGGGCTGAGAGGCTGCCACACGTGGCAGGGAAGCTTGCTCAGGACTGTCACAAGGACACAAGTAATGATCTTCATTTCACCTCACAAAACAGGAAAACCGCTTTGTGTCTGGCTGTAAAGGTGAAACCACACAAGAGTGGAAACTAAAGGGAATATGAAGTTTCCTCACGGTGTGAATAAGGGTCATAGAATCATGGAATATGCTGAGTTGGAAGGGCCCATCAGGGTCATCGAGTCCATCTCCTGGCCATGTGCAGTGACCCCAAGAGTCACTCCAGGTGCTTGAGAGCATTGTTCAAACTCTTCTTGAGCTCTGTCAGCCTTGGCACGGTGACCACTGCTCTGGGCTGCCTGGGCAAATGGCTGTACTGGGAAACCTGAGGCTGGCCAGCAAAAAGGAGCATTGCCACCTTTTTCCTGTGGCTTGAAGGATTCTTTACTGAGATCAAAAGAGCTCAGATCAGCCAGTCCAACACTTTTGTTTGGCCTTCGGTGCACAACACAAAGCCAGAGTGTTGGCTAATGTTCATCACTGAAGGATCCCAACATCCATTTTTCATTAACTTCAGACTTTCTAGAAATATTTCAGGGGTCTTTAGCCAAAATACTCAGTCTTTCTAAACCTGTTCTGCAGATTTCTAGAATGCTGTTATCTGTGGCTCAGTGAGTTCCAAACATGTTCTTGAGGAAAACTGTGGTTTCCTACTGGCAAAATCAACCCAAAACACAAAAATCCCCTTCCTTTGGTGATGAAATTCCCATTAATAGCTGCCAAGAACACCAGAGCAACTAGCTGTCCCTGTGCACACCCATAGTATAGAATAATCAATAGGATGCATGAGGTGTTTTGTCCTGGCTTCCCTGCCAGGTAAAGAAAGGCAAATTATTGTGCAATGGCAGCAAGACACTGCTAATAAGCTTTGACAACAAAGCAGATGTGTTTTGCTTGCTCCCTGGGATCCTTTGAAGCCAGAGAAGCACACCCCCAGTTTCAGAGTGAAATGGTATTTTTCTGTGGCCCCACATTCTCCTCTTGTGTTCAGCTGACAGCACTGTGCAGTGTCAAGTGAGGTAAATCTCCCTCTTTGCTGAGTAGGCAATGCCTTCTTATGCAGGGATTGCACCTGATGAGTTTAAGGTATCAGTCTCTTCTCGTAACGCTCTTCCTGTGTTTGTTCACTTTTGTTTTGTTTCCTTCCTTTCTTCGTTCCTTCCTTAGGCATTATGGACAGGAGATGGTGAAGATGTTGCTCAATCATCAACAATTTAAAGCAGTTTTGGAACAATCTCTTTCCCCCCGTGACCTGGAAGATATTCTGACAAGAATTAAGAAAAAGTAAGTGCTTGGCAGGAGAAATGTCTCCTTTGTGCAAGTATTGCCACTGCTAATATGAGATCAAACATACCCAATCTGTCTTTAGCTCATTCCTTTTCTGCTGAATCATTTTGCTCCTGGGAATGTGCTGTTAATCCTCATCCTGTTGATCTGCAGATCACAAAGGAACTGATATTACTAGGGAAAAGTGGGGTTTTGAATATTTTCAATATTGGTCACAAAGAGGAAAGGGAAAGAGGAGAAAATGGATTTACATTTAAGCGTAAGCCCGCACCATACCTCCGTACCCTGCCCCTTGTAAAGCAATTAAGTGAGAATTGTGCTTCTGAAGATAACAGAGTCTTTGCAAAGGACACTGGAAGTAGTAGTGCCAAGAAAATTTCCAAATTTACAAAAGATGTCCAAGTCAATCCTAGTTACTACAATGACTGTCTGTCTTTTGGGAATACCGCCCTGCTGTCCAGCCATGTGGGGCTGGAAGAAGCTTGGTGAATTCAGCAGCATCCAGTGGAAAATCCTTTGTTTGCTTGAAGGAGGCAATTTTATTTTTTCTATCGACATTATAGAAGGGAGCCTGCCTTTGTGCAGGCACAGGGAGAGTTAATGTTGAACCAAATCGACTTCCAACACAATGGGCCAACCCCCAAAGAGTCCAAGTTTTTCTGTTGACTCCTTCACAAACACTCGTTGTCTGCCAGTTTGCATTATTCCCATTTATGCTCAAGACTAAGGAATTTTGGATTTTAGACTGCTGCTCAGTCTGGTAGCACCCATAACCTGCCTTGGGCTATTGAAAACAGAGTCGGCATCACTGTATCTCTGGTCTGTTTCCATCTGTAAGTTAGGAAATGTTTCCCTAAGCCTTGGTAGCAGTGATCCTGGTTCTAACTTGTGTTTTCATCAGGGAATTTGCTGTTTTATACTCTAAAGATTGATGGGGTTTCTCTGTGTCTTTGTAGGGGATGGAAAACCAGAAGGCTGAAGGCCCATCTGTCAAGGAGCCGGTGAAGGAGAGGAACGATGGCTCAGAGGAGCCCCAGGCCACATTGTCTGCTGGCAAATGGTACTGAGCACTTTTGTCAGATGTGACAAAGCACATGACAAGCTTTACATGCCTCTTCCTCAGGAAAAACTGCCTGGCAGAGATGACCAATGCCACAGATTGTTTCCTTTCCCTACTCTAGGATAAAAAATGTCTACTTGTGCATTGTGCTGAACACAACTTCTCTGGAGAGTGTCCACAAAAACGGAGAGACAAACAGACACCCATTGGTGGCAGCTCAGACGATCCAGTGCAGTGGCAAGGGCAGTGTTGTGGAGGCTGGGAGAGAGCCAAGTTTCTGCTGCATGACTTGGGACAAGTAAATTCAAACAGGGCTTTTTTTTCACCTGAGTGGAGTCTTTTTCAGATGGGTGTTTTGATGAGAAATCTCAGTCTGGAAGCAAGATGCCATTCCACAAAGATGCAGTTCTCATCTGTGAAGTTTGGCCTGGCTGAATCATGGTTTCCTTACCCTCAAACAGTGCCAAGTTTGAGTAGTAAATAGCAAGGCAATTCCTGAACAACTTCAGTCAACAGGTGTCTCAATGTGGACTTTTTGTCTTGCTATTCCTGTCCTTCATGTTATCTGCTTGATGGACAGCATGTTTGGTTTATTTCCCGCTGTGCTGCAATCAGCATTTAAGACAGGAATTTGCTCCTTGCTGTCTCTTCATGGCAGCTGCAGAGCTGCTTGTACCTGTTCTCCTCTGATAGCGGAGGGGATTTATTGAGCTCTGTCCTGCTCAGCAGTGGCAGGAAAGTGACCACATGCCTCAGTAGCACAGCTGGCATCTTCCTGTGCTCATGGAAGAGACAGGTTGATCAGGAGAATTGTTCCCAGTGGGGTTGTTAAGCTGTGCATCTGGTCTCCAGGGAAGCAAATGAAATGTGAGCATAGTTCGGGGATGTCTGGCTTCTGTTTTTATCTCTGTTACTGATTTTCTGAATCTTTCAAATATGGCCCTGTTTATCTGTTCAGAATGCATCTGAGCTACTTTTCCAGATTGTCATGTCTGGTTGCAGAGACACTTCTCCAGAGTGATGAGTTTCCTTATTCTAAGACACACACGTCCCATATGAGGAGGCATTTAAACTTGGCAGTAGTGTCTCTCTTTCTCCACAAAGCAAAGTGACCTGTGTGCCCTGGCAGCCATCTGAAGATAGATCAGATGCATCTCATCCTTGGTTTTCCTGAGTGAGCAGTGGTGAGAATGTCACTTGCAGATTGTCAGCCATACTGATTGTCATGAGGTCCACATTGTTCTTCAGAGCCTCATGATTTTCCAGCTTGAAATCACATGATTAGGAAAGCTGCTCAAGATGTTTTGCTCACAATTAACTGCAGGTATTGTCTGTGGCTGCAGCTGTCTCCATAGAGAGCAGCAGGCACAACTTTCCCAGGCATTTTCCTGGAGAAGGCTGTGAGAAGATCAGAGAAAAGTATGAGAAACAATTCTTATCTTCACTTGCTGCACTTGTTGTTGTGAACATGTGGAATGTGTTATGGAAATTTGTTTACCAAAGGGTAATTTCTTAATTGGCCACTGGTGATGGTGTTTTGGATTCAATTGCCCAATCTGGTCTGTCTGTATCAGACTGTCTGTGAGAGCAATGAGTTTCAGCATAGCATAGCATAGCAATTGATCAGCCTTCTGGAATTATGGAGTCAATGCTAATTATTTCCACTATGGGGATGCCATGCTATGATAATTATCACCACCACGTCCTCATTAGGTTTTATTTTCCAGGGTGAAATCTCCCTCTGTTGGACACCTCCTACCCCTGCAAAAGCCCAGGTCACGTCACCTCCAGCTGTGGAAGAAACGGAGCTGCTCCAGAAGCTTTACCATCTCCTGGAAGCCAAGGGGTTTCAGGCACGGATGGAAGGAGTGGAACTCCTCCTAGACCTGGGCAAAACCAGCCCCCAGCTCATCTCCATTAACATTGCCCAAGTATGTAAGGTACCTTCACTGCTCCTTTCCTTTAGCTCCTGTCCTAAGCCTGTAGCAGCAAAGTTAATTCAGTGTGTCTTGGCACTCTGTCCTGGCTGTTTGGGACACGCTGGTCCCTCTCACCCAGACAAATGTAATTCAGGTCCAGGCTTCAGGACAAGTCATTTCAGTCCAGCTGTATTTGTCTGGCAGGTGCCTATTGATGCTGTTCATCAGATGATGGCAGAATTTTCTGCTGGTGTAACTGCTGCTCTCTCCTACTCCCAGCTGGGTGAAGTGAAGGGAATCCAGCCCCTGAAAGCATGGCAATTGTTCTCTAGACCAAAAATGGGTTTGCACAGGGAAGAGAAGTATCAGGCTGGGTTGGTTTAAACCCAGTTGTTTTATTTAAGAATACTTTTATATATTCCATCTTGTCTTAAACAGGCACAGCTCTGGCTACTCATTTCCATCCTTGTTCCTACTCCTCTTGGTAAAGACAGTGCTCACCCTTCTTGGGGGGTCTTTTTTTCTCTTTGGAAAAGGAGGAAAACAGCTAAGGACTCATCTCTGCCTTCTCCTCCCAGTAGCTGCTTTTTCCCTTTTTCCAGGGAAAGGTGCCTGATAATGTGGCTGTCAAGGGACTGAACCTGCTCTAATGAGAGCTGTACAGCACATTACACTTCAGAAGTCCACCTGTTACTTAGAGAAATTGTCTGGATCCTGGAAGAGTTGATCAGGGCCCTGCTCTTCTCCAGACACTGGCTCAGAAACAGACATAAGAAAACTTAGATCTCCTCCAGCCATAGTTTTGACAAAATCAGAATTGCCCTCAGTACTTGAGGCAACTGTATAGAAAACCAGGCATTGTAAACATCTGCTTCCATTCAAAGCAAAGGTATTCTTTAGCATTAATAAATGGAATTGATTTAATGATTTATAGATGGAGAGAAATACCATGGGAACCATTCAGTCCCCAGCCAAACCTCCTAAAAACAGAAGAAAATCTTTCAAACAGCATGAGGTTGTGCCACCATTCCAGTGAGTGGCCCACAGGAAAACAGTGACATTGTGCAAGCGAGTGCTGACCTGACAGAAAGGATCACTTTCATCTTTGACATTGCTGACTGCTACAGCCACTCTTCAAACAGGGGCATTTCAATCCAGCTTTCACGTTGCTTGTTCTCTTCACTGGTTTTTGATTATTTTGTCCTGAGAATACCTGACAGCCACAAGAAAGTGAAGCAGAGGGCGCTCGATGTGCTGGCTGAAATCACAGGAGCCCTGAAAGATGCCTTGAACCCGGTGATCATTGGTTTGGTGGAAGGAATAACAAAGAACCTGAACTCAAAGGATCCCAGGGTTGGTGGGGCAGCTGTGAAAGCACTGGGAGAATCCATTGCTCATTTGGGTAAGGCTGAGCCCTGGCAGGGACTCTCCTCAGCTTCGTCTCTGTCTCTCCTGCACAAGAGAGCGCTGAGTGCCTTGACAGCTGCTCTTGTCTGGGGAACCCTCCAGCTGACACCCACCAGAGGCTGTGCAGGTGCAGTCCTTATGCACCATCCCCAACAGGCTGGAATGGGATCAGCATTTCCCAGCAGTCCCAGGAGCCCTTGGCTCTGTGCTGCTTGTCTGAAGAGCAAGTCCCGGGCTACAGCTCTGCTACAGTTCAGGGGCAAAGGGGGTTTGGAGTTTGCTTGGGCCCCCTCTGACTTCCCAAGTGAACAGCTTTGCTGTTGGCATGAAGGGACACTCACCCATCAGAGCTTCTGCAGGGCAGCCACATGCAAGGCTCCACATTAGAGGCATTAGCTGCCTATTTCCCACTTTTCTTCTTTGTCTTCTGTGTTCAAAGGGGAACTTGTGATTCACCAAGTTCATTTCTTTATATCAAACAGGTATAAACCCAGCTCTCAATGATGCCTTGTTCCACGTGTTGTTTTGCATGGGGCAAGATGGCCACAGCAATTAACTACATAGGCAAGGGCTGCTCTAAATTCCTTTGCCACACAGATTTATGTCAGCTCTGAGAATGCTGCACTGGGGGAATATGCCTGAAAAAGGAGTGTTGAAGAGGCAGGTCTTCAAGGGGAGCTTCCACTTTCTCCTCCCCAGCTGCTCTGTGAGCTCAGGAACTGCCTGACTCAGTGCCTTTCTGTGTCCCAAGTATGGGGCTCTTCCTTTGTGCTCTGGGATGCAAAACCTTTTCACTGCTTCCATGTGACTGAACTCCTGAGGTCCCTGATGTGAAATGTTTTAACACAGCTCCTGCTACAGCAGACAACTTTGGATTTACAAATGTGAGAGGAGAGCTTTTATTTTGGAATTTAAGACCCTGCCAAATAGGCTGGAAGGAAAGAAGGAAAGGATTCAAAAATCCACAGAAATGTACTTTATTTTATAAAATGGGGTTGGCCCTGCCCTTTCTCCTATGACCTGAGCAAAGTGAGCAGAAACGTGTGTTTCCCTTGTAGATCAAGTGTCCCTGCTGAAAGAGTTCAGCTACCAATGGAATCACCTGAGTGGCCAAGCCCTGCTGGATGTCACCGAGCGTATCACAGGCATGGCCTCCCCTTCTGAGCCCAGAGCTCTTCCCAGGGAGCATTTACAGGGAATGCCTGTGAGCAGACAGCAGAGCAGCTCCTCCAAACCAGGAGGTGCTGAGCTTGTCCCTGCTGCCCCATGGCCAAGGCAGGTGGGTTTGGCAGGTTTTCCCTGGCTGCTGCAGGGCTGGGCAGCACCTGAGATGGGGGCGGCGCTCGGCCTGGGGCTGAGCTCTCACTGGGGCATCTCAGAACCACCTCCAGCAAAGGGAGGGCTAAAAATGCCCCAGCTGGCTCCTCTCTGGGGAGCTCAGGGACATCTGTGATCTTTGAGGGGAAATGGTGGCAAATGCTCTTTCAGGGCATCCGTTTATTTTGTCCTCACAGAATTCTTGTTTTTCTCTTGGAAAGTTTTGAGGCTGAACCGTGCAGGGCCTGGGGGTCACAGCTTAGGCCAGAACTCAACAGAGGTACCAGAGGCACGGGTTTAGTGCAAGGCAGCCTCTGGGGCACAGGGACAGAAGCAGAGTGCTGAGGCTCCCTGCCTGTGCTCTCAGAGGGGCCTTGGACTGAGCCTTTCAGGGTGTGCAAACAGTGTCTGCCTGTGTCAGCGCTGCCCAAAATGCTACACATGCAGCTGATAATTGATTCCTCAGAGGAGCTTGCTGTGTCAGCAAGAGCCAAAGAATGGAAAAAGGATAATCTCAATATATAGCAGAGAAGATGATTGATAGCCTTGCTTCAACTGGGGCTAATTCCACTGCTAATTATGCCAATTTCTTTGAATGTAAGGTTTAATACACTTTGTGTCTTCATTAGGAATCTCAAAAGGGCATGTTCTGAGATTGGGAATGTCAAAGGCCCTTTAAAGAGCATTTGAATAAAGTAGATCTCCAGCAATAGGGCATTTAGTTTAGCAGTTCTTTTGATCTCTTTTTCAAATAAAGGAATTAACCATAAATTAAGACTACTTTAGAAAAAGCAGATGTTCTCTCTGAGATTTAGCAGGACCGGACAACTGTTCCTCACGTTCAGTAGTCACCGATGTCTTTAATTGCATTTAAACTCAGATGAATTCCCATTTTAAAATGGGTACCATAACCCTTTCCTGCTTAGCAGAATTGGTTTTGCGTACTTGCAGGAGCTCTTTCAATGTTGATGACTGCTGGTGGATTAACAGCATAGAGGAAATGAAGTCTCTTCCACCACAGAATATTTAATGGCTGCTGGATAACATTTTGTCTGATCAGAAAATAACAATGGTCTCCCGAGCATTTCAGGTTTTCATATCTTAGCCAAATCTGCCTGTGGCAAGGAGCCTGTTGGTAGTAAGCTTTTGTCTATGTTTGATACAGTTCAGTTAGGAAAATGGGCAGAGAGATTTCAGAGACAATGTGAGAAAACACTCGTGTTTTGGTTACCTTTCAGTCCCCTGTGTAGCATTTTTCTTTCTCTATGCCCCTATTTGAGTGGACATTATAGGAAAAAATGCCATTAAGATTGAGAGGGGAAATGGCATTAAAATGTGGAGATGCCCAAATGCCAAGGCAATGGGGTCTGGGAAATTCTCTAAGACACCCTGAGGTTTGAAACAGCTCTTTGTTGGAAGCCCCAAAAGCATTCTGCCAAAGACACCAGCTGGCCACTGATGTTTCTCATCCAGCTGTCAGGCAGCAGCCATCTCTGGTGGGCTGGAGTTTTGAGGTGTGTTCTAATCCTGCCCTTTGCTGTGTGCCACTGAGCACAGGGAAGAGCCAGATTAGACATTTGGCACTTGGCATCAAAGTTACAAAAATGGAATCATCCCTTTTATTAGAAATTTCTCCATTTCCTCTCTATGGTGCATTTCCAAATCTTCAGTGTGGGTTTAAACAACTTATTAATGGAAATCAAAGGCAATTGGACATTTCATTCATTGTTCATGCAGAGATTGTGAAATAATTTAGTAAAGGTAGGAAGTCTGCCGCAGGGACAAGGCTCTGGTTGGAGCAATTAGTGCTGAGGGGTTGGTGGTTCTGTTTCCAAGATGCTCAGCTGCTTTGCCCGTTTCTGGACCAAGGGGCTCTGGGTGCTGTTTTGCTGCTCTTGGCCAGAGAGGCTGGCAAGAAGCAGAAGCAGAGGCAGATCCTTGTTGCAGGGAGGCTGGTGGGTAAGGAGCTGTGTCTCTGTCCCGGCAGTGCTTTGTTGAAGTGAGGGGAGAACGACCATCCTGTGATGCATCGAACTCAATTTATTGATCGATCAGTCAGCTTAAATAATAGTGTTAACGAACTTCATGCATATTCCGAAATACAGGTTTATGATAGGCTAACAGAGAAAACTCTAACCACACCTTTTGTTTTACTACACCGTTGATTGTTTACACAAAACAAAACCAGTGTTCTCGCTGTGATACGAACGGTTCCCAAAACTTCCACATCTGTTCTCAGGGTGCCATCTTTTCCCAGAGAGAGTGTTACACTTGTTATGAGAAGACTGCCTGAGAACTTTATTGTTTATACAATGATGCCTGAAAGAGTCTAATTGTTTTAATTGTTTATAGAAGTCAGGCTGGGAACTGCTTTGGAACTGCTTTGCAACTACCTTTTACTTTTCTCTCAATTGTATGCCTTCATGGCCTTTTTCTTTAAGCCATGCTTGAACTAAACTCCCGACATTTCCCCCGCTTTTTTCTTTGAGAGAAAGGAGTTTAGTTTGCCAGGTTTTCTCTATCATCCTATTAACCATCTTTTGAATACAGCTACAGAAGCAAGGTAATATAAGTAAAAGCAATAAGAGTACTCCTAATATCCCTATAGCATATGTTATAAGGTTTCTTAGCCAGGGTCCCAATCTGAAACTTTTCAGCTACTCATCAATACTTAATCTTTCTTCTTCTTTAAGTTTGTTAAATCTTAGTCGTAGCTCTTTTAACTTAGCATGAATAGATACAGAATGAACAGATAAGTTCATGCAACACATCACTTCAACCTCTTCACACCCATGGCCTTGTGCTAATAATAAGAAATCTATAGCAGCTCTATTTTGTAGAACAGCGTGATTAACACTTTGTACATCTGAAGTTAACATATGTAATATCTGTGAAGTTTTATTCAGTTCACCTTTAGCCCAACACCCTATTTGTTTTGTTAGAGTCAATGCTTTGCTTGCAGCACCTCATGGTAGGAGAGCTGAAACCATCACTTGTTTAAATTTACTCCAGAACCATGGATCTCCTATTTGACTACAGTCTAAATTATGTAAGCTACGCTTTTGCCTGCTTATCTTATGGCTTAATTGCATTAGCACAGATATATTAGGGTGGAATAGTGATAACTTTCCTAAATAACAAAGTCCACCCTGAGGCTGAGCAAGTATACTATTCTAAGCTCTATCTCCACAAATTAGAAATATTCCCGTAGGTAATTTCTTAGGTGTCATGATGTTAGAGCCTTTACAATGGTTGTAGAGTTGTTTAGACACTATGTTTGGCTTTAGAGCTGAATCCAGAGTAGCCCATGTTTGTTTATGTTGATTCATCTTTTGAGGATTAGAGTAATCAAAGCTGAACCACTCACTATTGGAAGTGCTGGTCATGCTAGCATTTGCACTCCCGAAAAGCTCCAATTCCTCAGGTGGAGAATGCAAAGGAATATTAAGTGATTGAATTAGCAGGCATTGGCGGTAGCCGTCACTCTGACTGGCAGTATATCCTTTTTGTGCAGGCAATTTGATATTTACCATACTGCGCATACATAAGGCACGGTTATTAATAAAACTGCAGAATTCTTGAGGAGACCATACTGGAAGTCCTACCAAACATGTTCGAAAAGGGTTAGTAACTCCTCCAATGCTGAGACAAAGCGACGACTGATTAATCTGCCTAGCAAGTGTTAGCCATACATTATCTCTAGGTTGACTAAAATGTGTTACCTTTAATTCTTCAGCTACCACTACACCAAGTAATATAATAAAAGGAAACCTCATTTTCCTGGTTTTACTTTGACTTTCTTCTTATCAGTTTTTAACCTTACTGTTCCCGAGACCCGAAGACCACACCTTTGTAACCTTCTAATGCAGTTGTCTAATGCCTGATTGGGATCTCCTTTTATAGGCCCTACAACGGAATGTTGTGTTAAAGGCACCAGTTTTCTACACCTTACAGAGGTAATATATGATGCACTTTGAGCTTTAATCCTTTTCAAAATATACTGTACCTCCCACCGATAATAAGCCAAGATTTTCTGCTCATGCGATTCATAAAGATCTAAAGCTGAGGCAGTGTTTAGTCCTGTTTCATTCCGTAGTGCCCACTCCCAATTATGTTCCCAGTTATGTCTATAATTACAGGTATTACACCATAAATGAAAAAGTGACAACTGGTCCACCCAAAAAGTCCTGTCACAACCCCCACAACACAGTGCAACCCAAGCAGCACAATTTGGGCTGTGACATTCAAGGCAGTTCTCTTTTGCCGGTCCTTTTATATGGAAAGATGAAAATGATTCAATAATGTCAATCAGTTCTCTGGTCCTCCGGCAACGGCGTTTTATCCCAAAGGGTTAAACCCACCCTCAGCTGAGCCACAATGTCCTGCCTTATCAGGCATTGCAAGATAGGTGGTAATTGGACTAAGAAAAGACAGCTGCTAGCTGTTTTCATTCATGTGAACCTGGAGAGGAGGTGAACGGCAAGTCTGAAAACAATCCTTTTTGTCCTTGAGATTTTCACATCCACCCCATCCCCGGGCCTCTCAGAAAAGTTCAAAATCTGTTTTACAGTCTGTAATCCTTTAGTCATTTGGCTGAAATGGCATCAGCTGGGCGATTCTCAATCCTTTGTTGATTTGGAGTGGTGAGAAAATAGTATACACTTAAAGCACTTAAAATATTTAACTTAGCAGACTTATTTGTAAATTAACAGAACTTAACTGGCTTCAAAATTCTATGGGCTAGCTGTGTTACACTCTTTGCAACATAAGAATAGGCAATTCTAATAATTAAATAGTATTTTCAGCTAGCAAGGTTTCTCTGAAGTTCACAACAACACTTTGCACACAAGCCATAAAATAAACGTCTATCGTAAAAGCATAAATCTATCTAACATCACTTAAACTTAATAGCACTTAAACTTAAAATATTTAAACTTAAAATATTTAAACTTAATAGATCTTAACATTACTTAAACTTATCTTTACTTAAACTTAATAGATTTTTAAATCAACAGAACTTACATGTAAAATCTCTTAATTCTAATAAAACTTAACTATAACAAAACTTAACTGACTTTAAATAACAGACTTATTTGTAAATAATGTAAGATCAAACTTAACAGAAAATAAACTTAACAAACTTAACCTTAATAGAACGACACTTAATAAATAATTTAACTTAAACTACTTAATAACAGATAACTTACTATAAACATAAAATATAGCATTCACTATCACTCACCCACAGGCCTGACTCCAAAACACTAAATCAAAACAACCTTTCTCACGTTTCTGCTGCAGCATTTATACCAAAAAGCACATTCATACAATCTCACTCATACAATCAATCCAACACATCTTAACATTTTTAAACTTTTCAAAATATAATTTTAGAGTCTGATGTTCCACTGACTGAACCATCCGGGCTTCTGATGTTAAAGTTTTTGTTAATGCAGGTGATTTCAAGACAGCATAACCAATGCCGAGCCAAATCGGCCGAAATTTGACCCATGCATACAGTACGCTGATTCCTGTCTCATAGTCTCTGCCAGGAAGAACAAAAGTGCCTTTAACTTTCCTTGTTTACCATCACTTGTTTCTTAATTTCAACAGGGATCTTTTCCTTTTGTTAACAAAAGTTACATCCATTAGGCTGTTAGGTCCTAGACCGAGGCATCCATTAGGCTGTTAGGTCTTAAACTGAAGTTTTTGCCGGCTGTGGGGGGAGGGAGAAACGCTTCCGCTGCAAAAAGCGCTCCAGTCCCGCGGCGCGTGTGTCGGAGCGGGCGAAAACCCCCCCACTGCGCTCGGCTCTCTGTTTACTCGCCGGCAGGCTGACTCCGCTGCAGGCACCGCTGCACCCGTGGCGGCTCCCCCCGCGGCGGCTTCGCTCTCTCCCGGGGCGGCGCACCTCGGCTCCCGCGGCGGCGGCTCCGCTCTCCCCGCCGCTGCCTCTGCTCCCGCGTCGCTCGCCGCGGCTGCTCGCCATGGCGGAGCGCCCGTGCCGAGTTCGGAGTAGCACAGACTCGCAAGCTCCACGGGCTGCGGCCGCTGTCTTGCACTCAGAGAGATAGTAAAACAGTGCACCATATATCACTCGCCATGGCTTGCCTAGCTTCTTGGCAGTTTTACCACTCTCTAAAGCAGCCTCTGACAATAAATCACCGAATTCACGCAATTCCGTTAACTCATAAACTGTGTGGGGATTCACGAAGACTCCCCATTCCAGACCATAAGCCAAAAGACCTTGCAATTCCTTCCGTAAGTCTATTCCCTTAATTTGCCTTTTTTGCAAAAACATAATAAAAGGTTCATATGTGGCTTGCCTTTCCATACCTCTTTTAAGTGCGCACTTTTACCTAGCAGCGTTTTCCAGGCATCGGCCACACGTATCAGCTGGACCCATCTAATATGGTCGCCAGGGCACGGCGCGTATCGGCGGCTTTTTTTCCTCCGCTTTGGTTTCGCGCTTACTTGCCGCTCCCGCTGCTTCGGAGCCTGAACCAGACCTCACTTCTCGTGGTGTTCGCAATCCCCGTGGTGGTCGCGATCGTCGTGTCCGCTATCACGTCCGGGTGGTCACCATTTGTTGAAGTGAGGGGAGAACGACCATCCTGTGATGCATCGAACTCAATTTATTGATCGATCAGTCAGCTTAGATAATAGTGTTAACGAACTTCATGCATATTCCGAAATACAGGTTTATGATAGGCTAACAGAGAAAACTCTAACCACACCTTTTGTTTTACTACACCGTTGATTATTTACACAAAACAAAACCAGTGTTCTCACTGTGATACGAACGGTTCCCAAAACTTCCACATCTGTTCTCAGGGTGCCATCTTTTCCCAGAGAGAGTGTTACACTTGTTATGAGAAGACTGCCTGAGAACTTTATTGTTTATACAATGATGCCTGAAAGAGTCTAATTGTTTTAATTGTTTATAGAAGTCAGGCTGGGAACTGCTTTGGAACTGCTTTGCAACTACCTTTTACTTTTCTCTCAATTGTATGCCTTCATGGCCTTTTTCTTTAAGCCATGCTTGAACTAAACTCCCGACAGTGCTTGTGCAGGGGGTTCATGCCAGGAGCCCTGAAGTCGTCCAGCGCGACGCCCTGCCCGTGCTCTGGCCCTGCCTGGAGAACAAGGCGCTGCCTGTGCGCAGCGCCAGCGTCCGCACCGTGGCCACCAAGCTGGCCTCTGCCCTCTGCAAGGTGATGGGCACCCAGCTGAAGGAATGTGCTGCCAGCAAGCCTCCACATGTGCGGGAAAACCTCTCCAAAATGCTGGGCTGGTGAAGGTGAGATGTTCTCCAGAAAGCTGAGGAAGCGCTGAGTTGGACACCTCTGGATTTGCCTTTTGAGCTGTGCCAAAAATGACAGAATCCTAAGGAAGGGTGTGCATCTGCCCTGCTCTCTCCATTGCCCTTCCTAGTCATGGCATGGCGGCCTGGAGCAACTCCAGATTAATGACAAGGTGAAGGCAATCATGGCTCAGCCGAACGCAGAGGTGAGGGGGGAGCTGGGCCAATCTCTGCTGGCAGGAAGGGTCTTGTGGCAGCCCAGAGAGGCTGTGCACATTGCCAGGGAACAGCTGTGCCCTGCACGTGCCCCTGCAAGGAGCTGTGCTGCTGCGAGTGCCCCTGGAGCTGTGGGGCTGCTGAGCTGTGGGGCAGGCAGAGGAGCAGGAGGGTGCATGTGCAGCTGAGCCATTCCTGGGGAGCACAGGGCTCTGGGCTCCCTGCTGTCCCAGGGCAGCCCCGAGGCCAGGCTGGGCCTGTGCCAGCTCTGGGCAAGTGGCTCAGGGTTTTGCCCTGGCCTGCCTCAGTGTCTGCCAGCAGGAGCATGTTTCCCTGTGCAGCTGTTTACACATCTCCAGGAAATGTGTCCCATGAAATACAGAGCTTCAGATGCTTTAGGTTTGCATGGTGGCCTCTGCTAAACTTTGCCTCTCTGTTAAACTTTGTGTCTCCATTTTGCAGATCTGACTGGTTACAGTCTTACTGAGAAGTTTTCTCTGGACACTTCGGATGTTCCCTCACCCACAAAGTCCTCGCCTCCCCTCCAGAAGAGCTCTCTTTCCTCCAAGCTCAGGAAGAAGCTGCCGCCTGTATGAAGAGTGTTTGCAGATTAGGATTGATGTGTTAGGCTTCATAGTTACAGCTGTACATATGTTCTGATCTTTAGATACAGTTCTGAATGAATGTGTTTTGATTGTATCTTTAAAATTTGATGACATATTTTTAATTGTATATATTTTATTTTGACGATGAAAAAAAGTAAGTAAATAAATAAAATTTAAATAAACCAAGAGGAGAATGTGAGACCAGCACCTGCTAGCCTAGAGATTATGGGAGTGCAGCTCACTCGGTGTGCCAGTGTCTCACCACATCCTTTCCTCATTGGGCCTCTCCTCTTCCTCTTTGGCCATGCTTTCTTTGTGTCATCTGTGCTGCTCTTTGTTACTTGGCATTACAACGGGGCCACACATTGACATGTTTGGGGGACAATGGATCCAAAAGATCCTATCTAGTCAAAGGTTTTCTACCTAGGTGTGTTCTGTGCTCACCAAAGGCCTGAGCAAAGAAACCAAGAGAAGTGTGTCCAAATCCCAAAGCTTTGCTCCTTTGCAATCTCCCACAGATCTGGGTCACAGGTGTCTTCAATCACAATTCCATAGGTAAGAAGAAGTCATGTATTTCACTGGGAAATGATGCACTGCTTTGGCACATGTATATTTATCTGGGACAGCAGTGCAGCTGTGTTGTTTGCCCCTTGTTTGCAGAAGGATGAGTGCCCTGGGAGGCCAATAACAAGTGACAAGGGTTCCTCAAATCTGCACTGCAGCCTGGGTGCCATTCAGCCCAGAGCTAGGGGATCATTTGTTCCCGTGGACCAGTGCTTGCCAGTGGAATGAATTCCTGCACAGCTGGAAGAAGCAATTCTGGATTCAGCTCCAGCTCTTGGTGGGCTGCATGATCATTGACAATGCTGCACTTCCAGAAATTATTCTGCAGTTTCCTTTCATAGTCATTTGAAGCTTTTAAACTTCACATTTCAATTTCCCTTGCCTTACGGAAAAACACTTTTGGGCCCAGTGCAAACTGTAACCTTTTGGCAGCAAAGTCCTCATGGTTGCCTGTTGAAAGCGAAGGAAGCCAACCCACCTTGTCGTTGATCAGCATTGACTTTGATTTATTGATCAATCAGCCACTTTATATAACAGTGTTAATTAACTTCATGCATATTGCAAAATCCAAGCTCACGATAGGTTACAGAGAAAACTCTACCCCTTCCTTTTGTTTACAATACCTGTGGTTTGTCTATTGAAAACAGGATCAGTGTTCTCAGAGAGCCCAAGGACAGAATGTTTGCCTGTTATGGGAAGACTGTCTGAGAATCTTATTGTTTAACAAGTGGTGCTTGAGAGAGCCTAACGATTTATAGAATCAAGCCTGGGAAATGCTTTAAAACTACCTTTTACTTTTCCCTCAACTGTATACCTTCATGGCCTCTTTCTTTAAGCCATGCTAGAACCAGACTCTCCACAGTTGCCAGCTTCTGATGTTACACAATGTCACCTGGCTGCATGTGTTTGCTTAGCTCTGGGTCTAGTCCCGGCCTAGTAAAGCCCAGGCAGGGAGGCACATTGCAGGGAAAATTGGTCCATGAGCTTATGGGGTTGCCATCAGCAGCAGAGTCAATGTGCCCTTTGGGGATTCCTCTGGAGACAAAATTAGGGACCTACTCCATGCCACAATATTCTCTTAGATCTTTCTAAAATATCCTAGAAAAGGCTGCGAAACTTCACATCTCCTTGCACAGCCAGTGTTTGAAGAGGGGCATTTTTGTCCCTCCTCAAAGTCATTGCTCTTGCACACCAGAAACATGAACATCCACCAGCAGGAATGATGCATGGTCCTGCTGCTGCTGCTTCAGAGCACTGGGCAGTGCAGACCTGGGTATTACCAAGATGAGCACTTAATTAGCATTTCATGCTCCTTCAAAGTATCCAGATCTCAGGGCTTTTTGTTTCAAAGCAGCCACTGCACCATCTCTAGGGAAGAACAGGAACTGGGAAACAGCGACTGCCAGCCTTGCAGGGGTGTGAGAGAAAACCTGAAGTGTCTGCATCAAAAGATGAATGGGAAGAGTGTAATGGCCAAAGCAAACGCTTCGTTAGGATAGCAGGAGCAGTTCTTTACTGCATGCTTGCATGAAGATCATTTGGGATCTCCTTTTTGTGTCTCATGCAGAAAAGGAACTCTTAATAATACCACGCTACCTAAACCAGATTGGGATGCAGCTCTGTAGTGGTTCACAATGAAGCAGACGGCCTGCTTTGTCACTGCCAGCCCTGCTGAGCCTGCGAGGGACTGTAGTGTATCCCATGCCTGTTTTGCCTCCAAGCAGAGCTTGGTTTTCCTTATTAGTGTGGAGTAAATAAAAGAGTAATAAAATGGGCAATAAAACTGGCCACCTTGGAGGATATGCTCATGCTTTGGCATGTCAGTCCTGTACCTCATGCACCCAAGGCTTGTTACTCATCATGAAATATTTTTAACAAAAAAAGCTCATCCTCATGTTACATTTGAATAAAACTGCATCAGATGATCAAGAATTCTGCTGTCAGGAACAAGACAAGAGCCTTCCGACACTCACTTGCAGCTGTCCTGGATTGCTGCACCCCTTTGTGAAAAGCTGCTGCAGACAGAGTGTTTGGAGCTGGTTTGGGCCTTTATGAAAGATCAGTGGAGCAGTGTGCAGGGCTCTCCTGGCAGGAAACTGTTTGTCCCAGCCCAGGGACACGGTGCCGGCAGGAGCGGAGCTGCCCCGCTCCCAGCCCGAGAGTCTGTGGGCTGAGCCACGCCGGGGAGACAAGGCAGCGAGGGGCTCCAGCCCAGCTGCTTCACTGCCCTGCCCGCTCCGTGGAGCTCTGCCCTGGGAGAAAGCCGACACCGGATGAGTCCCCGAGCTTCCATCAGCTGCTGGAACTGCTCCGTGACAGCTCCTGTTCTTCCGAGAGAGACCCCAGCGCCTTCTTGGAACGCGTGTCATGGGGGGATTCTGTTTGATAATAAACTGTTGGGGGTTTTCCACTTCCATCCATTAGTAATAATTTCCTATTGCTGGAAAGGGATTGTTGGAACACTTTAGAGGAGACAACTTATTGCACAATATCCTATTTGAAGTTGTCTCAAACTGTGTGAGACAGATGGCTTCACACAGGAGCATCCCCAAGGCTGCTGAGGGGAAGGCACAGAGGAAGACAAACCCAGTATTTCTGAGGGAACTCCTTGACACAAACCCAACTTGAGTTGCCAAACAGCAGACCTGATGTTTCGAGACATGGGCCACAGGGGAAACCTTTCAGTGTGTTTGGTCCAGGCTGGGCTACGCTCGAGGCAAAGGTGTGTCAGTGTGTTGGATAATACTCTTTTCTTGACCTAGAGATGGGGCAACTGAGAGGTGTTTTAAAAACTTTTTTTCCATTTTCAGTCTCATGAGAATGGTGAGACAATACAGATGTTATAATTCACGCCATCACCATTAGAAGCCAGCTACTTCCTAATTATAATACATTATAAGTGTTTCTTGGTCTATCAGCCTTTTGCCATGCCATGTTGTAGATGCCTTGAAGCCAATTATTTAAAAATACTCTTTGTGGGTCCCATGACAATGCATCTTTCATAGCTCTGTTTTTCCAAAATCTTATTTGCAAGGCCATCTTTTGAAACTTTTCCAGCTCCATTTCTCTTTAACAATATCTGTCCTTTTCCATGGAAATTTTTAAGTTAGCGTTTCTTGTCTCAAGATTTATATACAGATTCATACTGTGTGGGCCTTCTATTAGGCCCTAAAAACTTTCTACATATCCATTTCCCACATCAGTGCACTTGGCTCCTCCTCTCCTCATTGTGCCTGGCAAGCCCAGGAGCCCAGATCTCCTGCAGAACCCATCACAGCACTCAGTGGGAGCAAACTTGTGTCCAGTCCTCACCCGGAGCTGCGGTGCCCGGCATTCCACCACTCTGGAATGAGGAACTGTTCCTGCTCTTTCAGAAGGAGCTAAGGAGCTTTGGCCTTCAGATCAATTGTCTGCAGGCTCCTGCAGTGCCTGGTGCTGCTCCCTTGCCAGCGGCACCCCAGGGCAGGGGGGCACATCTGGGCTGCTGTGTCTGGCTCTGGGGCTCCCTGTTCTGGGCAGTGAGGAGGAGCTGCAGAGGCTCTGCAGGACTGACAGGAGGGGCTTTGGGGCGGGCAGGAGAAGCTGAGGGACCTGGGCTGCTGGAGCTTCTGAACAGGAAGCCCAGGGCTCATCGGTCAACTGCTCCAAGTATTCTTTCAGAGAATCCCAGAATCAGCAAGGGTGGAACAGGCTATGGAGATCATCAAGTCCAATCCGTGCCCTGACACCACCTTGTCTCCCCTGGGCCTCCTCTCCTCCAGGATAAACAACCCCAGCAGCTCCCTCAGCCGCTCCTCACAGCTCTTGTGTTCCAGATCCCTCATCAACCTTATTGCCCTTCTCTGGACACACTCCAGCCCCTCCATGTCCTTCCTAAATTGGGGCCCCAGAACTGCAAACAGCACTCGAGGTGCTGCCCAGGGAGTGCTGAGCACAGGGGAAGAATCCCTGCCCTGCTCCTGCTGGCCTCACCATTCCTGATCCAGGCCAGGAGCCATTGGCCTTCTTGGCCACCTGGGCACACAGCACAATTCCAGCAATTTGCTGCCACAGAAAATTACCATCTGGCAATTTCCCAGTGCTGTCACATTCCCTACTCAGATCTGGTGTGCACTGGCACTGCCAGTGCCCACATCTGGAAATTTTCCTCTTCTGGCACCACCCATATCCAGAATTTACTGGCAAAGAAAGCTAAAACCTGGCAATTTCCCCTTGCCAGCACTGCCCAGTCTGGAGTTTGTTGGCAGCAGGATCCCAAGAAAGAAGGAAGGAAAGAAGGAAAGAAAAGAGGAAGGCATCCAGATCCAGTCCTTCCTGGAGCCTGGAGCCTGAAATGGGCTGTTTGCTGGCACTGCCAGTGCCCAGATCTGGAAATTTCCCTATTCTGGCACAGCCCAAGTGCAGCAATTTGCTGGCACAGAACTCCAAAAGCCGAGGTGTCGCAGACATTTTTTCACAGAAATCCTTTCTTTCAGACTTCTGCCTCTTCTGGAAGGCAGAGGCCTCAGAAGAGAATGTAAACAATTGTTATCAGCTGCTGTGAAATGCAATAGGATGCACCTATTTTGACCTGTCATTGGTTCATGTTCCCATGTTTATAATGAAGGGCCAATCACAGGAACAAGCTAGGGACAGAGTCCCTGGACACAACTTTGTTACAGATTCTTTCTTTCTATTCTTAGCTTAGCAGCAGCATCTGAAACTTCTCTCTCTTTATTCTATTTAGTATAGTCATAATCTATTATATATCATGTATCAATAAATCCAGCCTTCTGATCAAGAAACAAGATTCACCGTCCATCTCTCATCCTCAGCGACTCACTCAGGCGCCAGTAATACCGAGGCAGCTTCCTGCTACTGGGTCTGCCACCACCCCCACATCTTGTGTTTCATGTAACCAGAACCCAGATTTGGAAATTTCTCAGTGCCAGCAGAGCCCAAATCTGGCAGATTTCTGTTGCTGGCAATGACTCCACCCAGATCTGGTGTTTGCTGGGACTGCCAGTGCCCAGATTTGGAAATTTCCCGATGCCTTCACAGCCCAGGTCTAGCAATGTGGTGTTAGCTAGCTTAGGAAGAGAAGTTCCTCAGACTGTGACTTTCCTTTTTCTTGGAACTGTTTAAACCTGCTCTGGACTGAAAACCCAGACAAACACCGGCAGCTCACACCTGTGGCACACCGAGCTCTGGGATGCTGCATTCCAGCACCAGAGGGACTTAGAAGAGACCGAGGGAGCCAACTACAACCCTCAAAAAAGGCTTCCTGAATTTGCCATCTCTTCAGCACTGTCAGAGGTTTTATTTAATATTTTTTTAATATTCATTTTTCATCCTTGTGAATACTTTACTTGTTAAATAAACTGGGGTTTTTTCACTTTTCTCCAGGGAAGTCTTTTCCTGAACTAGTAGGGGGAGACGTCGCTTGAACTTGCTTTCTAGGCGGACCCCTTTTGGAGGTTTCCTCCCAAAATTTGCCCTCAGCCAGCACAAACAGTCATCATGAAAATTGTACCAGTGGCGTAATTTCCTGGTGGCAAATCTTGTGACAGAAGCCTGACCTTGTTCTCCATGAGAGATTCTTGGGAAGAGCAGACAGGAGAAGATTCCTGGAAAACTGAAACAGCTTTCCAGATGTGAAATGGAAATGAAAGAAACAATCCAAGATGTTTTCCTCTATTTATTTCTATGCTCCCCTTTTCCATGTTACACTACTTCTCCATCCCAGTAATTCCAGATGCACAGCACCTCTAAGATCGGTGACTTAGTGATTTTTAGACACTCTAAAATAGCATGAGCCACACACAGTTTTCCTTCCCCTGTTTTTACTGGAAGGCAACACTGGAGCTGTAAGTGCAGTGCTGGGGTCAGGTAGGAATCCTACCCCAAGGGAAGTGTCCCGACAGTGTCTGACCCTCAGCAAGGACAATGCCCAGCAGCGAGCGAGGGGATCGCTGTGCCAGCGTGCAGGAGTCAGGGCTCTGCATCTGGGCTCAAGGCCGCAAAGTTCCCGTGTTTGGATAGACAGAGGGGCTGTCCCCGGGGCGCGCGGGGCTCGAACGTGGGGCTCGTGGGGCGAGCGGGGAACGGACACGGGGACGAACGGCCCCGGTGCTTCAGGTGCAGCGGCAGCGGCAGCAGCCGCGGTGGTAGGTGGCGGCAGAAGCAGCGATAAAACAGATAATTTAGAATGCTCTTTCTCTTTTTTTTTTTTACTTCCTCTTCCTCTTTTTCTTTTTTTTTCTCTCCCTTTCCCGCTGTCGGGCACCCTTCTCTCGGGGTCCCTTGCCCGGCGTCCCTCTCCTCTCCCTGCCTCCCTCTCCCCTTCCGGGCCGGGCCCTGCCCCCGGCCCGTCCCCGGCTCCGGGCGGGGCTGCCCCGTGCCCGGCCCCGGCCGTCCCGCCGCGGTCTCGCCTCCGCCCGGCTCTGGCCGTACTGGCGGTGGCGCTGCGGGCGGGCATCAGTGCCTGGGGCCGGGGCGGCATCACCGCCCTTCGCCTCCGCCTGGCCCGAGCCCGGCCCCGGCCCTGGCCCCGGCTCCTCCCGGGGCCCGCGGAGCACACACGGAAATGAAATTTCCTTACGGGAATGGAAAAGGAATCTTGCGATTTCAATGAGAACCAATAGAGGAAATCTTTGGTGCATGTCCCTGCCCTTGATGGCATGCCATTCCATTTGATGGCTTTGACTTTGGGAAAGATTTCTTTCTTTTTTTGGTTTTTTTCTGAAGTGTCCGTGCCATGTCCCTCATATCTTGCCCCCAAAGTTGGGTCTTCCTCCTTGACTTTTCCCCCTGCTTTTGCAACATCTGTGAGCTTAGATTTGGCATATTTTGATCCTTTCCACTGCACCTGATGTAATCCCGGGCCATTTTCTGAGTCACTTAATTTCCCAAGTTTTCTTTTTTTCTCCTCCACTTGCAATTCCTTTGATGGTGTCTCCATTCCAGCGTGTTTGTAGGTCCTTCTTTTCTGTTTTGGCCTTCAGTGGGGATCAATTTTGGCAAGCTTTGCTGCATGTGCCTGCACTTGCTGGCTTATGGCCTGCCTGCATTTTGATGGCTTTGACTTTGGGGAAGATTTTTTCTTTTTTTGGTTTTTTTATGAAGTGTCCATGCCATGTCCCTCATATCTTGCCCCCTAAGTTGGGTCTTCCTCCTTGACTTTTTCCCCTGCTTTTGCAACATCTGTGAGCTTAGTTTTGGCATGTTTTGGTCCTTTGCACTGCACCTGATATAATCCCGGGCCATTTTCTTAGAGTCACTAAGTTTCCCAAATTTTCTTCTTTTCTACTCCAATTGCAATTCGTTTGCAATGCAGCTGATTTCCTCAAAGCCTATTTTTGCAGACACTAAAATTCCCGATTTTCTGCTTTTTTTTTAATTGCACTTCATTTGAAACTATCTCCTTTCCAGAGTATTTGTAAGCCTTTCTTTTTGTATTCGTAAGATTCCTTTTCCCTTCCCGAAAGGAAATTTCATTTCCTTTCGGGAAGGGGAAAGGAATCTTGCGATTTCAATGGGGACCAATAGAGGAAATCTTTGGTGCATGTCCCTGCCCTTGATGGCATGCCATTCCATTTGATGGCTTTGACTTTGGCAACAATTTTTTTCTTTTTTTTGGTTGTTTTCTGAAGTGTCTGTGCCATGTCCCTCATATCTTGCCCCCAAAGTTGTGTCTTCCTCCTTGACTTTTTCTTCTGCTTTTGCAACATCTGTGTTCCCTCTTTTGGCATGTTTTGGTCCTTTGCACTGCACCTGATATAATCCCGGGCCATTTTCTTAGAGTCACTTAATTTCCCAAATTTTCTTTTTTTCTTTTCCAATTGCAATTCCTTTGATGGTGTCTCCATTCCAGCGTGTTTGTAGGTCCTTCTTTGCAGTGGGGATCAATTTTGGCAAGCTTTTCTGCATGTGCCTGCACTTGCTGGCGTGTGGCCTGCCTGCATTTGGGAGGGTTTGACTTTTGGAACGATTTCTTTTTGTTTTTTTTTTTTTAAGTATTCATGCCATGTCCCTAATATCTTCCCCTCCAAGTTTTTCTTCCTACTTGACCTTGTCCCCTGCTTTTGCAACCTCTGTGAGCTTAGTTTTAGCATGTTTTGGTCCTTTGCACTGCACCTGATATAATTCCGGGCCATTTTCTTAGAGTCAGTACATTTCCCAAATTTTCTTTTTTTCTCCTCCTTTTTGATGGTGTCTCCATTCCAGCGTGCTTGTAAGACCTTTTTTCTCTTTTGGCCTTCAGTGGGGATCAATTTTGGCAAGCTTTGCTGCATGTGCCTGCACTTGATGGCGTATGGCCTGCCTGCATTTTGATGGCTTTGACTTTGGGAAAGATTTTTTCTTGGTTTTTTTTTGTTGTTTTAAGTATTCGTGCCATTTCCCTCATATCTTCCCCTCCAAGTTTTGTCTTCCTACTTGACCTTTTCCCCTGCTTTTGTAACATCTGTGAGCTTAGTTTTGGCATGGTTTGGTCCTTTGCAATGCAGCTGATTTCCTCACAGCCTTTTTTTTGAAGACACTAAAATTCCCGTATTTCTGCTTTTTTCAATTGAATGTCATTTGAACCTATCTCCTTTCCAGAGTGTTTGTAAGCCTTTCTTTTGGGATTC
Organism: Melospiza melodia melodia; assembly: GCF_035770615.1. NCBI lineage: Eukaryota > Metazoa > Chordata > Aves > Passeriformes > Passerellidae > Melospiza > Melospiza melodia. Next base: position 1,150,702 of record NC_086216.1, on the reverse strand, counting down.
ACAAGATTCCTTTTCCCTTCCCAAAAGGAAATGAAATTTCTCGTCGGGAAGGGAAAAGGAATCTTGCGATTTCAATGGGGACCAATACAGGAATCTTTGGTGCATGTCCCTGCCCTTGATGGCCTGCCTGCCTTTAGATGGCTTTGATTTTAGGAAAGATTTTTTTCTTTTTTTGGTTGTTTTCTGAAGTGTCCGTGCAATGTCCCTCATATCTTGCCCCCTAAGTTGGGTCTTCCTATCTGAGATTTTCCCCTGCTTTTGCAACATCTGTGAGCTTAGTTTTGGCATCTTTCGGTCCTTTGCACTGCACCTGACATAATCCCGGGCCATTTTCTTAGAGTCAGTACATTTCCCAAATTTTCTTTTTTTCTCCTCCAATTGCAATTCCTTTAATGGTGTCTCCATTCTAGCGTGTTTGTAGCTCCTTCTTTTCTGTCTTGTCCTTCAGTGGGGATCAAATTTTGCAAGGTTTGCTGCATGTGCCTGCACTTGCTGGCATATGGCCTGCCTGCATTTTGATGGCTTTGACTTTGGGGAAGATTTTTTTCTTTTTTTTGGTTGTTTTATGAAGTGTCCATACCATGTCCCTCATATCTTGCCCCCTAAGTTGGGTCTTCCTCCTTGACTTTTTTCCCTGCTTATGCAACATCTGTGAGCTTAGTTTTGGCATTTTTTGGTCCTGTGCAATGCAGCAGATTTCCTCACAGCCTACTTTTTGAAGTCACTAAAATTCCAGATTTTCTGCTTTTTTCAATTGAATTTCATTGGAACCTATCACCTTTCAGAGTGTTTAAAAGCCTTTCTTTTGGGATTCGCAAGATTCTTTTTCCCTTCCCGAAAGGAAATGAAATTTCCATTTGAGAAGGGAAAAGGAATCTCACGATTTCAATGGGGACTAATAGAGGAATCTTTGGTGCATGTCCCTGCCCTTGATGGCAAGCCATGCCTCTTGATGGCTTTGACTTTGGGAAAGATTTTTTTCTTTTTTTGGTTTTTTTCTGAAGTGTCCATGCCATGTCCCTCATATCTTGCCCCCTAAGTTTTGTCTTCCTTCTTGACTTTTTCCCCTGCTTTTGCAACATCTGTGAGCTTAGTTTTGTCATGTCGGCCCCTGCCAGGCATCTGAGCAGGGACGAGGAGGCAATGAGGCCCCAGGCCTGCAAGGGTCACTTGTCCCATCGTGGCCTCAGGCCCAGGCCCAGCAGCCATGGCCAAAGTGCTGCCCATGTTGGCTCTGGCAGGGCTGTCTCGCAGCTGCTGCCCATCCCTGTGCCCTGTGCAGCCCAGGCTGTCCCACGGTGTCCCTGCCCTGCGCCTCTGTCCCTGCAGGCTGTCGGCATCCCCCGGCTGCCCCACCTGGCTGGGCCCTTCCTTTGCTGACAGCTCTGCCTCCTGCCTGCCCCTGCCTGCCCACACAGAGCCTTGGGCTGCTCCAGGCTCCTGCTGGGGACGTGCTGCACCACAGCCCTGCCCTGCCAGGGAAATTCCTTTCTGCTGCTGCCCAGGCTGGGCCTCCCCAGCTGCCCTTGTGCGGGGTGCGGAGGTTCAGGGATATCACACCACAACCAATATGATCCAGTGAAGCCAAATTTATTATCCCTAAAAAGACTATATTTATAATAAATCTCTACTGTCCACGTGTCTCTAGCTAATACATGATTGGTTAATCCTAGCTGTTTACACATCTAAATTAGAATGCTGATTGGATCACCTAATTTTTCACGCGTCTTGCTGTCGTCTTTTGGCCCATTCATGGTTCAATGTTTTCCTTCTTTCCCAAGCTTGCTGTTAAACTTGCTGAGTCCTGATGACTCTTCTTGGATTTTTCTCAAGGATATACCAACCCCATTTCTGAATATGTCCATTATCCATTGTTTGTGAATGTGTCCATTGTCCATTAGTACAAGCAGGTTGGATTGTGCATCGGCTGAATATGGCCTTTGTCTAGCCAGAACTCCTCAATCTGCAAAAAACTCTCAACAGTTCCCCGGTTTTGTTTTTGCACAAGCCAGACTGATTTAAAAGCACGCTCAATTATTTTCTGCACAGCAAGGCACTACAAGCAGAATTGAAAATGAAGACAAAGTATCATTATGCCAAAGGGTACTAAATCCTTGAGCCAGCCTGTTATTCCCCAGGATTTTAGCCACTCATCAAAAGAATTCTCAACCACTGTGAGCTTTTTCATATTCTCCTTAAGCAATGACAATTTCTTGTTAATAGATCCAGAGTGGTCAGAGAGATTCATGCAACACATCCCTTCAAAATCTTCAGGCTCATCTCCTTGCGCTAGCAACAAAAAATTTATAGCAGTCCTATCCTGTAACACAGCGTGGTGTATGCTACCTACATCAGTGGTAAGCTCATTCCGGATTGCAGATGTAATGTTAATTTGTTTTCCTGTCCAACAAGATAATCGTTTGAATGATGTAAGGGCCTGTGATGAAGCTAATCCTGGTGTAAAAAGTGATGCCAGGATAACCGAAGGCCAATTCCACAATTCTACATTATCCTTGCAGTCTGAGACTAATAGATGCTCACTACATTTTGGACGTTGGAATTTGTGCCTGATGTCAAGCATCTGTTGAATGCTAGGGGCAAACAGTGTCAATTTCCCAAACTAGCAGGGTCCTCCTAATCCTTTCTGAGGAATTGCAGGCCAAGCTTTATCTCCACCAAAGGAAAACAAGAGTAGAAAAAAGTTATTGCAGAAGCTATTGTAGAAGGGACTTTTCTCTCCAATGATGTAGAAGCTTTTCTTGTAGTAACTAATGCTGCAAGTAGAGTTTGAGAACCTTTCGATTGGAAGATTTTAGAAAAGATGAGAGCTGCATTTCCGCAATTTGGTTGAAAATGCCAACTTGCACAGTCACTTCTGCAGTATATTTTTCCATCTAACGCATTAATTCCAGCTGATGTGCATACCCTAATAAGACTTAGAATGCCACCCTATCAGCAGGTGATGTTTCATAAAAGCTGGGAGGAAAAGTGTGCTCAAGAAGCTGCAAGAGCTAGAGTGCAGGGTGATCCTCTGTATGGTTTAACAGCACAACAGTTACTTGGCAAAGGGCCCGGGGCTACTGCCACTGCCCAGGCTAGGAGCATTGATCAAGTCTTACAGATGAGCCAACAACTAGCATGTAATGCATTTCTTGCACTTCCAGATAAGTTACACACTATGTCTTTTACACAGATTTGTCAAAGAAAGAATGAAGACTTTGATAAATTTGCAGACAAATTGCATGAAGCTATCTATAATCATTCTGATTTCAATTCAGACACAAAGATAAAACTGGATGGACTTTGGGATCATTTCTCCATTCCAAATGGCTTTCCCTTCAGTCACAAGAGCCTTCCATCTCTTCCAAAACTTGCCTGCTGAAACTCTTCTGCTCCCATCCAAATCAGTTCACTACTCCAGCATAACCCTTGAAGCACGGACAGATGACTCTTCAACTAATTATAGTAGAAAAGAAGGGTATTTATTGCAGCCCTGGTCACATGTGAACTAGTTTCCAGAGACACGTGCAAGGAGTTGCAGACTCCTGCTCTCTATTTCTACAGAAAAGGTTTTACTTTAGGTTTCTAAGGACCCATAATACATAATTATTACCTGCCTGCTTCGCATTTTTATCAGCTGAATATCTATTACAGCTGCACAATTGTATTCCCTTAACTGGATTGGTGGGATTTTGAAATGAGGGAGTGGTTGTATGGGAGGAAGAAAGCAGTCTTCCTCATGGTGAACTCTCCTCCCATGGCCAGTTGGCAAGGCCTTTTGACCTGCTGCTCATGGTCCAAGCCTCTCCTAACTGTTCAATTATTCTTAAGGCAAGGTCTTTCTATGGTCTCAGCTTCTTCACAATTGCTTCCTCTATCCCTGTCACTCCTAGCTTTATGTTCCTAATATATTTGGTACTCTTTAACTAAGGCACATGATTTCTGCTACCTGTATTACTAACTTAGCTTCTTACCTCATTTTAAAATCTTAACTAAAATATGCAAGCTTCTACTATCCCAATTCTATTCCCAGCTGGGCCCTTGACCCATCTGCACTTTTCAATTATCCTCATTACACTTTCAGCTAAGCCCTTGACTCACCTCAGGCACATCCCCGACTGCCTCTCTCCCAGCAGCTCAGAGCTGCATTGCACAGCGCTTGCTGTGCACCACAGAGCACAAAGCAGGCTGGCCTGGTGGGCCTGAATATTTCTGCCAAACACTCTGCATCTCACACCTTTGCTCTGGCTCAGTGCAGAACTGCAGGGTTGCAGGCGCTTCCTCCCAGAGCTGCGTGAGGTGCTGGCTCCTGCAGATGGGCCCTGCCAAGCTGTCCCTGCCTCACGCTGGCCTCGCTTCCCTGGCACAAGTGCCGGGCCTGAAGGAGCTGCCCTGTGCTCCAGCCTGCCGAGCAGCCCGGCTCCCTGCCCCGGTGCCCAGAGTGCTGCACACACTGCTGGCCTTTGCCAGGAGTTGCAGGGCAGCCGGCAGAAGAGGAGGAATCCTCAGCCAGCCCAGCGGCCCGCGGCTGCCCTTGGCCTTTCTCTGCTCCTGGGCACGCTCCAGACGGCCATGGCCCCCAGGCCGGGCTGTGCCCAGCACGGCTGCGCTTCCCCTTGGCAGCAGCCAGCTGCCACCTGGGCTCTGAGAGCGGAGGATTCGCCCGCTTCCAGCAAGAGGCACCCAGGGCCCGGCTGCTGCCTCTTGCAGCTCCAAGGGCCTCCTTCCAGCCTGCCTCTGCCGGGGCTCAGGCTGCTTCGGCCTCTGCCGGGGCTCTGCTGGGGCTCCAGCCCAGGCAAGGCCGGGCCCGCTCTCACCTCACAGGCGCTGACAGCTCTGCGCCACAGGAGACCTTCCCGAGCACCCTCTCTGATCCTTCTGCTTTCTCACTTGAGCAAGGCTCTCCTCCAGCCAAAGAGATTATTGCATTTAGGGATACAAATCCAAGTGGCAGGAACCCCATTGCTCTCCAGTCACAGCTGAAGGCCTGCATCTGCACAAGATGTTTGGGCTGCCTCATTCTTCCTTTGGTTTTGCCTTCAAATGCCATTGCCCTTTCTGCCTCAACTAGAAATACCTCAGCTGTGCCATAACCAGCCAGTGGGTCATATTCCAAAGGCAGTGCGGTCTGGTGAGGATGAATGAAGAGGAGCCCTCCTCACTTATGAAACCATACAAAAAGAGCCATATGTATGACTTAGCACCAATAAAAAACAATTGGTAATTCAGAAAAAAATATTGAATTTTCTGAAGGGGTCAGAAGGAGGAGAATCTTCCAAGTGAGTTGATGTTTCAGAAACTTTATTAATTACATCTCTAATCTATAATTCTATGCTACAAATCTCTTTAGCAACCCTACTCTACAATCCTACTCTAAATTGGTAACAGAGATAACATCTTGACATGATTGCTATGTTCTAGTCTCCTAGGGTTAGGGCTAGGCTTAGGCTTAGGCTTAGGCTTAGGCTTAGGTTTAGGCTTAGGCTTAGGCTTAGGCTTAGACTTAGGTTCAGGTTTGGGTTTAGGTTTAGGCTTTGGCTTAGGTTTAGGGTTGGGGTAGGGAAAGGGTAAGGGATAGGGTTAGGATTTGGGTTAGCATTTAAGGCTAGGGTTAGGTTTTAGGTTTAGAGTTTAGGGTTAGGGTTATTCGTCTTCTTCACTGAGTTGATGACTTGTGCCAGGATGAATGGTGGCTTGGCTGAAGTTACAAATGGATGCTGTCCACCGGAAAAAAAAAAAAAAAAAAAAAAAAAAACAAACAAAGAAAGAACAGTGAACCATTACTTTCCAAGCTCATTGCTTCAGGGACTCAATCAGGATACATCAAGTTCCTGGAAAGACCCAGAAAGAGGAGCAATGGGACCATCTGCTCCCCAGTCATCCCCAATGTGCAAGACCTTGCCATCACAGGCAAACCTGGCCCAGAATCCCACTCATCTGTTTATTGTGATGTCTTCATCATGCTGGGATTTTTGCCCTTCCAGTGCTCTACAAATGGTGCTTTCTGTCCCGGGGTTTTCTTCCTTTCAGGAAACTCCAATGACTCACATAGGTCCCTGCCTTTGAAAGACAGGAACTGTGCTGATTCCCACAGGGACAGAAAGCAGTGTCTGCCTTTCCATGCCCTGCCCCTCGTGTGCTGGATGGCACCTTCCTTCCCAGCAGGGACAGCCCAGTGGCACTGGGCCCTGCAGTTCCCTCTCTGCCACACAACCTGCCAGTAACCCTGGCACAGTTCCTGTCTGCTTGAGCGTGCCAGGCAGCAGATGGGGCTGGGACAAGTCCCTCCCAGCTGTCCCTGTTTGCATGGCAGAAACCTCTGAGGGTGGGCTGGGGGGCACCAACCAGGGCCCCTCAAAGGCTCACAGTGAGCCCCCCACAGCCCCTCCTGCCCACAGCCAAATCTCTGACCCCTAGGCTGGGACTGGCTTCCTTGGGTTCCTCCACCACCATTTCATGTCTCTGTACCCTGCGTTGCTCTACTTCAATTTTTTTGCCATTAGATAAAACTGAATACTCCACCAAATCACAAAAGAGGGCAACAGACACAGTCAGAGGACAGAGCACCTCTCCTCACAGGAAATGCAGAGGGAGCTGGAGTAATTCAGTTTTGTGAAAAACAGGCGCCAGGGAGACTTTATTGCCACTTTCCAAGACTTCACAGTGGCTTTGAAGAAAGTGCGGGACATCTTTTTTAACAGGGCCAGTTACAATAGGATATGGACAAATATTTTTAAACACTAAGGGCATCTAATCAGAGTAGGTCTAAGGAAGAACTTGTGTACTCAGAGCATGGTGCCACCCTGGCACAGCTTGCCCCAAGAGCTTGTAGGTGCCCCATCCCTGCAACCATTCCGGCTCCGGTGGCAACGGGCTCTGAGCAACCTGATCTCTTTAGAGATGTCCCTGCTCATTGCAGGACACTTGCACCAGAGGGCATTTACAGGGCCCTGCCAGCCCAGCCCAGTCTAGGATTCCCCACCATTTTCATTTGAAGAGCAGCAAGAGTGGAGGTGAGGAGGAAGGGGGCTCATCTGCTGCCTTGGGCTTGAGTGGAGGAGGAGCCCATCCCTCAGAGCCTGTTTCAACTGCAGCCCCTTCACATTTTACCTGCAGGAGCTCCTTGGCAGACCAGCGCTGCTCCTCGTCTGTCTGCAGGCAGCAGCTCAGAAAGTCACGCAGCAAAGCCGAGAGGAGCTTGGGCTGCCGCAGCTGTGGAGTCCCTACTGTGGCTATCAGGTATGTAGCCTGGAGAGAAAGGAGACACCAGGCTCCACCTCCTGCTTTCACATCTCTAAGGCTCTCCCAGATCCCTTTGTTTAACCTCTGTTCTTCAGTGGCAGTTTCTGCCCTGGCACAGACCCAGAGATGACTTTCCTTTACCAACCAAAAACCCAAACCCCAATGCAGCCACAGCTTTTCCACCATCCTGCAGATCTTGCCTTGGCAGCTGATTTCATTGCCTGACCTAGTTAGTGGGAACTACATCAGCAAAAGGACATTTGCTTCTCTGAGGATTCATGCCAGCTTGAGATGGTTTTTGGAAGAGGGACTTTGCTATACTAACTAATTTCAAGGGTTACTACATGAAAGGCATCTCTGCAGTGCTTGTTGGTCCTTTAAGCGCACGTGCCCTAGAACAAAACTCATCCAGCTTTTTGTGCTGTTCTTGAAAACAATGGGAATTGGAAGAAAAGAAAGGAAATCCATTAGTTAATACCCAGGTAGGGAAACAAACATTTACAATCTCCTCTTCAACACAGACACATTAAGATGCCTGCACAAATGTATTGGGATGAAAATGCCTGCTTGGGCACATAGGAGCCACTTGAAGCTCTGTCTCTCAGCAATCTGAAAATTTCAGCTTCCCATTTTTGCAGCCAAAGAAAAATTGTCTAGGTCAGAAGAAGGAGAGGTTCCATCCCTATGGACACCCTCTAGTCATTTGGCTGCTCAAGTCAATGCATTAATGGTAGGCCCATGCCAGAAAGTGCCAGGAAACAAACAGGAGGTTTTGGCAGGCTCTCCACATCACCAGGCTCTGGCTGGGTGACGTGCAGAATGTTGCTTGGGCTAGGAGAGAAACACGGTCACTGAGTGTTTCAGCAGCACTGCACAAGAAGCAGAAGAGACTCTGTGCATTACACCCTCATGCCCATGTTTTCCAGTGAGAAGAAACTGCACACAGGGTTAGGTTCCTCTCTAAAGACCACAGTTTCAGAAATATTGTTGGGTTTGGGTTTCCTTCCTTCATTTCTGGAAAGATAACCACACTTTTAAGATGCTTTTTTCCTGTTATTAAGGCCATCTACACAGACAAAAGAACTGGGACCACTAACCCAAAGGAAAGTGTTGAGTGAGAATGGAGTTTGTTTGGAGTTTGTTTGCATGTGGTAAGGCTTGAGTTCCCCCACTGATGCAAGCAAAAGTCCAGCAGATGCTGATGTGTTGCAGGGACATTTGTAGGAGGGGACCTTGGTGGAAGTAGTTCCAGCAGATGGCAATGGGATTTTGCCCAGTGGCACACAGGACATGGGACAGGTGAGAAAGACAGTGGGATCAGTGAGTATTTGCTCCTTACCGTGCCAGAACTTTCGCCCAAGTAAGGAGGTTCTTGTTCTATCATTTCAATTCCCACAATTCCAAAAGACCATATGTCCACTTTGGGGCCATATGGTTGACCTGTCACCACTTCAGGCGCCATCCACCAAGGAGTCCCGGTTACCGAGCACCGTCTGCTCTGCTCAGGGCTGAGCTGAGTAGCGAGGCCAAAATCAGCTGAGGAGAAAACAAAATACTGGTTTTATCTGAATTCTGTGCAATTAGGAAAGTAAGCAAAAGAATTCCCCAGTAGAAGTATGAAATTACTCTGTTGAATCTCCTGGCATTGGCGACTTTAAAAATCCCACCATGTTTTACACTGCTTTTAGCAGTGGCTTTTGTTCTTTGGAAACTTTAGACTTGTAACTCCCTCCCTCTGGAAGGGACCCACACAGAGCAAGGCCACTCTTGACTGCTTGTGGCTCCTTCTACCTCTGTGCACGTTGCAACTGTGCCCTCAGCTCGCAGCAGGGGTCCCTGCACTGCCACCAGCACCATTTTTGGGGAGCTGGCAGTCACGCCAAGCAGCCCCACACCCACATCCCTGGAGAGCTGCACCTGACCAAGAATATACTGACCCAGTTTGACAGAACCGTCCGTTCTGAGAAGGATGTTGTCACTCTTCACGTCTCGATGGATCACATCGTTTGCATGAAGAAAATCCAGTCCTTGCAGGCACTGAGCGAGAAAACAGAAACAGAAGGGCAAAAATGAGTGATGTGATTTCATCACACAAGAAGGGAAACAAAGAATCTAAAAGATTCCCTCTCCAGGGGAATGGGGAGTAATGGCAGAACAGTCATGGCCACTGAGAGGAAGAGCTTGCTGCTCCAACACTTGCAGAGCAGGACCTTTCTGAGGAAAGGCACGTCAGCTTTGGAAAGAGCAACAGCACCTGCTGTTGTAGGCTGTCCCCTGCCAACCAGCCAGGATGACTCCTGCTGCAGCGCATGTGCTCAGAAGCAAAGAGCATTCTGGCTGCACTCCTATCCTTTTTAGCTGAGCACTGAGAGAAACGAGTCTCTCTCTTCTTTCTTTGCTCTTTGTTTCAAATCCTGCCACCAGCACCTTTGCTTTTACAGGCAAGGAATGCAGTGAAGACAGACTCCAGGCAAACATTTAGAGAGGCAAGGTGGAGAACAGCAACTACAAATGCAAGAGACAGAGCGAGAATACAACAGCAGGAGATAAGAGTACTGGCACTGAGTACAGGGAGTGCAGGGGCACTGGCAGGCCTTTCACTTGAGATGCTTTTACTTGCCCACAGCATACCAGCAACACAGAAACAAAGCTTGGCACAGGAAACCTCTCCTGTTCTGAGCTCCTGTTTCCCAGACAATCCTGCCCAAGGCCTTGGAAACACAGCTGGCATTGCTGACCTCCCGACTGATGGCTGCCATCTCATCTTCAGACAGGCAGGTCTGGCTGACGATGTCGCTCAGGACACCTCCATCCATGTACTCTATAACCAGCAAGAGTTCCTCGCCCAGAAGGTAGCTGAAAGAAGGAAACAAGGGGGTAGAGATGAACATGCATGGCTACGTTGATTTTTTGCTTCCAGCTTTCTTATTTCCAGATGCCTTTGTGACAAGGACAGAATCAAAGGAACAGACATTCCCTCTTGGCTGTGCATTATTTGCAATCTGTGCAGTGTCTCATAGAGAAAGACACATCTGTGAAAAAGGAGATGTCTTAGATGGGCAGCAAATGAAAAGTGCAGTTTAGAAACAGCCCAGATAAAAAACATGTCAGGCATGGTGTTTCTGGAAATAAGCACCTAGTCTTCCTGGCATGCATAGCAATGGCAAAGAGAGGCAACAATCCAAGGGAAATCCAATTTAGGATGGTTCATCTGCACTTAAGAAACTTTAAAAAATCAATCCCAAATAAATGTGGAGGCAGTGAACCTTGAGGCTATTGAGTTAGGAAGATACAGCTGATCCAGGTTTTGAATAATTTTGGAGTAAATATCAAACTAGGTGTGCCAGGGAAGACTCATGCAGACAAGATGCACTCTCTTCTCATCCATTGGAGATGAGTAGAGAAATATGAATAAATAAAAATTACCAGCTTTACTTGCTGCCACTGACCAAAGTGGGTTTTTAACCTCTCATGTTTGCTTTATGTAAACACACATCCATGGGATAAGACCATGACCTCTCACCTGTCTAAATAATTCACAACATTGGGACTCCTATACCTCTTCATGATCGTTATTTCATTAAAGGTTAGCTCCTTCCTCCTCACTCCTTGAAGATTTATTTTTTTTATTGCCACCTAAAATGACATTGAAAATCAGTAACTTGAGGGGTTGGTGGCACGAGACCACAAGGCACGTGGAGCGAGTGATTTTGCAATGACACAGCTGAGCTGTGCCAAACTGCCTTGTGATTAGGCACTGCAGTAATCAGGAACTGACATTCCAACAGCCCATTTCTCTTCTCCCTTGGGAGCCAGTTACAGGACACGTGGGGCCACTGACATTTTGCCTTGACCACTTGGTAACAACGGTGTCTCAGTTATCACCCCCAAACCTCTGACCGCACTCTCTGCTGCTTTGTTTGGGACTCAGAAGAAGGAATCCATGCCTTAATACTCTGTGGATACATCTTGTGATATGGGCAGGGCTTAGGGCTTTCAGGGACGCCTTGCAGATCTCTCCCTACGTGCAGTTCCCTAGTGCAGCACTGCAGGTGGCTAAGGAACTACCAGTAACTTTCAGATGGATTTGCTGGCAGCCAGAAATGAGAATCCAGGACTCTGAAGCTGTAGCCCCAAAGAGCAGTGAGGTGCTCGCAGGCACCACCTTTGTTTTAGCAATGGAGAGCGAGTGAGCGCGTCCTTCTCTGAAAGGAACCGCTGCCCTCTGTGCCTTCCTTCCGGCAGCTGAGGAGGACAAAGTCCCAAATGTGTTCTGTGGGCTGGCACCAGTCTGTGCTTCTTGTGCCTTTTCAGCACAGCTCTGCCCAAAGCTCCAGCCACAGCTCACACCAGAGGGGAAAGCCCTCGAGTGCAGCAGAGCCTGCAGGGGCTGGTGACATTTACCTCTCCTCCTGTGGCACTGTCGAGTGCTCTGTAAACATGTCCAAAAGTCCTAGAAACAAAACAGAAGCAGAGAAAGGAGAAGCTGTTTAGATCTTGCAGTGAAAGCCAGCCCACACAGGAGATCTCTGCTGGAAGTGTCAAAACCTGCAGGATGCAGGAGGGCTCTGCCAGAAGGGAGATGATGCATTTTCCTCTCAAGTGCATGGGCACTGGGCCTGTTCCTGAAGCACTGGGGTCCAATTTCTAAAGGGAGTTTAGTCTTTCCTCTTGGGTTTCACTGTCTAAACAGTGTGGTTCCTATCCTGACCACAGAGTGTTTCCCTCTTCAAACCAGGGGAAAGAATTGTTCCTGGGAACTGTTATCTCACAGCTTTGATAGGGCATAGGTTGCTCTTTCCGGCAAGCAAGTTTCTTCTCTTTTCATTAGTGTGCCAGTATGATTTTGAGACACACAAAAAATGCTAAAGAAATTAACACAGAGCTGTCCCACACTTGAGAGACAAGGAGACCTTCCAGGTCATGTTGCTTGATGCAGGCAAGACCTCGGTAGCAAGGCATCTCTGACAATGCCTTCTGAGCCCACTCACAAATTCTGAGCAGCATTGAGAGATGGGACGATCTATCCCCAGTGTGTGATCATCTTTGCAGCTGGCCTGACTTCACGCTGGATAGACATTCCACCCCCAAAACACCTGGCCCAGGGTTGTGCAGGAGTAACTGCTGTTGGACTCACCCGCTGCCAATATAATTCAGATGTGTGTATTTCATCAGGGGATTTTCAGTGGTGTTCACCATTCTCCCTGAGGGAAACAAAATGCAAGATGCTGACTTTAAAGCAGAGATCCCAGCTTCCAGGAGATACAAAAGGCAGCCCCAGCGCCTGGAGCTCTGAGCCCTTTGTGGTCGGCTGGGGAACAACAACCACAACCAGGCAGACAGCCCTGCAGCACAGGTGGCCAGCACAGAGACTGATTTGTACAGTCTTTTGAAGAGTTCTCTTGACAGGAAACAAAGCACAGGGACATACAATCCCAGGAGAGGAGGACATCTTCCCCACCTTTCAGCAGTTTGCCAAAGGAATGCCTTCCCATTTGTAAACCAGAGCAGCTCCAGCTGCAACCGATCCTGATGGGGCTTTCAGCATCAGGACCCTGACCTGTTTGTGAGCAGGCTGAGCTCAAAGATGCCCCTCTCCCAACTAAGGAAGGCTCCAGCCTCTGCAGTCCCTCCAGCCCTCAGGGACAGGGCAGCGACCACAACAAGGCTGGCAAAGCACCAGCAGGAGCACTGACAGGCACTGATGGGAAGAAGCCAGAGTGAGCCTGAGCCCCAGACAAGCTGTTGCCCCCATTCAGGACACAACAGGATGGGCTTTGAGATCAGCCACACCGAGGCACAGATCAGTGCCCTTTTTGTCCCAACAGGTGATGGCAGACACAGAATCCACTGGGCTCTGGTCTCAGCCCCACCAGGTCTCTTATCTGAGAGCACAGCACTGGCAGCTGTTACGGGCAAGAAGCAGATTCATTGGGTTGTGCTGCAGAATCACAAAGGGCTTGATGTGTTTTCCTAGAGACTGATCTGTGCCGGGCCAGGGCCAATTGGTAGGATTCAAACAGTCATGGGAAAGAGTGGGAATCAGGTATGGAAAAGTGCCGTGGATCTGAGGGATATACCATGGCTGGGCTGGAGGCTCTCTCCTGAGAAATGCCTGCAATACAGTTTTATCTGATCACACCACTTGGATGTGTCTCCTGGACACATCTTGATAAGCATAAAACTAGAAGATTAAATAAAGTTTGTTATCAAAGTCTCTGTTTTTTCTTTGGCGTCACATGCAAAATTCCTTGTGCTCTCTATTTGTCCTGTAACCTGATGTTCTTTCAAAGTAGTTCTTATTGACAAAAAGATAGCATTCTCTTATTGACAAAAATATAGCATTCTCATGAAAATAAGCTGCAGATGTAGTAGTGGTAACAGTAACAGTCATAAAAATGACATCAGTAAAAGGTGGGGTAGAAGGGCTCCTTCAGGATGGAGGAAAACACAACAAAAAAGCCCCACCAAAAATGAACAACAGAAAAGCAATACCACCCCACCCCCCCCAAAAAAAAAATCCCCAACCCAAAAGACAAAACTCCAAAGTCAGTCCATTTCTGTGAAGTTTTTTTGCTGTGATGGCTGGTTGCAAGTCAGGAGTCTAAGGAGAATTTAGGAAGCTAAAAATTCTGTTCAGTTTGGCCACTAGCACACAGGACTTGCCTAGATCATTTGCTAGGTCACAGCCTTCTGCTGATCCAAGAACAATCCCTGCTTCAGCCTTTAGCAGAGAGGGAAGCTCAGGTAAACCCAAGCCAGTCCCAGGTGCCCTCAGAGGCAGCAGGAACACCCAGAGCTCTCTCGCTGCCTCGCAGCACAGCACTGCCTCTGGGGAGTCCTAAATGGCCCTGTGACACCGAGCTCAGGAGGAGCATTGGGTACAGCTCTGCTGACACCTGCACACAACACACTGTCCCTCAGATAAGAAACACCCCAGACGTACCCAGCAGCTCCAGGTACTCCTCCTCAATCTCCTGTTCCCGGGATGTGCCCCAGCCTGAGTTCCCAGGTTTCACAGAAGGGCTTCCTCCAGGTGATGCTGCTGCGGCAGCAGGTTCAGAGCCCATGATGTGCTGGACCTGGAGCATTTCTGGTGGGCACTGTTCCTGTGCCTCACTCCTCACTTGGGGTTCTTCATTGCCACACATTCCCTGCAAGTCTTCGCAGGCTTCCCGGTGAGATGTCAACACTTGCACCTCAAGCCAAACAGAACAAAGCAGTCAGACACTACAGCTTGTCCCTGTCAGCCAGGAGTCATCGACTGTGAGGAAAGGCAAAGAACAGATTGACAGGGGATACAACAGCTTGTTTCAATCCTCCATCTGGGTCACCAAGTTCCACTGTAAAAACACCTCAAGAAAAAAGGAGAGCAGGAACAGGCCAGCAGGAATCAATTTGGATGACTGCTGGCCAAAAGGCCAAAGGACAAGTTTCACTGTCCAGGGCAGACATGGAGATTCAGCACACCAGGAAATGTCCTTCAGAGTGACTGTGATACACACACTACAGCAGCATGGCACTCAGAGGCATGGCCCCACTCCCTGCTGCTCTGCACTGCAAAGGCAAGAAGGGCAGAAACCACCAGACTGGTGACTGCAGTGGCTGCATCCCTCTTTCACTCACTTGGTTTTGCAGAGACTGACGGAAGCGATTAAGTTTCTCTCTGATGATTTTCATTTCTTCCTCCAGCTGCTTATGCCTTGCCTTGATCATACTGTGAGCTGTCTGAAGCTCTGCATCCAGCTGTTCCTTCATGTTCTCTAATAAACAAAAGAGAGGACATTTCATGAGTGGAGTGGCTGCCACTCTTTCATTCACCTGGTTTTGATGATCGCCCCTCTGCTGATGGAGATTCTCCTCTTGAATTCTTCCCATGTCTTCCTTGTTCTTTCTCTTCACTGCCATGATGTCACTCTGAGCTTCGGGCAGCTCTGCTTGTGGCTCTGCCTTGATGTTCTGTACACACAAAAGCAGAGCAAGGGACTGAGAGCTGCCATCAGGCTCAGCTTTTTTCCTCTTGCAGCCTCAAAATCACATTCATTCAGCCCCTTCTTTCTGCTTCCCTCCCCACATCTGCCTCCATTGCAAACCTCCTGTCCCAGGGCTGATCTCTGCAGATTGCAAGGCTCTGTGCTTCCATTGCCTGTGGGACTCCTGGCCTCCTCAGTCCCAAGAGCTCTGGTTTATGCCCCTCTCCCTGCCCTTCCCTCTGTGCCCTGGCCAGTCAGGTTTACCTGGCCATTCTCCTGTGGCTCTTCCACCTGCTGCCGGAGCTGCTCTTCCTGCCCTCGGGCTGGGAACAGCTCTCCCTGAGTCTGGCATGGCAGCTCAGATGAGGCAGTGTGCTCCTGCTCTTTCTCTAGAAGCACCTGCACAGAAAGCAAGAGAAGATGGGTTTCAGCTTCCCATACGCCCTTTGTGGGCCAAGACTCACAGGCTGCTGGGCTCACACGTTCCCAAAGCACTGTGCTGCTGCTCTCCTGGGTCGTTCTCTGCCCGAGGGGAGGCACGGATTCCAAAGTGACCCTGGCCCTACAATCAGGGGCCATCTGGGACTGAAGCTCCAGCAGCCTCTCAGGCAGCTGACAGGGAGGGGTGGCATTTCTCAAGGGTCTGGTGAGGGCCTCCCTCTGCTTCCGCCGTGTCCTGTTTGTCTTTCAGTAGTGACTGACTCCCCGCCCTGTCCCACAGCTCCATCCTGGCTCTGCAGGGGCTTCCTGGGTGAGCTCACTCCTTGTGAGAGACACTTCTGGAGATCACCTTCTCTTCAGGCCTGCACCAGCATTCCTCCTTCCTGACATCCACACTCTTGTTAGAAAACCGGGTCATTCAGGAGATAAGGATGCATGCAAAGATCTCTGACGGAAGTCAGAGAACCTCTATGGCCACCTCAGTATATGGAGGAAGACCAAGGTGCTTCTTCTCCCTCTTTTGTCAACGGAGAATTCTGACCAGCAGTAACAGAGTTTCTCATAAGGCCCCATTAAGGAATGCACTTACACAGCCCTGGGGATGCCAGTGAAGGAAACCATGTGTCATGTATGGCATGGCATGTATGACCAGAGTCACCAGACCCCAGCTACAGCATGGGATAGTTCCACTCCCTTAAGACATGCAAAAATTTAAAGGACAAATGAAGGCTTCAGGTCAGAAAAGGCTGGAGTAGGAAAACATGAGGGGAAAAAACAACCATCTCTGGAATGGGGAAACATCTCTGCCTGCTCAGGATCAGTCAATGGAACTTGTCTCTACTTCTCTCCTGAAGGGATGCCTTTGCATCTTCCACTGCTTTGGAGCAGAGCCAGGAAGATTAAAATCGATAGATAGACAAATCTCACTTTTATCATCTCTCTTTACTGTGCTGTAGTATTTATCTTCTTTGAATGGAGAGAGATATAATTCTCTCTCCTAGGTATTTTTTAAGGGAAGGTAGTGAGAAACTCATAGAAGGAGAGAAAACTGATTATCTCTACTTGCTGTTCTTGTTTTTCAGTACATGAAGAATGTGTTATAGTGATTGTTTACTGAAAGTGATTTGTTAATTGGATTTTAGAGATAGTGGTTTAGACTGATTAGATAATTAGATAAAAGGCTGTGTGGAGACAGTCACGAGTTTTTCTTTCGTATGTTTTTAGTATAATATCTCTTTAGTATAGTTTTAATATAGTACTAGTGTAATATAACATAGCTTAATAAAGCATTTGTTTAAACTCCTGAATCATAGAGTGAAAGCACATTTTTCGCCACGTGGGGGTCACCCTGAATCAATCCTGTCCTTTCTGTCGCTACACACATCAGCACTCGGCAGCAGTGCCCCAACCAGCAGCCATCCTGAACTTGCTCTCCTGTTGCTTCAGTAACCCACACTCTTGGGGAATCTGGAGCATGTTGGTCCTTATGGAATGCAATCAGACCCAGAGCACTGCACTGGGAACGGCTCTCTTTGTGCATCTCTGCTCGGGCAAGTTCTTCGCTTGGACTCGCCCACACTGATGGTGCTGAAGTGGCTGGAATCAGAAATGCAGCCCAGCCCCTCCCAGCTCCTCTAATCTCTGAGCACCAGCTGGAATGCAAGGGCATTGATTTCCTACTCAGTTCCCAAACACAACACACACTGATTCCCTGGGCAGCCAAAAGACACGGGAGCCGTTAACTTGAAAAGGATGGGCAAGCCCTACTGGCTGGTCTGGCACCAGAACAGCTCATTCTGCACCAACATCCCTGCCCCAGACTATGTGTTCTTGTGCAAAAATACTGCATTGTCCAGAACTGCCCCCTTGAAAACTGAAATTCTAGCAGAATTTCTGCCAGTGCTGTAAAAGGGTAGGAAAGACTGAGAAAAAAGCTCCCTTGCTCCCTGGAGGAGGAGAAATTGCACAAGGCTTCTCCTTCTAGCAAACAAAGAAATCAACAAAATATGAAAGTGTTACCCACACCAGTGTCTAAAGCACTTGGATGCAGGGAAGGGATGTTTGGCAGGGAAACAGCCCTCGTGCTGAGCATTGGCTCTATGGATCCAAGGCAGGGATCAATGGCAGTCTGCCTGAAGGTCCCTCATGAGCCCCCATTGTCCAGGCTAAAGCTCCCTCAGCACCTCCTCCCTGGCCTTGTGCTGCACCCCTTGCCCAGCTCCCCTGTCCCTCTGTGCCCACGCTGCAGCCCCTCCATGACTTTCTGCTTCCCAGGGCCCACAGCTGCACACAGCACTCCAGCTGTGGCCGCAGCGCTGCCCAGCACAGGGCCACGCTCCCTGCCCTGCTCCTGCTGCCCCACTGCTGCTGGCACAGCCACCGTGCCCTTGGCCTTCTGGGCCCCCTGGCCCCACGCTGCCTCCTCTTCAGCTGCTCACGGCCGCCAGCCCTGCGTCCTTTGGGCCCACGCAGCTCCCCAGCCACAAAGGTGCCCATTGCACTTCAGATACTGCAGGCACCATTGCAAGATGGCCTTCCTGTTCTACCACCTCATGTTCCAAGGAGATATCATCAAGTTTGACAGGAAAAGGATTCTAAGTCCCTCTCTTTAAATTAAAATTATCTAATTCAACTGTACTTATAATTAAATTTTATAATTAAATTTTCCCTATCTGCTGTCTGCAAGCATCGTTCTCTTTTCAAAACTAGGTTTTTAGTTCTTCAAACTCTGAGAAGGAAATTTAAAAATATCTATCGCTGCCTTTCTCATTTTTGTTACAGGCATGAATATGGTTTTTCTTTCGGCCTTCCTAGCTGGCCCTCTACAGTCTACTGCTACTGGCCAAGCTCTCAGCTTGCTCTACAAGTCTTAAACACCAGGAACATGAAATGTTCCTTTCTCACTCACCTCAGGATCTTCAGCGCTGCTGAATACACGCTTCAGGTGTCCTGTAGTGGGAAGGGAAAATGAACCAGATGCTGTCAGAAAACTGCCTGGGCTGCTGAATCCCACAGAACAAGTCAACCCAAACAGAGATGATTTCCCATTTCACAACATCCCTCCAGGAGACACATCTCATTCACACAGCCAGCAAGAGATCAGGACAATATTCTTGGTTGTGCCTACACTGCAGCCAGTTTAGCCAGGAAATGAATACAAAAATGATCAAGCAAATGCAAAGTGTTTTTAACACTCAATGCTCCTGTTCTACCAAACACATAAGACAGCTTCTGAAATCTTCTCCTTCAGGTACTCTTTTTTTTTTCACTCAGTGTCATGCACCAATTCTGATTAACTTGCAGGAAACCGTTGCCCAGAAAAGCTTCCCCAAAATCCCCCAGAGGTGGCGCAGTTCTATTGTGGAAAACCACAGCAGCACTTCCTTTCAAAGGCAACAACTATTTTAGCATTTAGTAAAAGGTCAAGTTAGTCAAATCCTTTCATGACACAATTTAAAAAGAAAGAAGCTTTCTCTGAATTCTGGGAACAACTGCAGAGTTTTTGGAAAGCCTTAAAGATGGTCTGCCAGTCTACATTTTCAAAGGTGTCCTGCTTGTCCCAGCAACCTGAGGAAATGACAGACTCTGCTGCCACAGACTCTCCCGTGCAGGGAACGGAAGCCCTGCAGGTTCCCCTGCAAATGCTGCCCCTGTGACTACAGACACCCCTGTTTTAGCTGGACCTCTTGACAGGAGCTTTAGCAAAGCAGAGGCATCCTAATGCTCTTTCTGTTTCAAAATCAGAAACTCAGCCCCCAAGAAAGAGCAGGAAGACATACAAAAGCCAGGTTAGGATACACCCTAATCTAAGTAGAATGGAAACCTCTACTTACGTGCAAAATGTGTAATGTAATACACAGAAAAAGAAATGCCATAGGCAGCAAATGCTGCTTTAGCCAGATAATGAAACATTATAACAGTGTTGAATGAGTTTTTCCTAAACTAGGAAAAACAAGGCTCTTGTCAATGGGCAGCTACCCACTGACAAAGGCGCCAGCCAGGAAAGTTCTCCTGATGTGAGCAAGCACTAGGGCTGCTCTGACACTCAGGCCTTCCGTGCACCAAGGCAACCTTCTGATGCCACTATGACGACGTGGCAACCATGCCCTGACATCACAAAGGGACAGCTCTGTATTGGTCTGTGAGTTTATGCAAAGCAATAACCAGCCTTCCCTACAGAAAACACAAAAGAGCCTGGAAAATTCTCATCTGTCACAAAGCACCAAAAATTCCCCTCATGGGCCAAACCCTGTTGTTCAGGGGATCCAAAAGGAAATCCAGGAGTGCCCCAAGCACCTACAGCCTGTACCCCAACTGAGCACTCAGATGGGACACAAGCAAAGGAAACCAGACCAAGATAATGGCCCACAGCTTTGCACGTGTGAGAAATGACTCTCACTTTTAAAATTTTAAAGGTTTAGTAAACCTTAACAAAGGACTGAATAAGGAAAAGTCGCATCATTGGGAGTCTCTGTGATTAGCAGCCATGTGCTCATCTGCAAAAAGGATGCTCTGCCTTTTATACTCTCAGCCCCTCCAAAAGTTTTGTCAGTCAACTCTTTCTCTGCTGTCCATTGGTGGAGATTACTTTCCTGCATCCCGACTGGAGGTCAGGCGTTGTTACACCCTGCCTGCTGGTCACAAGCCAGCCCTCCCCAAATGCCCTGACTGCCCAGGCTGTTACAAGGGGGACGGGAAAGAGGACTATGGGAGGATATATTACAATATAATCACTACTCATTTGAACATCCACATAACATCTGCTTCTTAATTGTCAGACCCAACCATTGCATTACTTGTCCAGAACACACAGAACCAGGAGAGAAGCCACTGTTGGCATCACAGCTGAAATGTTTCCTTACAAATCTGCCCACATATTTGCACCTTTATTGGACATGCCCAGGGCTCCGGTGCGTGTACATCTCTGCCTCTCTTCCCCTTTGGCAGCAGTCGAACTGGCAGCATCTGCCTGCCAGCAGCAGCTGCTCCCAGCTGGGAACGCCACTGGCGCTGCTGATTTCCAGAGGCTTCTGTGTGCCAGGGGGAGCCAAGGCAGGAGCGGGTTGAACGGTGCTGGCGCTGCTGCTGCTCTGTGCCAGAGAGCCCCGGCTGGGTAGGGCACGGTGCCCACTGCGCTGCGGGCTCCTTCTCCTGCCACAGCTGGGCACACCTGGCAACAAGGCATGACAACCCCTGGGCAAGCCAAGGGGTTTCTGGGGCTGCACTGCTCTGCACACACCCAGCACACCTGCAGCACACAATTTTAACCCTCAAACTGGTAAACCAAAGGAAAACAGCTGGAAAAGATTTCATTTTCACCATTCTTACCTGCTCAACAGAAGTCTTCAAAATGAACGTTACCAAGCAGGGCCCAATTCCTGCTGCCAGCTCAGGGTTAGAAGAGAGGCAATCCTTGATCTCAGCACTGGCTGTGTGGGGAATCACTTCCCTAACACGTGCACACCCAGCAATCTCACTTACTAGTTTGTATCCATGGATCTAAGACATATTCAATACTTTGCTGAAACTCACAGGCTAAATATTCCCCCAAATGATTTCATTTACTGATTGATACTTATTGACTTCTTGATACTTAAATCACTTCTCCGAATTTACTGACAAGAGAATTGGAGTGTCCTGTAGGTCCCTACTGGTCATTGCCCCAGGTTCAGGAGGAGACCCATGCAGAAAATAATCCAGGGCAAAACTGGGCTTGCAAAGCAAATTCATTCTATTTGTTGCAGTAGCAAATAATACATACCAAGCCCTGGATTCCTAAACATCTGCTGAGCAGGAGAAGGAGGTGGAGCGTGGTGCTCGGCAGCAGGGGCAGGTGGGCAGTGCACTTTCAGGACATCCCCTGGAGCAAAACCACGTGCATCTCATCCTTCTCACCCTTCCAGCTCAGAACCAGGCCTGGGATCTCCTGCTCAGGAGTAAAATTTCCCAGTTACAGCATCGGCTCACACATGGCTGGTGTGTGAGATGAGGCCATGAATCCAGGATTTAAAAGAACTGGAAGAGTTAACATTTTAGCAAGATTTAGTTAGGGGGAAAGAGTATAGCAAGAAGAGTAGAAA
Source organism: Melospiza melodia melodia (assembly GCF_035770615.1). Taxonomy (NCBI): domain Eukaryota; kingdom Metazoa; phylum Chordata; class Aves; order Passeriformes; family Passerellidae; genus Melospiza; species Melospiza melodia. The sequence continues at coordinate 1,128,966 of NC_086216.1, read as the reverse complement.
TAATAAGGGATAATTAATTTTTATCAGATAAGGTAGTTAAGGCTAGGGTAATATATCACTTGCCTGTCTTTACTATGTTTAAAGAAGCGGGATGGGATGCGGATTTCTTTGTGACAAAGAAGAGGACCGTAGCCTGCACCTGGGCCCCGAAACTACAACTATAGCTGTCCTGGTTTAGGACAAATTAGGGGAAATCTCCAAAAGGGAGCCCCCCAAACAAAACAAACCTCCAACCACCCCTCCCCCAACACCGGGTTCGGGAAGGAATTTCTTGGAGGAGCAAAGTGGAAAGCAAAACCTATTTATTTACAAGTAACAAAAGAACACTCCCCAACACAAGAAAAGAAAAGAAAAGAAAAGAAAAGAAAAGAAAAGAAAAGAAAAGAAAAGAAAAGAAAAGAAAAGAAAAGAAAAGAAAAGAAAAGAAAAGAAAAGAAAAGAAAAGAAAAGAAAAGAAAAGAAAAGAAAAGAAAAGAAAACACACTGTGTTGTGAGGGCGCCAAGCTTCTCTCACAAGCTCCAGGTGTCCTGGACGTCTCAGGTCAGGTCTGGAGCCGGTCCAGTATCTTCAGGGGAGGGTAAGAAAGAGGGAACAAAAGAAAAGGAAAAAAAACCAGCGCAAAAAGCAGAAAGCAAGCAAGCAAAGCAGCTAGCCAAGCCAAGAAGCCAAAAGCCCCAAAAGCAAAAAAAGGCCTGGTCAAACACTCCCCCTCTCTCTTCCCCGCCCCGCTTCAGCAAGACGGCCGGGGAGGGGGGGGGGAAGAGAGAAAAGGCACAGCTGCCAGACACAACACACGATATTGGGATAAAGGCTGTCAACCCACGACACTCCACTCCTTATCCCATATTGTGAATATACAATAAAAACTTTCATTTCACTTACTCACACCTTTGACACTTACGCATTCCTCTCATCTTACTTGCTCAGACCTTTGACACTTACAGTTTCCTTCTGTCTCACATTCAACAAACAATGACATTCATATATGAGTCTCATCCCACAATCAGGTCTCCCTGAGGCACACACCGTGTTGTTCCATCTTTCTGCATTATCCACCATGTATAACCTGGTCCTTGAGCAAAGACAATCCCACGGATGGGTTTGTCTGTACTCGAGGCAGAGTTGATCCATACTGTCTTTCCCAACAAACCTCTGACATGGGCCACTGGGGCTTTATCCCCATCTACTATATTAAGGAGCTCAGACTGAGCAGGACCCGCTCGGTTGGTGGAACCTCGAGTGTTAACTAACCAGGTAGCCTTTGCCAAATGCTGCTCCCAGTTTTTTAAAGACCCCCCACCCAATGCTTTTAAGGTGGTTTTTAACAATCCATTATACCTTTCCACTTTCCCTGCAGGTGGTGCATGATAGGGGATATGGTATATCCACTCGATGCCATGTTCCCTAGCCCAAGTATTAATAAGATTGTTTTTAAAATGAGTCCCATTATCCGACTCAATTCTCTCGGGAGTACCGTGCCTCCAAAGGACCTGCTTTTCAAGGCCCAAGATAGTGTTACAGGCTGTGGCATGAGACACAGGGTAGGTTTCCAACCATCCCGTGGTGGCTTCTACCATGGTTAGTACATAGCGCTTGCCCTGGCGGGTTTGAGGCAGTGTGATGTAATCAATCTGCCAGGCCTCCCCGTATTTGTACTTAGACCACCGCCCCCCATACCAGAGGGGCTTCACCCGCTTGGCCTGCTTAATGGCAGCGCACGTCTCACAGTCATGAATAACTTGAGAGATACTGTCCATGGTTAGATCCACCCCTCGGTCTCGTGCCCACTTATAGGTGGCATCTCTACCCTGGTGGCCTGAGGCATCATGGGCCCATCGTGCTAAGAATAACTCTCCCTTATGCTCCCAGTCCAGATCTATCTTCAACTCCCCTATCTTTGCAGCCTGATGTACTTGCTGGTTGTTTTGCTGCTCTTCATTAGCTCTACTTCTGGGGACATGGGCATCTACATGACGAACCTTCACAGGTAACTTCTCTAACCGAGTAGCGATATCTTTCCACTCTTCCACAGCCCAAATTGGTTTTCCTCTTCGCTGCCAGTTCGCCTCTTTCCATCTCTTCAGCCATCCCCATAGAGTGTTGGCTACCATCCAAGAATCGGTATACAAATAGAGCCTTGGCCACTTCTCTCTCTCTGCAATACCTAGGGCCAGTTGAATAGCTTTGATTTCAGCAAATTGACTGGATTCGCCTTCTCCTTCAGTAGCCTCTGCAACCCGTCGAGTGGGACTCCATACAGCTGCTTTCCACCTCCGTTTCATCCCTATGACGCGACAAGAACCATCGGTGAATAGAGCGTAACGCGTTTCTTCTGCTGGTAACTGATTGTATGGCGGAGCTTCCTCAACCCGGGTCACTGGCTCTTGTTCCTCATCCGCGACACTAAAGCTTTCAGCTTCGGGCCAATTTGTAATTATTTCCAGGATCCCAGGGTGATTTAACTTCCCAATTCGAGCGCGCTGCGTAATGAGGGCAATCCACTTACTCCAAGTAGCATTGGTGGCATGGTGGGTAGAGGGAACCTTTCCTCTGAACATCCATCCCAGCTCCGGTAGTCGGGGTGCCAGAAGAAGTTGTGCCTCTGTACCAATCACCTCCGAGGCGGCTTGGACTCCTTCATAGGTGGCCAAGATTTCTTTTTCTGTTGGGGTATAGTTATCTTCAGACCCCCTGTAGCTCCGACTCCAAAATCCCAATGGTCGGCCTCGGGTCTCGCCAGGTAGCTTTTGCCAAAGGCTCCAGGACAGACCATGGCTCCCGGCTGCAGAGTAGAGCACATTCTTCACATCTGGTCCCATCCTGACTGGACCAAGGGCTACAGCATGAGCGATCTCCTGCTTGATTTGGACGAAAGCTTGCTGCTGCTCAGGGCCCCAATGGAAGTCGGTCTTCTTGCGGGTAACCAGATAAAGGGGTCTCACAATCTGACTATACTCAGGGATGTGCATCCTCCAGAAACCTATAGCGCCTAAGAAGGCTTGTGTTTCCTTCTTATCGGTTGGTGGGGACATAGCAGTGATTTTGTTAATAACATCTGCAGGAATCTGACGCCGTCCATCTTGCCACTTCACCCCCAAGAACTGAATTTCTCGGGCAGGTCCCTTGACTTTGCTCTTCTTAATGGCAAATCCGGCTTCCAAGAGAATATGAATTATCTTCTCTCCTTTCTCGAACACTTCTATTGCCGTGTTCCCCCAAACAATGATATCATCAATATATTGTAAATGTTCTGGAGCCTCACCCTCTTCTAGTGCAGCCTGGATCAGTCCATGACAGATGGTAGGACTGTGTTTCCACCCCTGGGGCAGTCGGTTCCAGGTATACTGCACTCCCCTCCATGTAAAAGCAAACTGAGGCCTGCATTCTGCTGCCAGAGGGATGGAGAAAAACGCGTTAGCTATATCGATGGTCGCGTACCACTTTGCTGCCTTGGACTCCAGCTCATACTGCAGTTCCAGTATGTCCAGGACAGCCGCACTCAGTGGTGGAGTCACTTCATTCAAGGCACGGTAGTCCACAGTCAGTCTCCATTCTCCGTCAGATTTTCGCACAGGCCAGATAGGGCTGTTGAAGGGTGAGTGGGTTTTACTGACCACCCCTTGGCTCTCCAGCTCTCGGATCATTTTGTGGATGGGGATCACGGCATCTCGATTCGTCCGGTACTGCCTGCGGTGCACTGTTGAGGTGGCAATTGGCACTCGTTGCTCCTCTACCTTCAAGAGTCCTACTGCAGATGGGTTCTCTGATAGTCCAGACAAGGTATTCAATTGTTTAATACCCTCTATCTCCACTGCAGCTATTCCAAAAGCCCACCTGAATCCCTTAGGATCTTTGTAATAGCCATTCCGGAGGAAGTCTATGCCCAAAATACACGGAGCCTGTGGACCAGTCACAATCGGATGTTCCTGCCACTCCTTCCCAGTCAAGCTCACCTCAGCTTCCAACAAAGTCAACTGTTGTGATCCCCCCGTCACTCCAGCAATGGAAACAGGTTCTGTCCCCACGTGTTCCGATGGCATTAAGGTACACTGTGATCCAGTGTCAACCAATGCTTCATAGTCTTGTGGCTCTGATGTGCCAGGCCATCTGATCCACACCTTCCAGAAAACCCGGTTCTCCCGTGCCTCTTCCTGGCTGGAGGCAGGGCCCCTCTAAGCCAGATTGTCCTTCCTTCCTTGGGCATATGCCTTAGAAGTTCCTTCAAGGGGATCGGACATGTCATCGTCATCAGCATACTTAACATCTCGGCTACGAGCGACCGGAGCTGCTATCCTTTTGGTGATACTTTCTCTTTTCTTCAAATCACACACCCGTTGTGCCAAAGCAGCGGTGGGTTTTCCATCCCATCTCCTCATGTCTTCTCCAGACTCACACAGAAAAACCCATAACTCAGCCTGTGGGATGTACCTTCTCTCCCAATCAAAGGAGCGCCAGCGTTGGACACCAGGGCCTCTAATTTGTACAGCTGAGACTTGAATAAGGTCCTCCTTAATCTCTTCCCGGAGTTTCTTATGATTCTCCTCTATTTTGTCCTCTAGTTTCTGCAGTCGGGTTTCCACTGCTGCAATTCTGGCATGAGTTGGGCCATGCACAGCATCTGCATACATCTGCATACACTCGAAGCTTCTTTGCCATATCGAGCACAGTCTCATATGTATCATCCCGCTTCATTATTGCTAGGGCAGAAGCGTATTCAGGTGGCCCAAGTTGCACAAGTTTCCTCCACATTACAGGTGTGCATGGTACCAGGTCCGGATTCCTAGTTGTTGTATCATCTGAGAAAATGAGCTCTGCCACCGCCATCTCTCTCAGGCGTTGGATCCCCTGTTCTATGGTCTTCCACCGTGTCTGCTGCATATAGAGATCATCCGTACACAGGTATTGTTCTGCTAAGCTTCTTAGGACCCGTTCCCAGAGGCTGTGAGGGTTAGCCCCCCTCATCATACCTTGATCGATGACAGGATCATGTGACAGGGATCCCAAATGCCTCGCTTCAGTACCATCTAAAATCGTAACCTCCCCTGCAGCATCCCAAAGGCGGACTAACCAACTAATTATAGATTCGTCAGGTTGTCGTCTGTAATCCTTTCTTAGGCCTCTGAGGTCCTTCAGAGAAAAGGAGTCAATATTAGCTCCAGATTCTGTGCCCCTTGATGTGGCCTCTGATTTTGGTGAGGGTCCTTCTCCTGCATCATCATCATCATCCTCCACCTTTCGATTGGTCTTGCCTTTACACTTTCCACCTCTTGTATTAGCTGCAACAGCCATGGTTTGGGGCCTATTGTCTGATTCAGCTGCTAGCCTGGAGCCTGGGATGTTAGCTGCAGCCTGGGTCACTGGGATAGTAACTAACTTATCTCCCTGTTCCTTTTCTGCTATCTGCTGCTCCACAGTATCTAGCAGAGTACGGTAAACAAATGCCAAGGCCCAGCTCACTGCAGTAATCCTTTCTTCCTTAGTATTACCATGGCACTTCTCCCTCAAATACTTTGCCACCTCGACTGGATCCTGAATTTGATCAGATGGAAAGTCCCAGTCTATATGATCGGAAAATTCCTTTAAAGTCGGGCCCATATCCTCCCATTTCCCGCTCCAGTCAAGATTTTTCCTGCTTTGTTTTACTCCTAAGTCAGGAGTGTCTCTAACCCCTCTAGAAATCTCAGTCTTCATTTTATACACTCTCCAGACAGTATAGAAAAGGCTTAATATATTAAATGCCAGAAAGACGGTTTCTTTCAAACTCAGGGGAAATTCAGTATTTTCTAATAGAGATGTCAACAATTTGGAGGAGAAGAAGGAAGACAAAGGCTGAAAAGCCCCTTCCCCTTCTTCTCCCCAAACAAACTGTGTACACAGCCATAACAACAATCCATACGTTCCTGAAACAAAGTCCAGCATTTTTATCCCACACATCATCACACATAAGACCAGCACAATGAATATTCTGGTTAGTGCCCCCTGCTTACAAAAGCTACTTATTAGGGACAACATCAGAGCTATTTTTGGGTAAGGAAATAACCCCAGGGACCACAAAAGTATTAAAACTTCAAAAACCCCTAGGGACCAGAAATACCGGCAAGCTTCCACTCCAAATGACATTATGAATCACCAATATGCCCACAAAATAACCAAAACCAAAATATTATTGTTATAGGTTTTTTTCCACTGTTTTTTGGCCTCCGTTTCCCAGGCCAACGCACCAAAAGATATATTGTCCTGGTTTAGGACAAATTAGGGGAAATCTCCAAAAGGGAGCCCCCCAAACAAAACAAACCTCCAACCACCCCTCCCCCAACACCGGGTTCGGGAAGGAATTTCTTGGAGGAGCAAAGTGGAAAGCAAAACCTATTTATTTACAAGTAACAAAAGAACACTCCCCAACACAAGAAAAGAAAAGAAAACACACTGTGTTGTGAGGGCGCCAAGCTTCTCTCACAAGCTCCAGGTGTCCTGGACGTCTCAGGTCAGGTCCGGAGGCGGTCCAGTATCTTCAGGGGAGGGTAAGAAAGAGGGAACAAAAGAAAAGGAAAAAAACCAGCGCAAAAAGCAGAAAGCAAGCAAGCAAAGCGGCTAGCCAAGCCAAGAAGCCAAAAGCCAAAAGAAAAAAGGCCTGGTCAAACACTCCCCACCTCTCTTCCCCGCCCCGCTTCAGCAAGACGGCCGGGGGGGGCGGGAAGAGAGAAAAGGCACAGCTGCCAGACACAACACACGATATTGGGATAAAGGCTGTCAACCCTCGACAATAGCCAAGGGGTGTGAAAGCCTGCCAACAGATCATAAGGAAAGAGGTCAAATTGAGGAAGACGTCTTGGCCTTCATTAGAAGGAGACCATTCCCCACAAGTCTTTAGGAGACAACTCCTCCTGTGCCTGGCTGTAATAAACACACCACCTCCTACCTTTAACTGTGGGGAGTTCTATTCCACACCTCATTTGCTGACCGCGGCAGGAACGCTTCCCTGCTCCAGCAAGAACATCCGGGCTCTGGACGTCTCTGGGCGCTGCCAGGACATTCCTTTCCTGGAGGCACCTCCGCTCTCGGCTGGTCCTCGTGGGGAACAGACAAGACTGCTGGCACTGTGGAGAAAGGAACGTTTAACTCTGTATAAAGTAACCCGTAAGGCGTATGCAGGGGAAGGGCTGTTCACAAGTCACACAGAGATGTCCTGTGCACAACGTACGCCTGTGCAGTTTGGGCTTGGGTCTGGCTGATGGCAGAAAGGATTTGCTGTGTCAATAAGGACCTGCTAGGAATTCTGGGGGTGAACTGAGCAAATCCTGTTTTATTGCTGCTGTTTTTCCTGTGTGTTCTAATTGTGGTTGTATTTTCAGTGTGTGAATGTTTGAGGAAGATGATGTGGGTGGATGCCGATGTGGTGTATGGTGTGTGTTGTGTTGAGAAGAGTGAGCTCTCTGTCCCCTCATAAAGAGATATTCCCTTCCCGGTGAGCCTGTGTGTGGGGACTTTCTAGTTGCAGGGGTTGGTGCTCCCTGTGACACCTGGTGCTTGGGTATACAGGGGGGTTGAGTGGTTTTTCTCCCACATTGGGGTCATTTGGAACTGCACGGTTGTGTTTGGGGAGATTTCAGGATTTTGTTTGCAACAAGTGCAGCAATTTATGCAGAAAACTACAGTGTGGTGATTTATTATGCTGAACTATGGCAGTTCCTTTCTACTGCCCCCCTCTCCGAGCATTTACAGTCTCCTGCCACAAGGAGGACACTCTCTTGCCTCCCCTGGACATCCTCTTTCCTTTCCTGGACACTCCCTTTCTCTCCTGGAGCTGTTCTCCATTAAAGCTGTGGGACTTTGGTCCCGGGAAGAGAGAGCGCCTCTCGTCTTTTGCTTTTGTCCTTGTCAGTGTCACTGGGCCCAGAGCTTGCCAAACTGATCCCCCACGAGATGAAAACTGACAAATGGTCCCATATACACAGCTCAAAAATTGGCCACATTTTTGATGGACTGGAGTGTTCGCCACATTTTGGAATTCCCTATTCCTACACAGGTCAGGCAATTGTTGAAAGGACGCACCACACTCTAAAACCATTCTACAACAAGAAAACGGGGAGTGGCCCAAGCAACACCCCAGATGAGGTTGAGCAAAGCTTTATATGTCTTTATGTTTTTAATAGCTCATTTGCAGGAACTAATCCTCCAATTTTTAGGCACTTTTCAAACAGCACACAGGAAAAATTGAAAGAAATTCCTTCAGTTTTGATCAGAAACCTTGAGTTAGGACAAACTGAAGGACCATTTCCACTAATCACTTGGGGCAAAGGGTATGCTTGTATTTGCACAGGTGCCAGACCTAAGTGGGTCCCCGCAAAGGATGTGAAACTGTCTCATACACAAGAGCACACCGACAATTCCACCAGCAGGGAAATGAGCACGCAGACGGGAGCCGCACGGAGAAGCTACTGTGCGTGCCAGACGTTCCCCGTTCAACCTGTGAAAGCTACAATTCTGGAGTTTGATGTTGATTTTTGGACTGGGAAAATGGTTTGTATCATAGAGCTCTTTCAGCAAAAGCGTGGTGTCCATTGTGTTCCAAAGAATTCTAAGATATCCAAATTTGTAAAAATTGAAGGTTAGAGGGACAGTTTAGTGCCCTATAGTTGGCCAGTCCCTGAACAAGCGCTAAAAGATTTGCTTGAGAACTGAAATAGATGGGGAAGCTTTTGCCAAAAAACAGCTGAACAGGAACATGGAGCTTGATCAAATGATATACTGGCACTTGTTGGTTTTGCTTGCTTGCTTTTGCATGCATACGTGCCTGTAGATCAACCAAAAATGAAGGTTTGCCTTGCTTTAGCCAAGTCAGCAGGCTCAGACACCGTGTGTTTGACCCATTTCAGCCCAGACAAATCATTTGCAACCCGTCTGGTCGGTGTGCCTGTGCCAGCCAAGGAGCAGCCAATACCCAATCGTGACAAATATTGGTGTGAGGCTGCCAACGAGACCAATCCCATAACCAGCTGACATCACTGGGCCCCTGATCTTCTTAAAGCACCTTCTGAACATCAAGAATTGGGATTCTTGGTTCATTGGTGATGGAATTTTGTGCTGAGTTTCAGTACCAGGGAGATCTACAGTTGAATGTTACTCCCCATCATCCTGAGGACAGATACTCCAGTTTGTGGTGCAATTGTACTACCCCAGTGCCCCCTAAGGGTGAAACTGCTGACCAGTAGATGACCTAGATGAGTCCCCACATCAATTAGCAACAGAATATTGGCTCATTTGTGGAGATAGAGCCTGGCAGGACATTCCCTCAAAAATTAAAGGTGGCCCATGTAGCATCAGGCAACTCACTGTGATAGCACCTATCGTTCAAAAAGCCAGCAAGAGAAAACACAGAGAAAAAAGATTTGCCCATCATTATAAAGAAAACTGTAATAGCAATTTCAGACCCTAGGGCCCTGCAAAATGAGGTACATTGAATTTATTTCTACATCAACTTGCCTTGGGTGAGGCATTGAAACCATTACACCGATTGGGGTGTTGGCTGAAGAAAGAAGACAGTGCTACTTCCATTGCAATTAGTGACATGAGGACTGATGTTAGTGCTGTCAGACATGCAACCTTACAGAACAGAGCAGCAATTGATTTCCTTAGCAGCCATTCCATGTGTTCAGTGTCACCCCCATGTTCAACACTGTCACTGTCAGCTTTGACAGCTTTTGGACTGTGTTTGAGAAGTCAATTTTTTCTGACTGTTGAAGGGCTTTGGGGCCCAGAGTTCTTGTTAGGAACAAGGGATTAAGTGTGTGAGCCATGGAGTTGTTGGAGCAGGTGTTTTGTCTAAGTGGTGAGAAGGGTTTCTTCCTTTCTGTTTCTCTTTCAAGGGGAATATTAATGTTGCCCCTGAGTCCTCAGGAGGGGAGCCTGTGGACAGAGCTGCAGCAGAGGGAGCTTTGCCTGGCACCGAGAGCTGTGGGAACCATCCCCAGGAGCCCCAGGAGCCTGGTAAGGACAGAGCCCCCACTGGTTTAGAGAGGGGTGAGATGGCTGCTCTGAGCCTGCCTCTGGCAGGGAGGGAGATGAGAAGGGTTGAGTTCCTGTCTGCAGCCTCGGTGCTTCCTGGTGCCTTGAGTTCAAATCCTGCACTGGCACAGCCTGCCTGAGCCCTGCCCTCCACGCATCTCCAGAGGCTCTGACACTGAGTCCTCTGAGGGAATCCACAAAATTAGAGAGTTTTGGGAAAGCTGCAAAAGGCAGGTCTCAGATACAGCAGAACTGTGATTAGAGCCAAGCAGCAGCCGTGAGATAGGTCAGCAGAAAAATTGTTTAAACTGCAGAAAAGCAAGGACAAATAGAACAATGGTCTGTGTATTAACGCTGGTCTAGAATAAATCTCCAAGCTACAGAAAAGTTTATCTAGCAAGATATTGGGAAGGTTGAAGCTTAATAATGGAGCTCAGTGCATTGTGTTTTAAGGCTTACTGGTAGGTATTGTCTTCAAAATAAACAAGCACTGTTTAAACCAAAGGTACCCGTGCTTATAGTGATTGGATAGAACTACTGTCAGTACGTTTTTGCTTTGTGTGATTGGTCATAAAACTTTTAAAGTAAGTTTTAACATTAAGTTCTTTGTCTGCTGCCTGGGATGTGAGCTGCTGGCATCTTCCCATTGTCATAACCACGTAATGAGAGTGATGCTGGAAAACAAACAGCTCGAGGCGCGTTCCTCAGCAGCCCCGGCCCGCTCGTGATTTCTACATAGCCCCTGCCAGCGTCAAATGGCACGGCTTGATCTGCAGGGCAGTCAGTCTTAAACATCTGCAATATCCTATCAGAGTCCTAGTTTGGCTTCATTCAAAGAACGAGGAGAGTGCACCTAACACTGACCACTTGTTAGGCAATATCTTCCACCTTGCCCTTGTACCCCTACAGAGAGGCTGTCTGCAAAATGCCCAGAACACCCTCCAAATCTGCAGCAAGGACAGGAAAAGCAGGCAGAGGATCTTTCTGTTTTCAAGGTCCCCCTTCCTAGGCGACTTGACCCTTTCTACCTGATTCTCACTTGAGATCTACCCATGATAGAGCATTGCAGGAAAACACTTTAAAGGGTCATTAACCAGAACCTGCTTGGAAAGCAAGGGTAGAAACTCTTTCCCTCCCTGATGGGATGCGGGCTGGCAACTGCTGCTCTGAAGATGTGCAGCTGCTCCTCTCTGGAGAGGCCATGGAAGGGCTGTGATGGTCTATGGGGACCAGAGGAATGATGAGCTCAGGTTGGCATTTGAGCTTCATGGGAACAAGCAGAATGAAGAGCTCACAGTGGAGATGAAATTTGCCTGTGCCTGGCTCCTCCAAGGAAACCCCAAGAAGTCCAGATGAAGCAAACACCTTCTCCCAAGAAGCTAGGAAACCTCAGAGTCCTGAGCACCTGCACTTAGCCTGGAAAGGCCGGGAGGCAGCTCTAAATCCTCAGGTGAGGCAGCACTGAGGTCCTGGTATGAGAGCGCTGTGTAGCAGTGTTGTCCAGAGCCACTGCCAGGAAGTTCTGGGAGCTCCAGTCTATGAGATTCAGTTCTACAATTTGAAAGAGCAATGCAGGTCACACCATGCTTGGCTAGAGAGCCCTGCCCTTCACCCGTGCTGCTGCAGCAGGTGTGGGTGCACATGTGCACACACACACGTGCAGGTGAGGGGCAGCCTTCTGAGTGTCACTATGCCCAGCTGCTGGGGCCAGGTACCCTGCTCCAAGGCATCTACACTGTGCCCTAGACCACTGTCCCGCTAAGGCCACACAGGGACACTCCAGAAGGGGTCTGTGCTAGCCTGGCTACACCAAATAATACAGATAGCCCAGTTACACTGTCCTAGGAACAGCAATCCAGTGCAGAATGTTCTGGATGCCCAGCACTCAACCCTGTAGCCGACTTACAGTAGTCGTTGAACATCTCTGGTGCATCCAAGACCCGTTCTGGCTTTGAGGGAATATTTCTGCTATTCTTCCTGCTGGATCCAGGTGCCATTTTCTGACTGTAGAGCACTTTCAGGTTATTCTGACAGCCTGTGTGCAGGGGAACAGGTTTGTTAACCTGAGTTAGTTTCCTCCCAGCTGAGTGCTGCTCACCCAACTAGGAATCCCTTGGAGTGAAAATAAAGTCCTAAGAGAAACACTCACAAGCCTGCAGTGCACTAAAATCACTGGCAGTAGGAACTGCTGAACAGGGGTGAGCTACAATTTCCTCATTCATGGAAACAAATTTGACAAACACTTGGGTTTTTGAATCCCATTCTATTTAGTTGCAGTTTAAGCTAGAAAGTGCACAGCAGAGGGTTTGATGCTCTTACAGACTTCATGAAGGTTTGGAACCTGCAGTATAGGTGAAAGGTCACTGACATCTTTTCATAAAAATCCTTTCTTTAGGATTTTTCCCCCTTCTGAGAAGCTGTGGCCTCAGCAACAAAAGGTAAACAATGGTCATCTGCTGCTGGGGAATGCAACAGGTGGATGTGTGATTGGTCTCAGGTGGATGTTTGGATTTACTGACCACTCAAGGCAGAGCTAAGTCTCACTCTCTGCTGAGACACAGCCCTTTGTTTATTCATTCTTTCTCTATTCTTAGCTTAGCTAGCTTCTGAGAACTTTCCTTCTATTTCTTTTAGTATAGTAATAATGTCATATATATCACAAAATAATAAATCCAGCCTTCTGAACATGAGGTCAAGATTCTCGTCTCTCTCTCCACCCTGAAGACCCTTGCAAGCCCTGTAACAGGTGACCAACTGGCAGTCATAGCAACTCTCCTAAATAAATTCACTGTAACTGTTATGCCCTCCCTCGACCTCAGGAACCTTAAGAAAGGAGACTCCAGCCTGTACAGCTCTCAGAAACCAGTTGATTTCTCCTGTGACCACACACAGAGCCTCTGTGTTGCTGTTCCCCTGACCTGATCTCTCCTGCTGATTCAGCTCACACAGAGCCTGTATCACACCTTCTGGAGCATTCTGTGGTTTCCTTCTGAGGTGGAAGATTTTTGCCTCTTCTACATCAAAACCATTCAGATTCACTGCCCAGGCTTTCTGCTGCTCCTACAGAGACAAATCACCCTCAGTGCAATGCATTTAAAACAATTCCCACACTGCAATTTAAACAGACACCTAAGTCCCCTTCTCTTAGAATCTGAAGATGTTTGCCTGTGCTGCAAGGGTCAGTCACACAGAGGCAGGTCAAAGCAGTTTTTCCTCAGACTGTCATACATCGTCCTGCTCACATTTTCACACAATGGCAAATTCAGTGTCATTGCCAGTGGGAAAAGCCACAGCCACAAAGCCACCAAATGCTTCACAAACAGATTTCAGAAGACAGTGTAAAACATTCCAGAAGTGTTCCCTGTGGAGACATTGTCCTAGAATAGCTACCACCAGCAGTTTCACTTTGCATAGGCTCACAGCTTTGTGTTTGTGTTGCCTGCTACATTTTAAAGCCTCATTAGTCAAAAGCTAAATTTTGCTACCAGAAGCAGCATAGGCTTCGAGTGCATGGCAGTCTCTACAGCTTCAGTCTCATCCTAGGCTCCTGAAGCCCAGAGCTGCAAGTAGTGATGGCTGGGACTTGTCAGTCCTGTCTGCCCACTTGATAGAACCTATTGTTCACTGCTCTGTAAAGGGGCAGGAAGGAGTAGCGGTTGTTGAAGCAATTGTAACTTAGCAACATGCTCACCTTCTTGGTAGGGGAATCCTCAGCAGGGTCGTTCTCTTTGGTTAGGAGGAAATTTGCCATCTCCATCTGCATGGTGCTGCGTTTGGGAATGTAGCGATCTCAGCCGGCCTTTGTGGGGTAGCTTTGAATTTTGCATCCAGATTTACCTTCATTCACATATGAAAATATTGTCTTACAGCTATTTAACAGCCTGTATTAGAGCTTTCACGGGAGCAAACCCAACACTCTTCCACATCACACCCACCAGACAAGTAGGACTCTGAGGTCTCATGCCACACAGTCACAACCAACTTATATTTTCCTCCCTGCCACCAAGTTGGTTAGGGACAGTGTGGTGCAACTCCTTGGGTCTAGTGCAACAATTCCAGAGTCCAGAGATAAGGGGAAGATACAAAAACGCTCACAGGATGTAAAGCTGTCAGCTGACAGTCCTGCCCACACTCGTCCTAGCCTCACGCTGCGGGCCGGGCAGCACCTCCAGCAGGCAGGGCAGGACGGTCTCCTCCGGCGGCTGCTTGTCGAAGGCATGGCCTGGGGCGACATGGAGTGGACGGGGTAGGGGCTGCCCTTCGAGCTGCCCCCGGGAGCAGCTGAGTCGCCCTGCCCACCCACTGGCCTGGCCGTGCTTGCTGCTTTCCTGGAGGAAGCTGCCCAGAGCACGGTGCAGCTCAGGAACGGGCGGCCGGAGTTTCGGCTTCATGTTGCTGGGTACGCAGGAAGGGGCATCGAATTTACCCTCAGACTTGAGGTGCCCTAATGCCCCATGCAAGGTGCCCAGGCTTGGTGCTGGACCCCCCCGCCTGCCCCCGGCACTGCCCTTACCTGTAGAGGGAGGGGAAGGTGCAGCGCAGCCCCAGGAGCACTGCTGAGAAGAGCAGCGGCACCACCGTAACACTGGGGATGAGCCAGCCTGCATCGGCCGAGGAATGCCGGAACTGTAGCCTTTCCCAGAGCCACCATCTCTGAGCCCCTCGCAGCCCCCTGCCCCGTGCCCCCCTCCCCATTTCCAGCACTGTCCGCCTCTTGCCCTCAGCCGTGAGGCTCCTGCGGCCGCAGCCTCCAGCCCTGCCCCTTACCCGCATCGGCCACGGCATCAACCACAACGGGTTTGGGCCCGGCGCTCCAGCTGCCCCGGTACCACGGCCCGCTGGGCTGGGCCCGCACCTGCGCGGGGTAGCGGGAGCCTGGCCGCAGGTCCAGGACCTCTTTCCTCGCTGCTCGCGGAACCTGCAGGAGCTGCGGGGCAGAGCCGAGCTGGAGGCATGGCTGCTGTGGGCTGGCACCAAGGGGCGGGTCCCGCTTGGCCCGACCCCGCGCCTGCCGTGTGTCAGCAGCGGAGGGGGGCAGCGCTGCTCGGGGTTCCCTGGGCAGGCCTTGCCTTCCAGTCATGGCTGTTCTCCATGGCGTAGCCGAGCTGGTAGTCCAGCTGCTCTGCAGGCAGCTCCAGGGGCGGCAGCCACTGCAGGCTCAGCCGGCCCTGCGACGCTGTTGCCTACACAAGCTGTGGGGCATCTGTGAGCACTGCTGGTGTTGGGGATAGGCATTCGTCGCTCCTGTGAAACGGGACAGGGGACACTGTGTCCCCTGTGAGCCAAGCAAGGGCTGCAATGGCACTGGGACTCACCAGCCTGGTGCAGCCAAAAGGGCTCCTTGAAGTAGCTGAGTGTGGGCAGCATGTGGGTCTTGGTGACATTCACCAGGACAGAGATGGCACTGCCAGCCTTGGGCTGGAAGGTGCAGGCATAGGTGCCCTGTGCCCCCCTGCTTACCTCCTCGCACTGTTGCCATGCATCTTCCCTGTGGGAGGAGTGGGGAGCCAGTCAGTCTCACCAAAGCATACCCACAGCCAGCATTCCTCCTGCTCTTCCCCAGGAAAGCTACTGCTGCTTGTAGTTGGAGGTGCAATGTGGTGAGGGGGTATGAGATTGGTGGTGGAAGGGCAGGACAGAGCAGGGCATGGGCAAGGGGCCCAGTGTGGGATATTGGGACACAGCAGGACCAGTGGTCTCTGGGATGTGCCTGCATGGGTGCCACCTGCCTGCCATGCCCCTTACCTTGTGCCAGCCCCGCTCGGAGGTGGCCGGTAGAGGAGCTGGTGGGAGCTGTGGGGCTCTGCAGGGTCCCAGCTCCACTCGCAGCGCACGTGCCGCAGGTAAGGGGTTCTGCAGCACAGCCCGATGTCTCCTGGGCAGGGAGAGCCAGGACAGGGAGGGGGCTGCTTCCCCTTGGCCCCCCAAAACTTGGGAGTCACACCTTGCTACAACAGGACCCCCACCCCTGCAGCCCCAGGCGTGGGTGCCTCCCTGCTGCTGCTGCCAGCACCCTGCAGAGGGGATGGCTGCTCACCGGAGGAGTGGGGGGTCTCTGCAGCCAGAGCCTGTGCCCAGGGCCCCCAGACGCCGTCCATGGAGGTACCGTCGGGCTTGCTGCACAGCTGGATGTGGTGCCTCACCCCTGGCTCCAGGCCCCGGAGCACCACCCAAGTGTTGGCCTGGACCAGCCTCTGCAGGAGAGGGGCCAAGCTGAGGAGCAACTGCAGGCTCCAAACGCCCCTGCCCATCCCTGACACCTCCAAGTACCTGTCCCAGTGCTGCTCATTTCAGAGGGTGCTGCCTTGGTGGAGAAAAAATTCAATCTTCTGCCTTCAGGGAGCTGAACCAGAAGGGACTCTTCACCATCCAACACCTGGCTGGGTCCCATTCAGAGGTCCTGCTTTGAAGCCTCC
Source organism: Melospiza melodia melodia (assembly GCF_035770615.1). Classification (NCBI taxonomy): domain Eukaryota; kingdom Metazoa; phylum Chordata; class Aves; order Passeriformes; family Passerellidae; genus Melospiza; species Melospiza melodia. Next base: position 1,112,544 of record NC_086216.1, on the reverse strand, counting down.
GTCAGGTTTGCTTGGCAGTTACCAGCGAGGTGAGAACATTGTTCTGAATTGTCCCTTATACTTCATACACGGTGTGTAGAGTAGATATGTGCTTGTTCATCTCCATGTGTGCTCAGGGTCTGCCTTCATTTCTGGTTTTAGACCTGAGATTTCTAATTTCTGTCAGCTATCTGTAGGAACTGTGGGCACATCAGCTGTATTTACTGCCAGGTCGGGTATCTGACACTCATCTTTGAGTGCAAATGCAGAAACTGAGAGGCTAATGATGTTATTTCCCAGAGTCCCAGTCTCTGCCCAAGCTGTAATTCAACACTGCAAATTATTCTGTAGACCTGAGCCTGTGTTTTCTGTTTCCTGGCTGAGTGCTTCAACTGCTGGTGTTGCTTTTTGGAACAGGAGCACCTGACTCTTTTATCTTTATGACTTGTGCCTTGATGATTTGAAAGCAGCCCTTGCTTTAATTTTCTAGTAAAAGGGCCTAAAATGAAAGCTGTGGACATTTTAGAAGTGTTAAGTAGAACACTGAATTAAATTTTTATTGTAGGCCCACAGTGAGCAGGTCTGAGGCCAGAAATTGGTGCCAGAGTAAGTGCCTTTCTGTGCTTGTGCTCTCCAGCTCTTCCTGTACTTGTATGTTCTCCTGGACACAGTGGGATGTGTTGTCATTTCCTGGGACTTCTGCTGAAGGCAACTGGTTTTCTTTCCAAGGTGATTCTTATGTTTCCCCTCATGGCTTCCCCAGGTGACCAACCTCCATTCCAAGGTGTCCTGCTCTGCCATTGTCACTCTGGGAGAGCTCTCTGTGACCTTGAAGAAGGACATGGACTCTGAGGTGGATGAGGGTGCTCGGGTCCTTCTCCAGATGGTGTCCATCTCCTCAGAATTTGTTCAGAAAGCAACCAGTCAGACCCTGGGGATCCTGGTGGAGAATGTGACTCCTGCAGGAGCAATGACTGCTCTCATGGACATGGGAGTCAAGTAGGTTCTTCTTCTTTTAGTGATATTCTTCACCTTTGTGCGTGTGGGAGGGAGAAGGGATGAGACAGAGAATGGGAATGGCGGGAGGGAAGGGTCCTGTATCCTGCATCTTCTATGAACTCAGTGACTTGATTCTCCAACCAACCTCACTTCTGTCCTCTCGTCACCTATTTCTGCCCTCCTGCAGCCCATCAGTTCTCAGAATCACAGAAGTGTAGAATATGGGGAGCTGGAAGGGGCCCATCAGGACCATGGAGTCCAGCTCCTGGCCTTGCCCAGAACAGCCCAAGGGTCACACCAAGTGCCTGAGATTGCTGTCCAAATGCTCCTTCAGCCCTGTCAGGCTTGGTGCAGTGACCACTGCCCTGGGGAGCCTGTTCCAGTGCCCAAACACCCTCTGGGTGAAAAACCCTTTTTCCTGATATCCAAACGAAAGCTCCTCTGACTCAGCTTCCTGCTGCTTCCTGCAGTTCTCCCAGTCTGTCAGATTTTCCTAGATGTGGTGACTGATGGGGAAGGGAAAGTGCCTGCAAAGGCCAAGGATAGAGCCTTGTGCTTTTGTGGGCAGAGGGGCAATTGCAATTGCAGCTGTGAGCAGTGTTTGGTATTTCACAGTGCTAACCACAGAGGCCCTGGGAAAACCATGTCTCCTCATGATGCCACTAACTTGGGAAATGAGGAGGGTCCTTGCTGGGGCGTGGAGCACATGGGGGACAATCTGCTGGGTGTGGCACAGCCTGCACAGCAGGTGCAGCTCCTGCCAAAGGAGTCTTGTATGACTGTCCTGGCCTTAGAGCTCTACTTTCTATGCAAACTGATGTTTCATATTAGCCTTGAGAAGATGAATCACTTTACAGGCACCTCCAGAGGCTGACAGCCATGGCACAGTTGAAGCAAATGCTGCCTTAAATGTTGGTGCTGGGCCTGATAGTTCAGACACTCTCTAGAACAGGACAGCCTGGCTAAACTGCCTGCCACCCTTTCCTCAGCTTTGCAATAGGGTAAAACATTCAGATGGATCCATTGCCAAGCCCCAGAGAAGAAACAGGCTGCATTGTTGGATATTCTGCAACTTCACAGCCCACCACGTGTTTTCACTGCATTTGTTGTTTTCCAAAGGTCTGCAGATTTGGGGATAAATGGGTGGAAAGAGCCTCAGTCCTGCTGTAGCTCTGTGTACTTGGTGCCCTCTCATGGGTCAGCATCAATTGTCCTTAATTTCTAAATTATTCATATGTCATCTATTTCTTTAATCTTCCTCTGAGTAAATACTGTGAAAGAAACTGAGTATCAGACAGTGCAGGGAGACTGAATTCCTCCCTCTCCCGTGCCGGCAGGCCTAGTGTGCAATGCTGCCTTTGTGTTTAGCTGAGGACAGAGCCTTGTGCAGGTGTCTGAAGGTGCAGGGAGAGCCCAGGCTCCTTCCCCCAGCAAGGGCAGGGAGCGGCTCTGGCCAAGGCCGGCGCTGCCGCTGCTCCTTGTCCCTGTGCCCAGGGTTTGCTCTCTCCTCCCCAGCAGCCGCCCCGCCCCGGGGCGCGAGTGTGCGGCCCAACTCCTCCTGTCCCTGGTGGAGAGAATTGGAGTCACCCAGCTCGCAGGCACCCCCAGGGCTGAGAGGCTGCCACACGTGGCAGGGAAGCTTGCTCAGGACTGTCACAAGGACACAAGTAATGATCTTCATTTCACCTCACAAAACAGGAAAACCGCTTTGTGTCTGGCTGTAAAGGTGAAACCACGCAAGAGTGGAAACCAAAGGGAATATGAAGTTACCTCACAGTGTGAATAAGGGTCATAGAATCATGGAATATGCTGAGTTGGAAGGGCCCATCAGGGTCATCGAGTCCATCTCCTGGCCATGTGCAGTGACCCCAAGAGTCACTCCATGTGCTTGAGAGCATTGTCCAAACTCTTCTTGAGCTCTGTCCGCCTTGGCACTGTGACCACTGCTCTGGGCTGCCTGGGCAAATGGCTGTGCTGGGAAACCTGAGGCTGGCCAGCAAAAAGGAGCATTGCCACCTTTTTCCTGTGGCTTGAAGGATTCTTTACTGAGATCAAAAGAGCTCAGATCAGCCAGTCCAACACTTTTGTTTGGCCTTCGGTGCACAACACAAAGCCAAAGTGTTGGCTAATGTTCATCACTGAAGGACCCCAACATCCATTCTTCATTAACTTCAGAATTTCTAGAAATATTTCAGGGGTCTTTAGCCAAAATACTCAGTCTTTCTAAACCTGTTCTGCAGATTTCTAGAATGCTGTTATCTGTGGCTCAGTGAGTTCCAAACTTCTTCTTGAAGAAAACTGTGGTTTCCTACTGGCAAAATCAACCCAAATCACCAAAATCCCCTTCCTTTGGTGATGAAATTCCCATGAATAGCTGCCAAGAACACCAGAGCAACTAGGTGCCCTTGTGCATACCCATAGTATAGAACAATCAATAGGATGCATGAGGTGTTTTGTCCTGGCTTCCCTGCCAGGTAAAGACAGGCAAATTATTGTGCAGTGGCAGCAAGACACTGCTAATAGTCTCTGACAACAAAGCAGATGTGTTTTGCTTGCTCCCTGGGATCCTTTGATGCCAGAGAAGCACATCCCCAGTTTCAGAGTGAAATGGTATTTTTCTGTGGCCCCACATTCTCCTCTTGCCTCTTGTGTTCAGCTGACAGCACTGTGCAGTGTCAAGTGAGGTAAATCTCCCTCTTTGCTGAGTAGGCAATGCCTTCTTATGCAGGGATTGCACCTGATGAGTTTAAGGTATCAGTCTCTTCTGGTAACGCTCTTCCTGTGTTTGTTCACTTTTGTTTTGTTTCCTTCCTTCATTCCTTCCTTCCTTAGGCATTATGGACAGGAGATGGTGAAGATGTTGCTCAATCATCAACAATTTAAAACAGTTTTGGAACAATCTCTTTCCCCCCGTAACCTGGAAGATATTCTGACAAGATTTAAGAAGAAAGTAAGTGCTTGGCAGGAGAAACGTCTCCTTTGTGCAAGTATTGCCACTGCTAATGTGAGATCAAACATACCCAATCTGTCTTTAGCTCATTCCTCTTCTGCTGAATCATTTTGCTCCTGGGAATGAGCTGTTAATCCTCAGCCTGTTCATCTGCAGACCACAAAGGAACTGATATTAGTAGGGAAAAAGTGGGGTTTTGAATATTTTCAATATTGGTCACAAAGAGGAAAGGGAAAGAGGAGAAAATGGATTTACATTTAAGCGTAAGCCCCCACCATGCTCTCCCTACCCTGCCCCCTGTAAAGCAATTAAGTGAGAACTGTGCTTCTGAAGATAATAGAGTCTTTGCAAAGGACACTGGAAGTAGTAGTGCCAAGAAAATTCCCAAATTTACAAAAGATATCCAAGTCAATCCTAGTTACTACAATGTCTGTCTGTCTTTTGGGAATACCGCCCTGCTGTCCAGCCATGTGGGGCTGGAAGAAGCTTGGAGAATTCAGCAGCATCCAGTGGAAAATCCTTTGTTTGTTTGAGGGAGGATTTTATATTTTGTTATCAACATTATAGAAGGGAGCCTGCCTTTGTGCAGGCACAGGGAGAGTGAGCGTTGAACCAAATTGACTTCCAACACAATGGGCCAACCCCCAAAAGAGTCCAATTTATTCTGTTGATTCCTTTACGAACACTTGTTGCTTACCAGTTTGCATTATTCCCATTTATGGTCAAGACTAAGGAATTTTGGATTTTAGACTGCTGCTCAGTCTGGTAGCACCCATAACCTGCCTTGGGCTATTGAAAACAAAGAGTTGGCATCACTGAATCTCTGGTCTGTTTCCATCTGTAAGTTAGGAAATGTTTCCCTAAGCCTTGGTAGCAGTGATCCTGGTTCTAACTTGTGTTTTCATCAGGGAATTTCCTGTTTTATACTCTAAAGATTGATGGGGTTTCTCTGTGTCTTTGTAGGGGATGGAAAACCAGAAGGCTGAAGGCCCATCTGTCAAGGAGCCGGTGAAGGAGAGGAACGATGGCTCAGAGGAGCCCCAGGCCACATTGTCTGCTGGCAAACGGTGCTGAGCACTTTTGTCAGATGTGACAAAGCACATGACAAGCTTTACATGCCTCTTCCTCAGGAAAAACTGTCTGGCAGAGATGACCAATGCCACAGATTGTTTCCTTTCCCTACTCTAGGATATGCTCTAGGATAAAAAATGTCTACTTGTGCATTGTGCTGAACACAACTTCTCTGGAGGGGTGTCCACACAAATGGAGAGACAAACAGACACCCATTGGTGGCAGCTCAGACGATCCAGTGCAGTGGCAAGGGCAGTGTTGTGGAGGCTGGGAGAGAGCCAAGTTTCTGCTACCTGACTCAGGACAAGTAAATTCAGACAATGTTGTAATCATATTGTTGTATATCATATTGCCAGAGTCTCATACCTTCTTGGTGGTTTTCTCACAGCAGCTCTTCACAGCAGTATCATTGTTGCTTCTCAGCCAGGGCTCCTCTGCAGCCCTCCCTGAATGCCTCACCCCCTTTTATCCCAGCTACCTCCATGGGCCAAAGCTGCTGCCCAATTAAGGACATCACAGCTGCAGCCCATTTACAATAACTAGAATCAGGGCAGGGTCACTTATACAATACAGAGATCTTTTACTGCCATACATATATTTACTCAGGCCCCTATAAAACAGGGCTTTTTTATCACCTGAGTGGAGTCTTTTTCAGATGGGTGTTGGCATCTGAAATGATGAGAAATCTCAGTCTGGAAGCAAGATGGCATTCCACAAAGATGCAGTTCTCATCTGTGAGGTTTGGCCTGGCTGAATCATGATTTTCTTTCCCTCAAACAGTACCAAGTTTGAGTAGTAAGTAGCAAGGCAATTCCTGAACTACTTCAGTCAACAGATGTCTCAGTGTGGACTTTTTGCCTTGCTATTCCTGTCCTTCATGTTATCTGCTTGATGGACAGCATGTTTGGTTTATTTCCCACTGTGCTGCAATCAGCATTTAAGACAGGGATTTGCTCCTTGCTGTCTCTTCATGGTAGCTGCAGAGCTGCTTGTAACTGTTATCCTCTGATAGCAGAGGGGATTTATTGAGCTCTGTCCTGCTCAGCAGTGGCAGCAAAGTGACCACATGCCTCAGTAGCACAGCTGGCATCTTCCTGTGCTCATGGAAGAGACAGGTTGATCAGGAGAATTGTTCCCAGTGGGGTTGTTAAGCTGTGCATCTGATCTCCAGGGAAGCAAATAAAATGTGAGCGTAGTTCTGGGATGTCTGGCTTCTGTTTTTATCTCTGTTACAGATTTTCTGAATCTTTCAAATATGGCCCTGTTTATCTGTTCAGAATGCATCTGAGCTATTTTCCAGATTGTCATGTCTGGTTGCAGAGACACTTCTCCAGAGTGATGAGTTTCCTTATTCTAAGACACACACGTCCCATATGAGGATGCATTTAAACTTGGCAGTAGTGTCTCTCTTTCTCCACAAAGCAAAGTGACCTGTGTGCCCTGGCAGCCATCTGAAGATAGATCAGATGCATCTCATCCTTAGTTTTCCTGAGTGAGCAGTGGTGAGAATGTCACTTGCAGATTGTCAGCCATACTGATTGTCATGAGGTCCACATTGTTCTTCAGAGCCTCATGATTTTCCAGCTTGAAATCACATGATTAGGAAAGCTGCTCAAGATGTTTTGCTCACAATTAACTGCAGGTATTGTCTGTGGCTGCAGCTGTCTCCATAGAGAGCAGCAGGCACAACTTTCCCAGGCATTTTTCCTGGAGAAGGCTGTGAGAAGACCAGAGAAAAGAATGAGAAACAATTCTTATCCTCACTTGCTGCACCTGTTGTTGTGAACACGTGGAATGTGTTATGGAAATTTGTTTACCAAAGGATAATTTCTTAATTGGCCACTGGTGATGGTGTTTTGGATTCAATTGCCCAATCTGGTCTGTCTGTATCAGACTGTCTGTGAGGGCAGTGAGTTTCAGCATAGCATAGCATAGCAATTGATCAGCCTTCTGGAATCATGGAGTCAATGCTAATTATTTCCACTATGGGGATGCCATGCTATGATAATTATCTCCACCATGTCCTCATTAGGTTTTATTTTCCAGGGTGAAATCTCCCTCTGTTGGACACCTCCTACCCTGTGCAAAAGCCCAGGTCACGTCACCTCCAGCTGTGGAAGAAACGGAGCTGCTCCAGAAGCTTTACCATCTCCTGGAAGCCAAGGGGTTTCAGGCACGGATGGAAGGAGTGGAACTCCTCCTAGACCTGTGCAAAACCAGCCCCCAGCTCATCTCCACTAACATTGCCCAAGTATGTAAGGTACCTTCACTGCTCCTTTCCTTTAGCTCCTTTCCTAAGCCTGTAGCAGCAAAGTTAATTCAGTGTGTCTTGGCACTCTGTCCTGGCTGTTTGGGACACGCTGGTCCCTCTTACCCAGAAAAAATTTAATTCAGGTCCAGGCTTCAGGACAAGTCATTTCAGTCCAGCTGTATTTGTCTGGCAGGTGCCTATTGATGCTGTTCATCAGATGATGGCAGAATTTTCTGCTGGTGTAACTGCTGCTCTCTCCTACTCCCAGCTGGGTGAAGTGAAGGGAATCCAGCCCCTGAAAGCATGGCAATTGTTCTCTAGACCAAAAATGGGTTTGCACAGGGAAGAGAAGTATCAGGCTGGGTTGGTATAAACCCAGCTGCTTTTTTTAAGAACACTTCTATACACTCCATCTTGTCTTACACAGGTACAGCTCTGGCTACTCATTTCCATCCTTGTTCCTACTCCTCTTGGTAAAGACAGTGCTCTCCCTTCTTGGGGGTCTGTTTTTCTCTTTGGAAAAGGAGGAAAACAGCTAAGGACTCATCTCTGCCTTCTCCTCCCAGTAGCTGCTTTTTCCCTTTTTCCAGGGAAAGGTGCCTGATAATGTGGCTGTCAAGGGACTGAACCTGCTCTAATGAGAGCTGTACAGCACATTACACTTCAGAAGTCCACCTGTCACTTAGAGAAATTGTCTGGATCCTGGAAGAGTTGATCAGGGCCCTGCTCTTCTCCAGACACTGGCTCTGAGACAAACAAAAGAAAACTTAGATCTCCTCCAGCCATTGCCAGTTTTGGCAAAATCAGAATTGCCCTCAGTACTTGAGGCAACTGTATAGAAAACCAGGCATTGTAAACATCTGCTTCCATTCAAAGCAAAGGTATTCTTTAGCATTAATAAATGGAATTGATTTAATGATTTATAGATGGAGAGAAATACCATAGGAACTATTCAGTCCCCAGCCAAACCTCCTAAAAACAGAAGAAAATCTTTCAACCAGCATGAGGTTGTGCCACCATTCCAGTGAGTGGCCCACAGGAAAACAGTGACATTGTGCGAGCGAGTGCTGACCTGACAGAAAGGATCACTTTCATCTTTGACATTGCTGACTGCTACAGCCGCTCTTCAAACAGGGGCATTTGAATCCAGCTTTCACATTGCTTGTTCTCTTCACATTTTTTTGATTATTTTGTCCTGAGAATACCTGACAGCCACAAGAAAGTGAAGCAGAGGGCACTGGATGTGCTGGCTGAAATCACAGGAGCCCTGAAAGATGCCTTGAACCCGGTGATCATTGGTTTGGTGGAAGGAATGACAAAGAACCTGAACTCAAAGGATCCCAGGGTTTGTGGGGCAGCTGTGAAAGCACTGGGAGAATCCATTGCTCATTTGGGTAAGGCTGAGCCCTGGCAGGGACTCTCCTCAGCTTCGTCTCTGTCTCTCCTGCACAAGAGAGCGCTGAGTGCCTTGACAGCTGCTCTTGTCTGGGGAACCCTCCAGCTGACACCCACCAGAGGCTGTGCAGGTGCAGTCCTTATGCACCATCCCCAACAGGCTGGAATGGGATCAGCATTTCCCAACAGTCCCAGGAGCCCTTGGCTCTGTGCTGCTTGTCTGAAGAGCAAGTCCTGGGCTACAGCTCTGCTACAGTTCAGGGGCAAAGGGGGTTTGGAGTTTGCTTGGGCCCCCTCTGACTTCCCAAGTGAACAGCTTTGCTGTTGGCATGAAGGGACACTCACCCATCAGAGCTTCTGCAGGGCAGCCACCTGCAAGGCTCCACATTAGAGGCATTAGCTGCCTATTTCCCACTTTTCTTCTTTGTCTTCTATGTTCAAAGGGGAACTTGTGATTCACCAAGTTCATTTCTTTATATCAAACAGGTATAAACCCAGCTCTCAATGATGCCTTGTTCCACGTGTTGTTTTGTGTGGGGCAAGATGGCCACAGCAATTAACTACATAGGCAAGGGCTGCTCTAAATTCCTTTGCCACACAGATTTATGTCAGCTCTGAGAATGCTGCACTGGGGGAATATGCCTGAAAAAAGGAGTGTTGGAGAGGCAGGTCTTCAAGGGGAGCTTCCACTTTCTCCTCCCCAGCTGCTCTGTGAACTCAGGAACTGCCTGACTCAGTGCCTTTCTGTGTCCCAAGTATGGGGCTCTTCCTTTGTGCTCTGGGATGCAAAACCTTTTCACTGCTTCCATGTGACTGAACTCCTGAGGTCCCTGATGTGAAATGTTTTAACACAGCTCCTGCTACAGCAGACAAGTTTGGATTTACAAATGTGAAAGGAGAGCTTTTCTTTTGGAATTTAAAACCCTGGCAAGTAGGCTGGAAGGAAAGAAGAAAAGGATTCAAAAATCCACAGAAATGTACTTTATTTTATAAAATGGGGTTGGCCCTGCCCTTTCTCCTATGACCTGAGCAAAGTGAGCAGAAACGTGTGTTTCCCTTGTAGATCAAGTGTCCCTGCTGAAAGAGTTCAGCTACCAATGGAATCACCTGAGTGGCCAAGCCCTGCTGGATGTCACCGAGCGTATCACAGGCATGGCCTCCCCTTCTGAGCCCAGAGCTCTTCCCAGGGAGCTGATTTACAGGGAATGCCTGTGAGCAGACAGCAGAGCAGCTCCTCCAAACCAGGAGGTGCTGAGCTTGTCCCTGCTGCCCCATGGCCAAGGCAGGTGGGTTTGGCAGGTTTTCCCTGGCTGCTGCAGGGCTGGGCAGCACCTGAGATGGGGGCGGCGCTCGGCCTGGGGCTGAGCTCTCACTGGGGCATCTCAGAACCACCTCCAGCAAAGGGAGGGCTAAAAATGCCCCAGCTGGCTCCTCTCTGGGGAGCTCAGGGACATCTGTGATCTTTGAGGGGAAATGGTGGCAAATGCTCTTTCAGGGCATCCGTTTATTTTGTCCTCACAGAATTCTTGTTTTTCTCTTGGAAAGTTTTGAGGCTGAACCGTGCAGGGCCTGGGGGTCACAGCTTAGGCCAGAACTCAACAGAGGTACCAGAGGCACGGGTTTAGTGCAAGGCAGCCTCTGGGGCACAGGGACAGAAGCAGAGTGCTGAGGCTCCCTGCCTGTGCTCTCAGAGGGGCCTTGGACTGAGCCTTTCAGGGTGTGCAAACAGTGTCTGCCTGTGTCAGCGCTGCCCAAAATGCTACACATGCAGCTGATAATTGATTCCTCAGAGGAGCTTGCTGTGTCAGCAAGAGCCAAGGAATAGAAAAAGGATAATCTCAATATATAGCAGAGAAGATGATTGATAGCCTTGCTTCAACTGGGGCTAAATCTGCTAATTATGCCAATTTCTTTGAATGTAAGGTTTAATACACTTTGTGTCTTCATTAAGAATCTCAAAAGGGCATGTTCTGAGATTGGGAATGTCAAAGGCCCTTTAAAGAGCATTTGAATAAAGTAGATCTCCAGCAATAGGGCATTTAGTTTAGCAGTTCTTTTGATCTCTTTTTCAAATAAAGGAATTAACCATAAATTAGGACTACTTTAGAAAAAGCAGATGTTCTCTCTGAGATTTAGCAGGACCGGACAACTGTTCCTCACATTCAGTAGTCACCGATGTCTTTAATTGCATTTAAACTCAGATGAATTCCCATTTTAAAATGGGTACCATAACCCTTTTCTGCTTAGCAGAATTGGTTTTGGGTACTTGCAGGAGCTCTTTCAATGTTGATGTCTGCTGGTGGATTAACAGCATAGAGAAAATGAAGTCTCTTCCACCACAGAATATTAAATGGCTGCTGGATAACATTTTGTCTGATCAGAAAATAACAATGGTCTCCCGAGCATTTCAGGTTTTCATATCTTAGCCAAATCTGCCTGTGGCAAGGAGCCTGTTGGTAGTAAGCTTTTGTCTATGTTTGATACAGTTCAGTTAGGAAAATGGGCAGAGAGATTTCAGAGACAATGTGAGAAAACACTCGTGTTTTGGTTACCTTTCAGTCCCCTGTGTAGCATTTTTCTTTCTCTATGCCCCTATTTGAGTGGACATTATAGGAAAAAATGCCATTAAGATTGAGAGGGGAAATGGCATTAAAATGTGGAGATGCCCAAATGCCAAGGCAATGGGGTCTGGGTAATTCTCTAAGACACCCTGAGGTTTGAAACAGCTCTTTGTTGGAAGCCCCAAAAGCATTCTGCCAAAGACACCAGCTGGCCACTGATGTTTCTCATCCAGCTGTCAGGCAGCAGCCATCTCTGGTGGGCTGGAGTTTTGAGGTGTGTTCTAATCCTGCCCTTTGCTGTGTGCCACTGAGCACAGGGAAGATCCAGATTAGACATTTGGCACTTGGCATCAAAGTTACAAAAATGGAATCATCCCTTTTATTAGAAATTTCTCCATTTCCTCTCTATGGTGCATTTCCAAATCTTCAGTGTTGGTTTAGACAACTTCTTAATGGAAATCAAAGGCAATTGGACATTTCATTCATTGTTCATGCAGAGATTGTGAAATAATTTAGTAAAGGTAGGAAGTCTGCCACAGGGACAGGGCTCTGGTTGGAGCAATTAGTGCTGAGGGGTTGGTGGTTCTGTTTCCAAGATGCTCAGCTGCTTTGCCCGTTTCTGGACCAAGGGGCTCTGGGTGCTGTTTTGCTGCTCTTGGCCAGAGAGGCTGGCAAGAAGCAGAAGCAGAGGCAGATCCTTGTTGCAGGGAGGCTGGTGGGTAAGGAGCTGTGTCTCTGTCCCGGCAGTGCTTGTGCAGGGGGTTCATGCCAGGAGCCCTGAAGTCGTCCAGCGCGACGCCCTGCCCGTGCTCTGGCCCTGCCTGGAGAACAAGGCGCTGCCTGTGCGCAGCGCCAACGTCCGCACCGTGGCCACCAAGCTGGCCTCTGCCCTCTGCAAGGTGATGGGCACCCAGCTGAAGGAATGTGCTGCCAGAAAGCCTCCACATGTGGGGGAAAACCTCTCCAAAATGCTGGGCTGGTGAAGGCGAGATGTTCTCCAGAAAGCTGAGGAAGCGCTGAGTTGGACACCTCTGGATTTGCCTTTTGAGCTGTGCCAAAAATGACAGAATGCTAAGGAAGGGTGTGCATCTGCCCCGCTCTCTCCATTGCCCTTCCTAGTCATGGCATGGCAGCCTGGAGCAACTCCAGATTAATGACAAGGTGAGGGCAATCATGGCTCAGCCGCACGCAGAGGTGAGGGGGGAGCTGGGCCAGTCTCTGCTGGCAGGAAGGGTCTTGTGGCAGCCCAGAGAGGCTGTGCACATTGCCAGGGAACAGCTGTGCCCTGCACGTGCCCCTGCAAGGAGCTGTGCTGCTGCCAGTGCCCCTGGAGCTGTGGGGCTGCTGAGCTGTGGGGCAGGCAGAGGAGCAGGAGGGTGCATGTGCAGCTGAGCCATTCCTGGGGAGCACAGGGCTCTGGGCTCCCTGCTGTCCCAGGGCAGCCCCGAGGCCAGGCTGGGCCTGTGCCAGCTCTGGGCAAGTGGCTCAGGGTTTTGCCCTGGCCTGCCTCAGTGTCTGCCAGCAGGAGCATGTTTCCCTGTGCAGCTGTTTACACATCTCCAGGAAATGTGTCCCATGAAATACAGAGCTTCAGATGCTTTAGGTTTGCATGGTGGCCTCTGCTAAACTTTGCCTCTCTGTTAAACTTTGTGTCTCCATTTTGCAGATCTGACTGGTTACAGTCTTACTGAGAAGTTTTCTCTGGACCCTTCGGATGTTCCCTCACCCACAAAGTCCTCGCCTCCCCTCCAGAAGAGCTCTCTTTCCTCCAAGCTCAGGTAGAAGCTGCCGCCTGTATGAAGAGTGTTTGCAGATTAGGATTGATGTGTTAGGCTTCATAGTTACTGCTGTACATATGTTCTGATCTTTAGATACAGTTCTGAATTAATGTGTTTTGATTGTATCTTTAAAACTTGATGACATATTTTTAATTGTATATATTTTATTTTGATGATGAAAAAAAGTAAGTAAATAAATCAAAATTAAATAAACCAAGAGGAGAATGTGAGAGCAGCACCTGCTAGCCTAGAGATTATGGGAGTGCAGCTCACTCAATGTGCCAGTGTCTCACCACATCCTTTCCTCATTGGGCCTCTCCTCTTCCTCTTTGGCCATGCTTTCTTTGTGTCATCTGTGCTGCTCTTTGTTACTTGGCATTACAACAGGGCCACAAATTGACATGTTTGGGGGACAGTGGATCCAAAAGATCCTATCTAGTCAAAGGTTTTCTACCTAGGTGTGTTCTGTGCTCACTAAAGTCCTGCGCAAAGAAACCAAGAGAAGTGTGTCCAAATCCCAAAGCTTTGCTCCTTTGCAATCTCCCACAGATCTGGCTCACAGGTGTCTTCAATCACAATTCCATAGGTAAGAAGAAGTCATGTATTTCACTGGGAAATGATGCACTGCTTTGGCACATGTATATTTATCAGGGACAGCAGTGCAGCTGTGTTGTTTGCCCCTTGTTTGCAGAAGGATGAGTGCCCTGGGAGGCCAATAACAAATGACAAGTGTTCCTCAAATCTGCACTGCAGCCTGGGTGCCATTCAGCCCAGAGCTAGGGGATCATTTGTTCCCATGGACCAGTGCTTGCCAGTGGAATGAATTCCTGCACAGCTGGAAGAAGCAATTCTGGATTCAGCTCCAGCTCTTGGTGGGCTGCATGATCATTGACAATGCTGCACTTCCAGAAATTATTCTGCAGTTTCCTTTCATAGTCATTTGAAGCTTTTAAACTTCACATTTCAATTTGCTTTGCCTTTGGGCCCAGTGCAAACTGTAACCTTTTGGCAGCAAAGTCCTCATGGTTGCCTGTTGAAAGCGAAGGAAGCCAACCCACCTTGTCGTTGATCAGCATTGACTTCGATTTATTGATCAATTAGCCACTTTATATAACAGTGTTAATTAACTTCATGCATATTGCAAAATCCAAGCTCACGATAGGTTACAGAGAAAACTCTACCCCTTCCTTTTGTTTACAATACCTGTGGTTTGTCTATTGAAAACAGGATCAGTGTTCTCAGAGAGCCCAAGGACAGAATGTTTGCCTGTTATGGGAAGACTGTCTGAGAATCTTATTGTTTAACAAGTGGTGCTTGAGAGAGCCTAACTATTTATAGAATCAAGCCTGGGAAATGCTTTAAAACTACCTTTTACTTTTCCCTCAACTTTATACCTTCATGGCCTCTTTCTTTAAGCCATGCTAGAACCAGACTCTCCACAGTTGCCAGCTTCTGATGTTACACAATGTCACCTGGCTGCATGTTTTTGCTTAGCTCTAGGTCTAGTCCCAGCCTAGTAAAGCCCAGGCAGGGAGGCCCATTGCAGGGAAAATTGGTCCATGAGCTTATGGGGTTGCCATCAGCAGCAGAGTCAATGTGCCCTTTGGGGATTCCTCTGGAGACAAAATTAGGGACCTACTCCATGCCACAATATTCTCTTAGATCTTTCTAAAATATCCTAGAAAAGGCTGTGAAACTTCACATCTCCTTGCATAGCCAGTGTTTGAAGTGGGGCATTTTTGTCCCTCCTCAAAGTCATTGCTCTTGCACACCAGAAACATGAACATCCACCAGCAGGAATGATGCATGGTCCTGCTGCTGCTGCTTCAGAGCACTGGGCAGTGCAGACCTGGGTATTACCAAGATGAGCACTTAATTAGCATTTCATGCTCCTTCAAACTATCCAGATCTCAGGGCTTTTTGTTTCAAAGCAGCCACTGCACCATCTCTAGGGAAGAACAGGGAATGGGAAACAGCGACTGCCAGCCTTGCAGGGGTGTGAGAGAAAACCTGAAGTGTCTGCATCAAAAGATGAATGGGAAGAGTGTAATGGCAAAAACAAACGCTTCGTTAGGATAGCAGGAGCAGTTCTTTACTGCATGCTTGCATGAAGATCATTTGGGATCTCCTTTTTGTGTCTCATGCAGAAAAGGAGCTCTTAATAATACCACGCTACCTAAACCAGATTGGGATGCAGCTCTGTAGTGGTTCACAATGAAGCAGACGGCCTGCTTTGTCACTGCCAGCCCTGCTGAGCCTGCGAGGGACTGTAGTGTATCCCATGCCTGTTTTGCCTCCAAGCAGAGCTTGGTTTTCCTTATTAGTGTGGAGTAAATACAAGAGTAATAAAATGGGCAATTAAACTGGCCACCTTGGAGGATATGCTCATGCTTTGGCATGTCAGTCCTGTACCTCATGCACCCAAGGCTTGTTACTCATCATGAAATATTTTAACAAAAAAAGCTCAGCTCTCATGTTACATTTGAATAAAACTGCATCAGATGATCAAGAATTCTGCGGTCAGGAACAAGACAAGAGCCTTCCGACACTCACTTGCAGCTGTCCTGGATTGCTGCAGCCCTTTGTGAAAAGCTGCTGCAGACAGAGTGTTTGGAGTTGGTTTGGGCCTTTATGAAAGATCTGTGGAGCAGTGTGCAGGGCTCTCCTGGCAGGAAACTGTTTGTCCCAGCCCAGGGACACGGTGCCGGCAGGAGCGGAGCGGCCCCGCTCCCAGCCCGAGAGTCTGTGGGCTGAGCCACGCCGGGGAGACAAGGCAGCGAGGGGCTCCAGCCCAGCTGCTTCACTGCCCTGCCCGCTCCGTGGAGCTCTGCCCTGGGAGAAAGCCGACACCGGATGAGTCCCCGAGCTTCCATCAGCTGCTGGAACTGCTCCGTGACAGCTCCTGTTCTTCCGAGAGAGACCCCAGCGCCTTCTTGGAACGCGTGTCATGGGGCGATTCTGTTTGATAATAAACTGTTGGGGGTTTTCCACTTCCATCCATTAGTAATAATTTCCTATTGCTGGAAAGGGATTGTTGGCACACTTTAGAGGAGACAACTTCTTGCACAATATCCTATTTGAAGTTGTCTCAAACTGTGTGAGACAGATGGCTTCACATCCCCAAGGCTGCTGGGAGGCAGGCACAGAGGAAGACAAACCCAGTATTTCTGAGGGAACTCCTTGACACAAACCCAACCTGAGTTGTCAAACAGCAGACCTGATGTTTCGAGACATGGGCCACAGGGGAAACCTTTCAGTGTGTTTGGTCCAGGCTGGGCTACGCTCGAGGCAAAGGTGTGTCAGTGTGTTGGATAATACTCTTTTCTTGACCTAGAGATGGGGCAACTGAGAGGTGTTTTAAAAACTTTTATTCTATTTTCAGTCTCATGAGAATGGTGAGGCAATACAGAGGTTATAATTCACGCCATCACCATCAGAAGCCAGCTACTTCCTAATTATAATACATTATAAGCGTTTCTCGGTCTATCAGCCTTTTGCCATGCCATGTTGTAGATGCCTTGAAGCCAATTCTTTAAAAATACTCTTTGTGGGTCCCACTACAATGCATCTTTCATAGCTCTGTTTTTCCAAAATCTTATTTGCAAGGCCATCTTTTGAAACTTTTCCAGCTCCATTTCTCTCTCAACAATATCTGTCCTTTTCCATGGAAATTTTTAAGTTAGCGTTTCTTGTCTCAAGATTTATATACAGATTCATACTGTGTGGGCCTTCTATTAGGCCCTAAAAACTTTCTACATATCCATTTCCCACATCAGTGCACTTGGCTCCTCCTCTCCTCATTGTGCCTGGCAAGCCCAGGAGCCCAGAGCTCGTGCAGAACCCATCACAGCACTCAGTGGGAGCAAACTTGTGTCCAGTCCTCACCCGGAGCTGCGGTGCCCAGCATTCCACCACTCTGGAATGAGGAACTGTTCCTGCTCTTTCAGAAGGAGCTAAGGAGGTTTGGCCTTCAGATCAATTGTCTGCAGGCTCCTGCAGTGCCTGGTGCTGCTCCCTTGCCAGCGGCACCCCAGGGCAGGGGGGCACATCTGGGCTGCTGTGTCTGGCTCTGGGGCTCCCTATTCTGGGCAGTGAGGAGGAGCTGCAGAGGCTCTGCAGGACTGACAGGAGGGGCTTTGGGGCTGGCAGGAGAAGCTGAGGGACCTGGGCTGCTGGAGCTTCTGAACAGCAGGCCCAGGGCTCATCGGTCAACTGCTCCAAGTATTCTTTCAGAGAATCCCAGAAACAGCAAGGTTGAAACAGGCCATGGAGATCATCAAGTCCAATCTGTGCCCTGACACCACCTTGTCTCCCCTGGGCCTCCTCTCCTCCAGGATAAACAACCCCAGCAGCTCCCTCAGCCGCTCCTCACAGATCTTGTGTTCCAGATCCCTCATCAACCTTATTGCCCTTCTCTGGACACACTCCAGCCCCTCCATGTCCTTCCTAAATTGGGGCCCCAGAACTGCAAACAGCACTCGAGGTGCTGCCCAGGGAGTGCTGAGCACAGGGGAAGAATCCCTGCCCTGCTCCTGCTGGCCACACCATTCCTGATCCAGGCCAGGAGCCATTGGCCTTCTTGGCCACCTGGGCACACAGCACAATTCCAGCAATTTGCTGGCACAGAAAATTACCATCTGGCAATTTCCCAGTGCTGGCACATTCCCCACTCAGATCTGGTGTGCACTGGCACTGCCAGTGCCCACATCTGGAAATTTTCCTCTTCTGGCACCACCCATATCCCGAATTTACTGGCAAAGAAAGCTAAAACCTGGCAATTTCCCCTTGCCAGCACTGCCCAGTCTGGAGTTTGTTGGCAGCAGGATCCCAAGAAAGAAGGAAGGAAAGAAGGAAAGAAAAGAGGAAGGCATCCAGATCCAGTCCTTCCTGGAGCCTGGAGCCTGAAATGGGCTGTTTGCTGGCACTGCCAGTGCCCAGATCTGGAAATTTCCCTATTCTGGCACAGCCCAAGTGCAGCAATTTCCTGGCACAGAAATCCAAAAGCCAAGGTGTCGCAGACATTTTTTCACAGAAATCCTTTCTTTCAGATTTCTGCCTCTTCTGGAAGGCAGAGGCCTCAGAAGAGAATGTAAACAATTGTTATCAGCTGCTGTGAAATGCAATAGGATGCACCTATTTTGACCTGTCATTGGTTCATGTTCCCATGTTTATAATGAAGGGCCAATCACAGGAACAAGCTAGGGACAGAGTCCCTGGACACAACTTTGTTACAGATTCTTTCTTTCTATTCTTAGCTTAGCAGCAGCATCTGAAACTTCTCTCTCTTTATTCTATTTAGTATAGTCATAATGTATTATATATCATGTATCAATAAATCCAGCCTTCTGATCAAGAAACAAGATTCACCGTCAATTTTGGCAAGCTTTGCTGCATGTGCCTGCACTTGCTGGCGTATGGCCTTCCTGCATTTGGGAGGGTTTGACTTTTGGAATTATGTTTTTTGTTTCTTTTTTTTTTTAAGTATTCATGCCATGTCCCTAATATCTTCCCCTCCAAGTTTTTCTTCCTACTTGACCTTTTCCCCTGCTTTTGCAACCTCTGTGAGCTCTAGGATTCACAAGATTCCTTTTCCCTTCCCAAAAGGAAATGAAATTTCTCGTCGGGAATGGAAAAGGAATCTTGCGATTTCAATGGGGACCAATACAGGAATCTTTGGTGCATGTCCCTGCCCTTGATGGCCTGCCTGCCTTTTGATGGCTTTGATTTTAGGAAAGATTTTTTTCTTTTTTTGGTTGTTTTCTGAAGTGTCCGTGCAATGTCCCTCATATCTTGCCCCCAAAGTTGTGTCTTCCTATTTGAGTTTTTCCCCTGCTTTTGCAACATCTGTGAGCTTAGTTTTGGCATGTTTTGGTCCTTTGCACTGCACCTGACATAATCCCGGGCCATTTTCTTAGAGTCAGTACATTTCCCAAATTTTCTTTTTTTCTCCTCCAATTGCAATTCCTTTAATGGTGTCTCCATTCCAGCGTGTTTGTAGCTCCTTCTTTTCTGTCTTGTCCTTCAGTGGGGATCAAATTTTGCAAGGTTTGCTGCATGTGCCTGCACTTGCTGGCGTATGGCCTGCCTGCATTTTGATGGCTTTGACTTTGGGGAAGATTTTTTTCTTTTTTTTGGTTGTTTTATGAAGTGTCCATACCATGTCCCTCATATCTTGCCCCCTAAGTTGTGTCTTCCTCCTTGACTTTTTCCCCTGCTTATGCAACATCTGTGAGCTTAGTTTTGGCATTTTTTGGTCCTGTGCAATGCAGCAGATTTCCTCACAGCCTACTTTTTGAAGTCACTAAAATTCCAGATTTTCTGCTTTTTTCAATTGAATTTCATTGGAACCTATCACCTTTCAGAGTGTTTAAAAGCCTTTCTTTTGGGATTCGCAAGATTCTTTTTCCCTACCTGAAAGGAAATGAAATTTCCATTCGAGAAGGGAAAAGGAATCTTACGATTTCAATGGGGACTAATAGAGGAATCTTTGGTGCATGTCCCTGCCCTTGATGGCAAGCCATGCCTTTTGATGGCTTTGATTTTAGGAAAGATTTCTTTCTTTTTTTGGTTTTTTTCTGAAGTGTCCATGCCATGTCCCTCATATCTTGCCCCCTAAGTTTTGTCTTCCTTCTTGACTTTTTCCCCTGCTTTTGCAACATCTGTGAGCTTAGTTTTGGCATGTCGGCCCCTGCCAGGCGTCTGAGCAGGGACGAGGAGGCAATGAGGCCCCAGGCCTGCAAGGGTCACTTGTCCCCTCGTGGCCTCAGGCCCAGGCCCAGCAGCCATGGCCAAAGTGCTGCCCATGTTGGCTCTGGCAGGGCTGTCTCGCAGCTGCTGCCCATCCCTGTGCCCTGTGCAGCCCAGGCTGTCCCACGGTGTCCCTGCCCTGCGCCTCTGTCCCTGCAGGCTGTCGGCATCCCCCGGCTGCCCCACCTGGCTGGGCCCTTCCTTTGCTGACAGCTCTGCCTCCTGCCTGCCCCTGCCTGCCCACACAGAGCCTTGGGCTGCTCCAGGCTCCTGCTGGGGACGTGCTGCACCACAGCCCTGCCCTGCCAGGGAAATTCCTTTCTGCTGCTGCCCAGGCTGGGCCTCCCCAGCTGCCCTTGTGCGGGGTGCGGAGGTTCAGGGATATCACACCACAACCAATATGATCCAGTGAAGCCAAATTTATTATCCCTAAAAAGACTATATTTATAATAAATCTCTACTGTCCACGTGTCTCTAGCTAATACATGATTGGTTAATCCTAGTTGTTTACACATCTAAATTAGAATGCTGATTGGATCACCTAATTTTTCACACGTCTTGCTGTCGTCTTTTGGCCCATTCATGGTTCAATGTTTTCCTTCTTTCCCAAGCTTGCTGTTAAACTTGCTGAGTCCTGATGACTCTTCTTGTATTTTTCTCAAGGATATACCAACCCCATTTCTGAATATGTCCATTATCCATTGTTTGTGAATGTGTCCATTGTCCATTAGTACAAGCAGGTTGGATTGTGCATCGGCTGAATATGGCCCTTGTCTAGCCAGAACTCCTCAATCTGCAAAAAACTCTCAACAGTTCCCCGGTTTTGTTTTTGCACAAGCCAGACTGATTTAAAAGCACGCTCAATTATTTTCTGCACAGCAAGGCACTACAAGCAGAATTGAAAATGAAGACAAAGTATCATTATGCCAAAGGGTACTAAATCCTTGAGCCAGCCTGTTATTCCCCAGGATTTTAGCCACTCATCAAAAAAATTCTCAACCACTGTGAGCTTTTTCATATTCTCCTTAAGCAATGACAATTTCTTGTCAGTAGATCCAGAGTGGTCAGAGAGATTCATGCAACACATCCCTTCAAAATCTTCACGCTCATCTCCTTGTGCTAGCAACAAAAAATTTATAGCAGTCCTATCCTGTAACACAGCGTGGTGTATGCTACCTACATCAGTGGTAAGCTCATTCCGGATTGCAGATGTAATGTTCATTTGTTTTCCTGTCCAACAAGCCAATCGTTTGAATGATGTAAGGGCCTGTGATGAAGCTAATCCTGGTGTAAAAAGTGATGCCAGGATAACCGAAGGCCAATTCCACAATTCTACATTATCCTTGCAGTCTGAGACTAATAGATGCTCACTACATTTTGGACGTTGGAATTTGTGCCTGATGTCAAGCATCTGTTGAATGCTAGGGGCAAACAGTGTCAATTTCCCAAACTCGCATGGTCCTCCTAATCCTTTCTGAGGAATTGCAGGCCAAGCTTTATCTCCCACCAAAGAGAAACAAAAGTAGAAAAAAGTTATTGCAGAAGCTATTGTAGAAGGGACTTTTCTCTCCAATGATGTAGAAGCTTTTCTTGTAGTAACTAATGCTGCAAGTAGAGTTTGAGAACCTTTCGATTGGAAGATTTTAGAAAAGATGAGAGCTGCATTTTCACAATTTGGCTGAAAATGCCAAGTTGCACAGTCACTTCTACTGTATATTTTTCCATCTAACGCATTAATTCCAGCTGATGAGTATACCCTAATAAGACTTAGAATGCCACCCCATCAGCAGGTGATGTTTCATAAAAGCTGGGAGGAAAAGTGTGCTCAAGAAGCTGCAAGACCTAGAGTGCAGGGTGATCCTCTGTATGGTTCAACAGCACAAGAGTTACTTGGCAAAGGGCCCGGGGCTACTGCCACTGCCCAGGCTAGGAGCATTGATCAAGTCTTACAGATGAGCCAACAACTAGCATGTAATGCATTTCTTGCACTTCCAGATAAGTTACACACTATGTCTTTTACACAGATTTGTCAAAGAAAGAATGAAGACTTTGATAAATTTGTAGACAAATTGCATGAAGCTATCTATAATCATTCTGATTTCAATTCAGACACAAAGATACAATTGGATGGACTTTGGGATCATTTCTCCATTCCAAATGACTTTCCCTTCAGTCACAAGAGCCTTCCATCTCTTCCAAAACTTGTCTGCTGAAACTCTTCTGCTCCCATCCAAATCAGTTCACTACTCCAGCATAACCCTTGAAGCACGGACAGATGACTCTTCAACAAATTATAGCAGAAAAGAAGGGTATTTATGGCAGCCCTGGTCACATGTGAACTAGTTTCCAGAGACACGTGCAAGGAGTTGCAGACTCCTGCTCTCTATTTCTGCAGAAAAGGTTTTACTTTAGGTTTCTAAGGACCCATAATACATAATTATTACCTGCCTGCTTCGCATTTTTATCAGCTGAATATCTATTACAGCTGCGCAATTGTATTCCCTTAACTGGATTGGTGGGATTTTGAAATGAGGGAGTGGTTGTATGGGAGGAAGAAAGCAGTCTTCCTCATGGTTAACTCTCCTCCCATGGCCAGTTGGCAAGACTATTTGACCTGCTGCTCATGGTCCAAGCCTCTCCTAACTGTTCAATTATTCTTAAGGCAAGGTCTTTCTATGGTCTCAGCTTCTTCACAATTGCTTCCTCTATCCCTGTCACTCCTAGCTTTATGTTCCTAATATATTTGGTACTCTTTAACTAAGGCACATGATTTCTGCTACCTGTATTACTAACTTAGCTTCTTACCTCATTTTAAAATCTTAACTAAAATATGCAATCTTCTACTATCCCAATTCTCTTCCCAGCTGGGCCCTCGACGCATCTGCACTTTTCAATTTTCCTCATTACATTTTCAGCTAAGCCCTTGACTCACCTCAGGCACATCCCCGACTACCTCTCTCCCAGCAGCTCAGAGCTGCATTGCACAGCGCTTGCTGTGCCCCACAGAGCACAAAGCAGGCTGGCCTGGTGGGCCTGAATATTTCTGCCAAACACTCTGCATCTCACACCTTTGCTCTGGCTCAGTGCAGAACTGCAGGGTTGCAGGCGCTTCCTCCCAGAGCTGCGTGAGGCGCTGGCTCCTGCAGATGGGCCCTGCCAAGCTGTCCCTGCCTCACGCTGGCCTCGCTTCCCTGGCACAAGTGCCGGGCCTGAAGGAGCTGCCCTGTGCTCCAGCCTGCCGAGCAGCCCGGCTCCCTGCCCCGGTGCCCAGAGTGCTGCACACACTGCTGGCCTTTGCCAGGAGTTGCAGGGCAGCCGGCAGAAGAGGAGGAATCCTCAGCCAGCCCAGCGGCCCGCGGCTGCCCTTGGCCTTTCTCTGCTCCTGGGCACACTCCAGACGGCCATGGCCCCCAGGCCAGGCTGTGCCCAGCACGGCTGCGCTTCCCCTCGGCAGCAGCCAGCTGCCACCTGGGCTCTGAGAGCGGAGGATTCGCCCGCTCCCAGCAAGAGGCACCCAGGGCCCGGCTGCTGCCTCTTGCAGCTCCAAGGGCCTCCTTCCAGCCTGCCTCTGCCGGGGCTCAGGCTGCTCCGGCCTCTGCCGGGGCTCTGCTGGGGCTCCAGCCCGGGCAAGGCCGGGCCCGCTCTCACCTCACAGGCGCTGACAGCTCTGCGCCACAGGAGACCTTCCCGAGCACCCTCTCTGATCTTTCTGCTTTCTCACTTGAGCAAGGCTCTCCTCCAGCCAAAGAGAATATTGCATTTAGGGATACAAATCCAAGAGGCAGGAACCCCAATGCTCTCCAGTCACAGCTGAAGGCCTGCATCTGCACAAGATGTTTGGGCTGCCTCATTCTTCCTTTGGTTTTGCCTTCAAATGCCATTGCCCTTTCTGCCTCAACTAGAAATACCACAGCTGTGCCATAACCAGCCTGTGGGTCATATTCCAAAGACAGTGCGGTCTGGAGAGGATGAATGAAGAGGAGCCCTCCTCACTTATGAAACCATACAAAAAAAGCCATATGTGTGACTTAGTACCAATAAAAAACAATTGGTAATTCAGAAGGAAATGCTGAATTTTCTGAAGGGGTCAGAAGGAGGAGAATTTTCCAAGTGAGTTGATGTTTCAGAAACTTTATTAATTACAACTCTAATCTATAATTCTATGCTACAAATCTCTTTAGCAACCCTACTCTACAATCCTACTCTAAATTGGTAACAGAGATAACATCCTTAACTGATTGCTATGTTCTCATCTCCTAGGGTTAGGGTTAGGATTAGGCTTAGGCTTAGGTTTAGGCTTAGGTTTAGGCTTAGATTTAGGTTCAGGTTTGGGTTTAGGTTTAGGTTTTGGCTTAGGCTTAGCGTTGGGGTTAGGGAAAGGGTAAGGGAAAGGGTAAGGGATAGAGATAGGGATAGGGTTAGGGTTTGGGTTAGCATTTAAGGTTAGGGTTAGGTTTTAGGTTTAGAGTTTAGGGTTAGGGTTATTCGTCTTCTTCACTGAGTTGATGACTTGTGCCAGGATGAATGGTGGCTTGGCTGAAGTTACAAATGGATGCTGTCCACCGGAAAAAAAAAAAAATAACAAAGAACAGTGAACCATTACTTTCCAAGCTCATTGCTTCAGGGACTCAATCAGGATACATCAAGTTCCTGGAAAGACCCAGAAAGAGGAGCAATGGGACCATCTGCTCCCCAGTCATCCCCAATGTGCAAGACCTTGCCATCACAAGCAAACCTGGCCCAGAATCCCACTCATCTGTTTATTGTGATGTCTTCATCCTGCTGGGATTTTTGCCCTGCCAGTGCTCTAGAAATGGTGCTTTCTGTCCCGGGGTTTTCTTCCTTTCAGGAAACTCCAATGACTCACATAGGTCCCTGCCTTTGAAAGACAGGCACTGTGCTGATTCCCACAGGGACAGAAAGCAGTGTCTGCCTTTCCATGCCCTGCCCCTCGTGTGCTGGATGGCACCTTCCTTCCCAGCAGGGACAGCCCAGTGGCACTGGGCCCTGCAGTTCCCTCTCTGCCACACAACCTGCCAGTAACCCTGGCACAGTTCCCATCTGCTTGAGCGTGCCAGGCAGCAGATGGGGCTGGGACAAGTCCCTCCCAGCTGTCCCTGTTTGCATGGCAGAAACCTCTGAGGGTGGGCTGGGGGGCACCAACCAGGGCCCCTCAGAGGCTCACAGTGAGCCCCCCACAGCCCCTCCTGCCCACAGTCAAATCTCTGACCCCTAGGCTGGGACTGGCTTCCTTGGGTTCCTCCACCACCATTTCATGTCTCTGTACCCTGCGTTGCTCTACTTCAATTTTTTTGCCATTAGATAAAACTGAATACTCCACCAAATCACAAAAGAGGGCAACAGACACAGTCAGAGGACAGAGCACCTCTCCTCACAGGAAATGCAGAGGGAGCTGGAGTTATTCAGTTTTGTGAAGGACAGGCCCCAGGGAAACTTTATTGCCACTTTCCAAGACTTCAGAGTGGCTTTGAAGAAAGTGCGGGACATCTTTTTTAACAGGGCCAGTTACAATAGGATATGGACAAATATTTTTAAACACTAAGGGCATCTAATCAGAGTAGGTCTAAGGAAGAACTTGTGTACTCAGAGCATGGTGCCACACTGGCACAGCTTGCCCCAAGAGCTTGTAGGTGCCCCATCCCTGCAACCTTTCCGGCTCCGGTGGCAACAGGCTCTGAGCAACCTGATCTCTTTAAAGATGTCCCTGCTCATTGCAGGACACTTGCACCAGAGGACATTTACAGGGCCCTGCCAGCCCAGGCCAGTCTAGGATTCCTCACCATTTTCATTTGAAGAGCAGCAAGAGTGGAGGTGAGGAGGAAGGGGGCTCATCTGCTGCCTTGGGCTTGAGTGGAGGAGGAGCCCATCCCTCAGAGCCTGTTTCACCTGCAGCCCCTTCACATTTTACCTGCAGGAGCTCCTTGGCAGACCAGCGCTGCTCCTCGTCTGTCTGCAGGCAGCAGCTCAGGAAGTCACGCAGCAAAGCCGAGAGGAGCTTGGGCTGCCGCAGCTGTGGAGTCCCTACTGTGGCTATCAGGTATGTAGCCTGGAGAGAAAGGAGACACCAGGCTCCACCTCCTGCTTTCACATCTCTAAGGCTCTCCCAGATCCCTTTGTTTAACCTCTGTTCTTCAGTGGCAGTTTCTGCCCTGGCACAGACCCAGAGATGACTTTCCTTTACCAACCAAAAACCCAAACCCCAATGCAGCCACAGCTTTTCCACCATCCTGCAGATCTTGCCTTGGCAGCTGATTTCATTGCCTGACCTAGTTAGTGGGAACTACATCAGCAAAAGGACATTTGCTTCTCTGAGGATTCATGCCAGCTTGAGATGGTTTTTGGAAGAGGGACTTTGCTATACTAACTAATTTCAAGGGTTACTACATGAAAGGCATCTCTGCAGTGCTTGTTGGTCCTTTAAGCGCACGTGCTCTAGAACAAAACCCATCAAGCTTTTTGTGCTGTTCTTGAAAACAATGGGAATTGGAAGAAAAGAAAGGAAATCCATCAGTTAATACCCAGGTAGGAAACCAAACATTTACAATCTCCTCTTCACCACAGACACATTAAGATGCCTGCACAAATGTATTGGGATGAAAATGCCTGCTTGGGCACACATGAGCCACTTGCAGCTCTGTCTCTCAGCAGTCTGAAAATTTCAGCTTCCCATTTTTGCAGCCAAAGAAAAATGGTCTAGGTCAGAAGAAGGAGAGGTTCCATCCCTATGGACACCCTCTAGTCATTTGGCTGCTCAAGTCAATGCATTAATGCTAGGCCTATGCCAGAAAGTGCCAGGAAACAAACAGGAGGTTTTGGCAGGCTCTCCACATCACCAGGCTCTGGCTTGGTGACGTGCAGAATGTTGCTTGGGCTAGGAGAGAAACATGGTCACTGAGTGTTTCAGCAGCACTGCACAAGAAGCAGAAGAGACTCTGTGCATTACACCCTCATGCCCATGTTTTCCAGTGAGAAGAAACTGCACACAGGGTTAGGTTCCTCTCTAAAGACCACGGTTTTAGAAAATTTGTTGGGTTTGCGTTTCCTTCCTTCATTTCTGGAAAGGTAACAACACTTTTAAGATGCTTTTTCCCTGTTATTGAGGCCATCTACACAGACAAAAGAACTGGAACCACTAACCCAAAGGAAAGTGTTGAGTGAGAATGGAGTTTGTTTGCATGTGGTAAGGCTTGAGTTCCCCCACTGATGCAACCAAAAGTACAGCAGATGCTGATGTGTTGCAGGCACATTTGTAGGAGGGGACCTTGGTGGAAGTAGTTCCAGCAGATGGCAATGGGATTTTGTCCAGTGGCACACAGGACATGGGACAGGTGAGAAAGACAGTGGGATCAGTGAGGATTTGCTCCTTACCGTGCCAGAACTTTCGCTCAAGTAAGGAGGTTCTTGTTCTATCATTTCAATTCCCACAATTCCAAAAGACCATATGTCCACTTTGGGGCCATATGGTTGACCTGTCACCACTTCAGGCGCCATCCACCAAGGAGTCCCGGTTACCGAGCACCGTCTGCTCTGCTCAGGGCTGAGCTGAGTAGCGAGGCCAAAATCAGCTGAGGAGAAAACAAAATACTGGTTTTATCTGAATTCTGTGCAATTAGGAAAGCAAGCAAAAGAATTCCCCAGTAGAAGTTTGAAATTGCTCTGTTGAATCTCCTGGCATTGGCGACTTTAAAAATCCCCCCATGTTTTACACTGCCTCCAGCAGTGGCTTTTGTTCTTTGGAAACTTTAGACTTGTAACTCCCTCCCTCTGGAAGGGACCTACACAGGTCAAGGCCACTCTTGAGTGCTTGTGGCTCCTTCTACCTCTGCAACCTGCAACAGTGCACGTTGCAACTGTGCCCTCAGCTCGCAGCAGGGGTCCCTGCACTGCCACCAGCACCATTTTTGGGGAGCTGGCAGTCACGCCAAGCAGCCCCACACCCACATCCCTGGAACGCTGCACCTGACCAAGAATATACTGACCCAGTTTGACAGAACCGTCCGTTCTGAGAAGGATGTTGTCACTCTTCACGTCTCGATGAATCACTTCATTTGCATGAAGAAAATCCAGTCCTTGCAAGCACTGAGCGATAAAACAGAAACAGAAGGGCAAAAATGAGTGATGTGATTTCATCACACAAGAAAGGCAACAAAGAATCTAAAAGATTCCCTCTCCAGGGGAATGGGGAGTAATGGCAGAACAGTCATGGCCACTGAGAGGAAGAGCTTGGTGCTCCAACACTTGCAGAGCAGGACCTTTCTGAGGAAAGGCACGTCAGCTTTTGAAAGAGCAACAGCACCTGCTGTTGTAGGCTGTCCCCTGCCAACCAGCCCGGATGACTCCTGCTGAAGCGCATGTGCTCAGAAGCAAAGAGCATTCTGGCTGCACTCCTATCCTTTTTAGCTGAGCACTGAGAGAAACGAGTCTCTCTCTTCTTTCTTTGCTCTTTGTTTCAAATCCTGCCACCAGCACCTTTGCTTTTACAGGCAAGGTATGCAGTGAAGACAGACTCCAGGCAAACATTTAGAGAGGCAAGGTGGAGAACAGCAACTACAAATACAAGAGACAGAGCGAGAATACAACAGCAGGAGATAAGAGTACTGGCACTGAGTACAGGGAGTGCAGGGGCACTGGCAGGCCTTTCACTTGAGATGCTTTTACTTGCCCATAGCATACCAGCAACACAGAAACAAAGCTCGGCACAGGAAACCTCTCCTGTTCTGAGCCCCTGTTTGCCAGACAATCCTGCCCAAGCCCTTGGAAACACAGCTGGGTTTGCTGACCTCCCGACTGATGGCTGCCATCTCATCTTCAGACAGGCAGGTCTGGCTGACGATGTCGCTCAGGACACCTCCATCCATGTACTCTAAAACCAGCAAGAGTTCCTCCCCCAGAAGGTAGCTGAAAGAATGAAACAAGGGGGTAGAGATGAACATGCATGGCTACGTTGATTTTTTGCTTCCAGGTTTCTTATTTCCAGATGCTTTTTTGACAAGGACAGAATCAAAGGAATGGACATTCCCTCTTGGCTGTGCATTGTTTGCAATCTGTGCAGTCTCATACAGAAAGACACATCTGTGAAAAAGGAGATTTCTTAGATGGGCAGCAAATGAAAAGTGCAGTTTAGAAACAGCCCAGATAAAAAACATGTCAGGCATGGTGTTTCTGGAAATAAGCACCTAGTCTTCCTGGCATGCTTAGCAATGGCAAAGAGGGGCAACAATCCAAGGGAAACCCACTTTAGGATGGTTCATCTGCACTTAAGAAACTTTAAAAAATCAATCCCAATTAAATGTGGAGGCAGTGAACTTTGAGGCTATTGAGTTAGGAAGATACAGCTGATCCAGGTTTTGAATAATTTTGGAGTAATTCTCAAACTAGGTGTGCCAGGGAAGACTCATGCAGAAAGGATGCACTCTCTTCTCATCCATTGGAGATGAGTAGAGAAATATGAATAAATAAAAATTAACAGCTTTACTTGCTGCCACTGACCAAAGTGGGTTTTTAACCTGTCATGTTTGCGATATGTAAACACACATCCATGGGATAAGACCATGACCTCTCACCTGTCTAAATAATTCACAACATTGGGACTCCTATACGTCTTCATGATCGTTATTTCATTAAAGGTTAGCTCCTTCCTCCTCACTCCTTGAAGATTTATTTTTTTTATTGCCACCTAAAATGACATTGAAAATCAGTAACTTGAGGGGTTGGTGGCACGAGACCACAAGGCACGTGGAGCGAGTGATTTTGCAATGACACAGCTGAGCTGTGCCAAACTGCCTTGTGATTAGGCACTGCAGTTCACAGGAACTGACATTCCAACAGCCCATTTCTCTTCTCCCTTGGGAGCCAGTTACAGGACACGTGGGGCCACTGACATTTGGCCTTGACCACTTGGGAACAACGGTATCTCAGTTATCACCCATAAACCTCTGACCGCACTCTCTGCTGCTTTGTTTGGGACTCAGAAGAAGGAATCCATGCTTTAATACTCTGTGGATACATCTTGTTATATGGGCAGGGCTTAGGGCTTTCAGGGACGCCTTGCAGATCTCTCCCTACGTGCAGTTCCCAAGTGCAGCACTGCAGGTGGCTAAGGAACTACCAGTAACTTTCAGATGGATTTGCTGGCAGCCAGAAATGAGAATCCAGGACTCTGAAGCTGTAGCCCCAAAGAGCAGTGAGGTGCTCGCAGGCACCACCTTTGTTTTAGCAATGGAGAGCGAGTGAGTGCGTCCTTCTCTGAAAGGAACCGCTGCCCTCCGTGCCTTCCTTCCGGCAGCTGAGGAGGACAAAGTCCCAAATGTGTTCTGTGGGCTGGCACCAGTCTGTGCTTCTTGTGCCTTTTCAGCACAGCTCTGCCCAAAGCTCCAGCCACAGCTCACACCAGAGGGGAAAGCCCTCGAGTGCAGCAGAGCCTGCAGGGGCTGGTGACATTTACCTCTCCTCCTGTGGCACTGTCGAGTGCTCTGTAAACATGTCCAAAAGTCCTAGAAACAAAACAGAAGCAGAGAAAGGAGAAGCTGTTTAGATCTTGCAGTGAAAGCCAGCCCACACAGGAGATCTCTGCTGGAAGTGTCAAAACCTGCAGGATGCAGGAGGGCTCTGCCAGAAGGGAGATGATGCATTTTCCTCTCAAGTGCATGGGCACTGGGCCTGTTCCTGAAGCACTGGGGTCCAATTTCTAAAGGGAGTTAAGTCTTTCCTCTTGGGTTTCACTGTCTAAACAGTGTGGTTCCTATCCTGACCACAGAGTGTTTCCCTCTTCAAACCAGGGGAAAGAATTGTTCCTGGGAACTGTTATCTCACAGCTTTGATAGGGCATAGGTTGCTCTTTCAGGCAAGCAAGTTTCTTCTCTTTTCATTAGTGTGCCAGTATGATTTTGAGACACACAAAAAATGCTAAAGAAATTAACACAGAACTGTCCCACACTTGAGAGTCAAGGAGACCTTCCAGGTCCTGTTCCTTGATGCAGGCAAGACCTCGGTAGCAAGGCATCTCTGACAATGCCTTCTGAGCCCACTCACAAATTCTGAGCAGCATTGAGAGATGGGACGATCTATCCCCAGTGTGTGATCATCTTTGCAGCTGTCCTGACTTCACGCTGGATAGACATTCCACCCCCAAAACACCTGGCCCAGGGTTGTGCAGGAGTAACTGCTGTTGGACTCACCCGCTGCCAATATAGTTCAGATGTGTGTATTTCATCCGGGGATTTTCAGTGGTGTTCACCATTCTCCCTGAGGGAAACAAAATGCAAGATGCTGACTTTAAAGCAGAAATCCCAGCTTCCAGGAGATACAAAAGGCAGCCCCAGCGCCTGGAGCTCTGAGCCCTTTGTGGTCGGCTGGGGAACAACAACCACAACCAGGCAGACAGCCCTGCAGCACAGGTGGCCAGCACAGAGACTGATTTGTCCAGTCTTTTGAAGAGTTCTCTTGACAGGAAACAAAGCACAGGGACATACAATCCCAGGAGAGGAGGACATCTTCCCCACCTTTCAGCAGTTTGCCAAAGGAATGCCTTCCCATTTGTAAACCAGAGCAGCTCCAGCTGTAACCGATCCTGACGGGGCTTTCAGCATCAGGACCCTGACCTGTTTGTGAGCAGGCTGAGCTCAAAGATGCCCCTCTCCAAGCTAAGGAAGGCTCCAGCCTCTGCGGTCCCTCCAGCCCTCAGGGACAGGGCAGCGACCACAACAAGGCTGGCAAAGCCCCAGCAGGAGCACTGACAGGCACTGATGGGAAGAAGCCAGAGTGAGCCTGAGCCCCAGACAAGCTGTTACCCCCATTCAGGACACAACAGGATGGGCTTTGAGATCAGCCACCCCGAGGCACAGATAAGTGCCCTTTTTGTCCCAACAGGTGATGGCAGACACAGAACCCACTGGGCTCTGGTCTCAGCCCCACCAGGTCTCTTATCTGAGAGCACAGCACTGGCAGCTGTTATGGGCAAGAAGCAGATTCATTGGGTTGTGCTGCAGATTCACAAAGGGCTTGATGTGTTTTCCTAGAGACTGATCTGAGCAGGGCCTGGGCCAATGGGTAGGATTCTAACAGTCATGGGAAAGAGTGGGAATCAGGTATGGAAAAGTGCCATGGTTTTGAGGGATATACCATGGCTGGGCTGGAGGCTCTCTCCTGAGAAATGCCTGCAGTACAGTTTTATCTGATCATGCCACTTGGATGTGTCTCCTGGACACATCTTGATAAGCATAAAACTAGAAGATTAAATAAAGTTTGTTATCAAAGTCTCTGTTTTTTCTTTGGAGGCACATGGAAAATACCTTGTGCTCTCTATTTGTCCTGTAACCTGATGTTCTTTCAAAGTAGTTCTTATTGACAAAAAGATAGCATTCTCTCATTGACAAAAATATACCATTCTCATGAAAATGAAATGCAGATGAAGTAGTGGTAACAGTAACAGTCATAAAAATGACATCAGTAAAACATGGGGTAGAAGGGCTCCTTCAGGATGGAGAAAAACACAACAAAAAAGCCCCACCAAAAATGAACAACAGAAAAGCAATCCCACCCCACCCCCCCCAAAAAAAATCCCCAACCAAAAAGACAAAACTGCAAAGTCAGTGCATTTCTGTGAAGTTTTTTTGCTGTGATGACTGGTTGCAAGTCAGGAGTCTAAGGAGAATTTAGGAAGCTAAAAATTCTGTTCAGTTTGGCCACTAGCACACAGGACTTGCCTAGATCATTTGCTAGGTCACAGCCTTCTGCTGATCCAAGAACAATCCCTGCTTCAGCCTTTAGCAGAGAGGGAAGCTCAGGCAAACCCAAGCCAGTCCCAGGTGCCCTCAGAGGCAGCAGGAACACCCAGAGCTCTCTCGCTGCCTCGCAGCACAGCACTGCCTCCGGGGAGTCCTAAATGGCCCTGTGACACCGAGCTCAGGAGGAGCATTGGGTACAGCTCTGCTGACACCTGCACACAACACACTGTCCCTCAGATAAGAAACACCCCAGACGTACCCAGCAGCTCCAGGTACTCCTCCTCAATCTCCTGTTCCCGGGATGTGCCCCAGCCTGAGTTCCCAGGTTTCACAGAAGGGCTTCCTCCAGGTGATGCTGCTGCAGCAGCAGGTTCAGAGCCCATGATGTGCTGGACCTGGAGCATTTCTGCTGGGCACTGCTCCTGTGCCTCACTCCTCACTTGGGGTTCTTCATTGCCACACATTCCCTGCAAGTCTTCGCAGGCTGCCCGGTGAGATGTCAACACTTGCACCTCAAGTCAAACAGAACAAAGCAGTCAGACACTACAGCTTGTCCCTGTCAGCCAGGAGTCATCGACTGTGAGGAAAGGCAAAGAACAGATTGAACGGGGATACAACAGCTTGTTTCAATCCTCCTTCTGGGTCACCAAGTTCCACTGTAAAAACACATCAAGAAAAAAGGAGAGCAGGAACAGGCCAGCAGGAATCAATTTGGATGACTGCTGGCCAAAAGGCCAAAGGACAAGTTTCAGTGTCCAGGGCAGACGTTGAGATTCAGCACACCGGGAAATGTCCTTCAGAGTGACTGTGATACACACACTACAGCAGCATGGCACTCAGAGGCATGGCCCCACTCCCTGCTGCCCTGCACTGGAAAGGTAAGAAGGGCAGAAACCACCAGATTGGTGACTGCAGTGGCTGCATCCCTCTTTCACTCACTTGGTTTTGCAGAGACTGACGGAAGCGATTAAGTTTCTCTCGGATGATTTTCATTTCTTCCTCCAGCTGCTTATGCCTTGCCTTGATCATACTGTGAGCTGTCTGAAGCTCTGCATCCAGCTGTTCCTTCATGTTCTCTAATAAACAAAAGAGAGGACATTTCATGAGTGGAGTGGCTGCCACTCTTTCATTCACCTGGTTTTGATGATCGCCCCTCTGCTGATGGAGATTCTCCTCTTGAATTCTTCCCATGTCTTCCTTGTTCTTTCTCTTCACTGCCATGATGTCACTCTGAGCTTCAGGCAGCTCTCCTTGTGGCTCTGCCTTGATGTTCTGTACACACAAAAGCAGAGCAAGGGACTGAGAGCTGCCATCAGGCTCAGCTTTTTTCCTCTTGCAGCCTCAAAGTCACATTCATTCAGCCCCTTCTTTCTGCTTCCCTCCCCACATCTGCCTCCATTGCAAACCTCCTGTCCCAGGGCTGATCTCTGCAGATTGCAAGGCTCTGTGCTTCCATTGCCTGTGGGACTCCTGGCCTCCTCAGTCCCAAGAGCTCTGGTTTATGCCCCTCTCCCTGCCCTTCCCTCTGTGCCCTGGCCAGTCAGGCTTACCTGGCCATTCTCCTGTGGCTCTTCCACCTGCTGCCTGAGCTGCTCTTCCTGCTCTCGGGCTGGGAACAGCTCTCCCTGAGTCTGGCATGGCAGCTCAGATGAGGCAGTGTGCTCCTGCTCTTTCTCTAGAAGCACCTGCACAGAAAGCAAGAGAAGATGGGTTTCAGCTTCCCATACGCCCTTTGTGGGCCAAGACTCACAGGCTGCTGGGCTCACACGTTCCCAAAGCACTGTGCTGCTGCTCTCCTGGGTCGTTCTCTGCCCGAGGGGAGGCACAGATTCCAAAGTGACCCTGGCCCTACAATCAGGGGCCATCTGGGACTGAAGCTCCAGCAGCCTCTCAGGCAGCTGACAGGGAAGGGGTGGCATTTCTCAAGGGTCTGGTGAGGGCCTCCCTCTGCTTCCACCGTGTCCTGTTTGTCTTTCAGTAGTGACTGACTCCCCGCCCTGTCCCACAGCTCCATCCTGGCTCTGCAGGGGCTTCCTGGGTGAGCTCACTCCTTGTGAGAGACACTTCTGGAGTTCACCTTCTCTTCAGGCCTGCACCAGCATTCCTCCTTCCTGACATCCACACTCTTGTTAGAAAACCGGGTCATTCAGGAGATAAGGATGCATGCAAAGATCTCTGATGGAAGTCAGAGAATCTCTATGGCCACCTCAGTATATGGAGGAGGACCAAGGTTTTACTTCTCCCTCTTTTGTCAACGGAGAATTCTGACCAGCAGTAACAGAGTTTCTCATAAGGCCCCATTAACGAATGCACTTACACAGCCCTGGGGATGCCAGTGAAGGAAACCATGTGTCATGTATGGCATGGCATGTATGACCAGAGTCACCAGACCCCAGCTACAGCATGGGATAGTTCCACTCCCTTAAGACATGCAAAAATTCAAAGGACAAATGAAGGCTTCAGGTCAGAAAAGGCTGGAGTAGGAAAACATGAGGGGAAAAAACAACCATCTCTGGAGGGGGAAACATCTCTGCCTGCTCAGGATCAGTCAATGGAACTTGTCTCTACTTCTCTCCTGAATGGATGCCTTTGCATCTTCCACTGCTTTGGAGCAGAGCCAGGAAGATTAAAATAGATAGATAGACACATCTCACTTTTATCATCTCTCTTTACTGTGCTGAAGAATTTACATTCTTTGAATGGAGAGAGATATAATTCTCTCTCCTAGGTTTTTTTTAAGGGAAGGTAGTGAGAAACTCATAGAAGGAGAGAAAACAATGATTATCTCTACTTGCTGTTCTTGTTTTTTAGTACATGAAGAATGTGTTATAGTGATTGTTTACTGAAAGTGATTTGTTAATTGGATTTTAGAGATAGTTGTTTAGACTGATTAGATAATTAGATAAAAGGCTGTGTGGAGACAGTCACGAGTTTTTCTTTCGTATGTTTTTAGTATAATATCTCTTTAGTATAGTTTTAATATAGTACGAGTGTAATATAACATAGCTTAATAAAGCATTTGTTTCAACTTCTAAATCATAGAGTGAAAGCACATTTTTCACCACGTGGGGGTCTCCCTGAATCAATCCTGTCCTTTCTGTTGCTACACACATCAGCACTCGGCAGCAGTGCCCCAACCAGCAGCCATCCTGAACTTGCTCTCCTGTTGCTTCAGTAACCCACACTCTTGGGGAATCTGGAGCATGTCGGTCCTTATGGAATGCAATCAGACCCAGAGCACTGCACTGGGAACGGCTCTCTTTGTGCATCTCTGCTCGGGCAAGTTCTTCGCTTGGACTCGCCCACACTGATGGTGCTGAAGTGGCTGGAATCAGAAATGCAGCCCAGCCCCTCCCAGCTCCTCTAATCTCTGAGCACCAGCTGGAATGCAAGGGCATTGATTTCCTACTCAGTTCCCAAACACAACACACACTGATTCCCTGGGCAGCCAAAAGACACGGGAGCCGTTAACTTGAAAAGGATGGGCAAGCCCTACTGGCTGGTCTGGCACCAGAACAGCTCGTTCTGCACCAACATCCCTGCCCCAAACGATGTGTTCTTGTGCAAAAATACTGCATTGTCCAGAACTGCCCCCTTGAAAACTGAAATTTTAGCAGAATTTCTGCCAGTGCTGTAAAAGGGTAGGAAAGACTGAGAAAAAAGCTCCCTTGCTCCCTGGAGAAGGAGAAATTGCACAAGGCTTCTCCTTCTAGCAAACAAACAAATCAACAAAATATGAAAGTGTTACCCACACCAGTGTCTAAAGCACTTGGATGCAGTGAAGGGATGTTTGGCAGGGAAACAGCCCTCGTGCTGAGCATTGGCTCTATGGATCCAAGGCAGGGATCAATGGCAGTCTGCCTGAAGGTCCCTCATGAGCCCCCATTGTCCAGGCTAAAGCTCCCTCAGCACCTCCTCCCTGGCCTTGTGCTGCACCCCTTGCCCAGCTCCCCTGTCCCTCTGTGCCCACGCTGCAGCCCCTCCATGACTTTCTGCTTCCCAGGGCCCACAGCTGCACACAGCACTCCAGCTGTGGCCGCAGCGCTGCCCAGCACAGGCCACGCTCCCTGCCCTGCTCCTGCTGCCCCACTGCTGCTGGCACAGCCACCGTGCCCTTGGCCTTCTGGGCCCCCTGGCCCCACGCTGCCTCCTCTTCAGCTGCTCACGGCCGCCAGCCCTGCGTCCTTTGGGCCCACGCAGCTCCCCAGCCACAAAGGTGCCCATTGCACTTCAGATACAGCAGGCACCATTGCAAGATGGCCTTCCTGTTCTACCACCTCATGTTCCAAGGAGATATAATCAAGTTTGATAGGAATAGGATTCTAAGTTCCTCTCTTTAAATTAAAATGATCTAATTCAACTGTACAGGAAATTGCTCTTCATTAAATTTTCCCTATCTGCTGTCTGCAAGCATCGTTCTCTTTTCAAAACTAGGTTTTTAGTTCTTCAAACTCTGAGAAGGAAATTTAAAAAAAACTATCGCTGCTTTTCTTATTATTTTTGTTACAGGCATGAATATGGTTTTTCTTTTGGCCTTCCTAGTTGGCCCTCTACAGTCTACTGCTACTGGCCAAGCTCTCAGCTTGCTCTACAAGTCTTAAACACCAGGAACATGAAATGTTCCTTTCTCACTCACCTCAGGATCTTCAGCGCTGCTGAATACACGCTTCAGGTGTCCTGTAGTGGGAAGGGAAAATGAACCAGATGCTGTCAGAAAACTGCCTGGGCTGCTGAATCCCACAGAACAAGTCAACCCAAACAGAGATGATTTCCCATTTCACAACATCCCTCCAGGAGACACATCTCATTCACACAGCCAGCAAGAGATCAGGACAATATTCTTGGTTGTGCCTACACTGCAGCCAGTTTAGCCAGGAAATGAATACAAATATGATCAAGCAAATGCAAAGTGCTTTTAACACTCAATGCTCCTGTTCTACCAAACACATAAGACAGCTTCTGAAATCTTCTCCTTCAGGTACTCTTTTTTTTTTTCACTCAATGTCATTGCACCAATTCTGATTAACTTGCAGGAAACCGTTGCCCAGAAAAGCTTCCCCAAAATCCCCCAGAGGTGGCGCAGTTCTATTGTGGAAAAGCACAGCAGCACTTCCTTTCAAAGGGAACAACTATTTTAGCATTTAGAAAAGGTCAAGTTAGTCAAATCCTTTCATGACACAATTTAAAAAGAAAGAAGCTTTCTCTGAATTCTGGGAACAACTGCAGAGTTTTTGGAAAGCCTTAAAGAAGGTCTGCCACTCTACATTTTCAAAGGTGTCCTGCTTGTCCCAGCAACCTGAGGAAATGACACTGCTGCCACAGACTCTCCCGTGCAGGGAACGGAAGCCCTGCAGGTTCCCCTGCAAATGCTGCCCCTGTGGCTGCAGACACCCCGTTTTAGCTGAACCTCTTGACAGGAGCTTTACCAAAGCACTGGCATCCTAATGCTCTTTCTGTTTCAAAATTGGAAACTCAGCCCCCAAGAAAGAGCAGGAAGACATACAAAAGCCAGGTTAGGATACACCCTAACCTAAGCAGAAGGGAAGCCTCTACTTACATGCAAAATTCGTGAAATAATAAATGGAATAAGTAATGCCATATGCAGCAAAAGCTGCAGTGGCCAGATGGTTAACTATTGGCATTTCTGCAATTTTTCTAAAGGCTAAAAATACAAGCCTCGTGTCAGTGGGCAGCTGCCTACTGACAGATGCTTTGACCAGGAAGGGTCTCCTGATCTGAGCAAGGCCTAGGGCTGCTCTGACACTCAGGCCTTCCATGCACCAAGGCAACCTTCTGATGCCACTATGACGACGTGGCAACCATGCCCTGAAATCACAAAGGGACAGCTCTGTGTTGGTCTGTGAGTTTATGCAAAGCAATAATCAACCTTCCCTACAGAAAACACAAAAGAGCCTGGAAAATTCTCATCTGTCACAAAGCAGCAAAAATTCCCCTCATGGGCCAAACCCTGTTGTTCAGGGGATCCAAGAGGAACTCCAGCAGTGCCCCAAGCACCTACAGCCTGTACCCCAACTGAGCACTCAGATGGGACACAAGCAAAGGAAACCAGACCAAGACAATGGCCTACAGCTTTGCACGTGTGAGAAATGACTCTCACTTTTAAAATTTTAAAGGTTTAGTAAACCTTAACAAAGGACTGAATAAAGAAAAGTCGCATCACTGGGAGCATTTTCTTTCAAACGTAATAACTATTTTAGCACACAGTAAAAGGTTATTAAGTTAGACAGTCAAATCCTTTCATGACAAAATTTAAAAAGAAAATAAGCTTTCTCTGAATCCTGGGAACAACTGAAGAGTTTTTAGAAGGCCTTCCAAGAAGCTCTGCCAGTCTACATTTTCAAAGGTGTCTTGCTTCTCCCAGCAACCTGAGGAAATGACAGACTCTGCTGCCACAGACTCTCCCGTGCAGGGAACGGAAGCCCTGCAGGTTCCCCTGCAAATGCTGCCCCTGTTGCTACAGACACCCCCTTTTAGCTGGACCTCTTGACAGGAGCTTTAGCAAACCACTGGCATCCTAATGCTCTTTCTGTTTCAAAATCAGAAACTCAGTCCCCAAGAAAGAGCAGGAAGACATACAAAAGCCAGGTTAGGATACACCCTAACCTAAGCAGAAGGGAAGCCTCTACTTACGTGCAAAATGTGTAATGTAATACACAGAAAAAGAAATGCCATAGGCAGCAAATGCTGCTTTAGCCAGATGATGAAACATTATAACAGTGTTGTATGAGTTTTTCCTAAACTAGGAAAAACAAGGCTCTTGTCAATGGGCAGCTACCCACTGACAAAGGCGCCAGCCAGGAAAGTTCTCCTGATGTGAGCCAGGCCTAGGGCTGCTCTGACACTCAGGCCTTCCGTGCACCAAGGCAACCTTCTGATGCCACTATGACGACGTGGCAACCATGCCCTGACATCACAAAGGGACAGCTCTGTGTTGGTCTTTATGCAAAGCAATAATCAACCTTCCCTACAGAAAACACAAAAGAGCCTGGGAAGTTCTTCTCTGTCACAAAGCAGCACAAATTGCCTTCATGGGCCAAACCCTGTTGTTCAGGGGATCCAAGAGGAACTCCAAGGGTGCCCCAAGCACCTACAGCCTGTACCCCAACTGAGCACTCAGATGGGACACAAGCAAATGAAACCAGGCCAAGAAAATGGCCCACAGCATTGCACATGTGAGAAATGACTCTCACTTTTACAATTGGAAACGGTTAGTAAACCTTAACAAAGGACTGAATAAGGAAAAATTGCAGCATTGGAAGTCTTTGTGATTAGCAGCCATGTGCTCATCTGCAAAAAGGATGCTCTGCCTTTTATACCCTCAGCCCCTCCAAAAGTTTTGTCAGTCAACTCTTTCTCTGCTGTCCATTGGTGGAGATTACTTTCCTGCATCCCGACTGGAGGTCAGGCGTTGTTACACCCTGCCTGCTGGTCACAAGCCAGCCCTCCCCAAATGCCCTGACTACCCAGGGTGTTACAAGGGGGACGGGAAAGAGGACTATGGGAGGATATATTACAATATAATCACTACTCATTTGAACATCCACATAACATCTGCTTCTCAATTGTCAGACCCAACCATTGCATTCCTCATCCAGAACACACAGAACCAGGAGAGAAGCCACTGTTGGCATCACAGCTGAAATGCTTCCTTACAAATCTCCCCACATATTTGCACCTTTATTGGACATGCCCAGGGCTCCGGTGCGTGTACATCTCTGCCTCTCTTCCCCTTTGGCAGCAGTCGAACTGGCAGCATCTGCCCGCCAGCAGCAGCTGCTCCCAGCTGGGAACGCCACTGGCGCTGCTGATTTCCAGAGGCTTCTGTGTGCCAGGGAAAGCCAAGGCAGGAGCGGGTTGAACGGTGCTGGCGCTGCTGCTGCTCTGTGCCAGAGAGCCCCGGCTGGGTAGGGCACGGTGCCCACTGCGCTGCGGGCTCCTTCTCCTGCCACAGCTGTGCACACCTGGCAACAAGGCATGACAACCTGTGGGCAAGCCTGTGGAGAAATGGCTGCATGACAGAGGTCACATGGACATTCGCTTGTTAGCCGAGCCGGACCTGGGAAAGTACCGAACACAGCTAGTTTGAGTTTTTGCACCTGCAAGATAGCGTGTCCTTGGGCCTAGCTGGGTATGATAACAAGTAGACAGAGAGACGTGGGAAATAGAGAATGTAGGCCCAAAGGAATGAGGAAAAGTTGACGGTATAGTTTAACCAATAGATTGCTTGACTAACAGAATATTCATAAGCTTATTACTTGCTGTATAAGTGTCTGATGATCTCTTCAATAAACGGAACTTGCTGTTGACTCATATTGAGCCCTGAGTTTTCCCAGCACCCGACAAATGGCTCATGCCCGACAAATGCCTCATTCTGCAACACAAGCCAAGGGGTGTCTGGGGCTGCACTGCTCTGCACACACCCAGCACACCTGCAGCACAGAATTTTAACCCTCAAACAGGTAAACCAAAGGGAAACAGCTGGAAAAGATTTCATTTCAACCATTCTTTATGCTTCAATAGGAATGACCAAAATGAAAGTTACCAAGCAGGGCCCGATCCACCCTGCCAGCTCAGTGTAAGAAAAGAGGCATTACTTTATTTC
Organism: Melospiza melodia melodia; assembly: GCF_035770615.1. NCBI lineage: Eukaryota > Metazoa > Chordata > Aves > Passeriformes > Passerellidae > Melospiza > Melospiza melodia. The sequence continues at coordinate 1,071,444 of NC_086216.1, read as the reverse complement.
AGTGCTGGGTGCCTGAGAATCACTCCCCTGAAACCTGCACACCCACGTGTTAAGTATCCATGGAACTAAGACATTACTTTCATTACTTTTATTCATTACTTTGCTCAAACTCACAGGCTAAACATTCTCCCAAAGTATTTGACATGTTTAAATCATTTCCCCAAAATTACTGACATTTAGAGTAGGGGTCTCTTGCGGGTCTCTGGTGGTCATGTGGTGAACATCCCATTCCTCAAATTCTCCTTCCATGGTTAAGAGCCTTCTTCTCCTTGAATGCATTGCAGCTACCTCCTCAGTAGGCCCACTGTCTTTATTCTCAAGGCTAAGACATCCACTTGCACACATTAACCACTGCTGTGAGGGAAGGTACGACTAAGCACTGCCTGTTAAAGCTTAACAAATTCACAATTTGTTGCATGTCAACACATCCCCAACATCTCTCGTTCCTTCTCTGGGAATCAAACACAAGCATTTTGTGATCCCTGAGCCCAAGCCCTCCTGTCACCCAGCAGCCCTTCTCTCCTCACAAACAGCAGGCCCAGCAGGGCCTTCCCTCACTGGCTCCGTCACCAGCTGTGTCAGGAGTTCTCTGTCACACACTGCAGGACCATCCTGGACTGTTTGCTCTCCGCTGCACTCTGTTGCCAGCAGACATCCCCACCCTGTTCCATGCCCCGTGCAGAACCCTGCACCTGCTGTCCATGGGCACCTGGCAAGGGAGGCACTCACGGCAGAGAGGCACCAGCTGCCCTGGGCAGGAACCAAAACCCTCTGGGGCACAGCTGCTGGCCTGGGTCTGGCACAGCCCTGCACGCCCCACTCCTCACGGGCTCTGGGCTGGAAATGCAATTGCACTTTCTGCCCCATGGAGAAACAGCAGGGCTGCACAAACAACGGCCAGCAGGCCACATCCCAAAGGCACTGCAGCATGGAGCTGAGAAGGAAGAAGACCCTTCCCCAATTCCTAAGCATACCAAAACCACCATCATTGGGATTTTTAATCTTCTGAATGTAGAGTTCATTCACAGGGTGACAAGGGAAACTTCCAATGGAGTTGAAGTTTGGTAGAGTTTTTATTCTGAGTCCTACTCAGACTGTTGATTTGAAAATTCATTTTGAAATATTTTTTAAAAGGCTGTGCAGTCATATGGTTTTGTTCTAATACCAAAATGGCTAGATGAAATGTACTGGCATTTTAATTACATGCAAACTGATTAGTCTGTGAAAGCTTTCCTGTAGAATAGCCACTAAACAAGAAATGAAAATCTGTGGACTGTTGACTTTGCAAATTTCTAATAAACTTATCAGACAATGAGGCATTTTTAGTTAGATCATAGAGCAAATTAATTCCTATGGATAACTTGATTTGGATAAACCTGTTGATTTCAAATTAAAACTGCCAGCACATACTAAGTGGAAATCTGAATACTCACTTCTATGAGCTCTGAATTATTAGATAGTCATATCTAATTAACACCATATTAACAAAAATTAACATTCTGGCATTTTTTTTACTTACAGCCAGCTCTTCAACACTCTTTGTAACACCAGAAAGAGAGTTTGTAGCAATGTGAACCATGGGTTGGTGGAGCATTGCAGAAGGCTCCTATGCCAGCACTAAACATTCACATTTACCATGGCATCCCTTCTTGCCTTTAATTCCAAGCTATAGCTCAGTTCCTGCAGTATAGATTCACACTTGTAGTCTGTATTTGCAGCTGGTTCTTACTTCCCTGTCCAGAAAAATATCATGCTTGGATTTCAAATCAAAATAAAACGAGGAGAGAGTCAGGTTCTGGATAGGTATAGCAAGAACAAAGAAATTTTTTCACAAATATGTTGAGAAGTTGTTTGTACCGGCTGCAAAAACGGCAGATTAAAGACTTGCACCCTAACTTGCAAGCTGAGGTTTGCCTGTTCTTTCTGGACTGATTTCTTGAGGCCAGACACTGAACCCGATCAGTAAGAAAATCAAAACCACAGGAGTAGTTTGGAGAATATTGTAAATTATTCTGTCATGATGCTTTTTGCCTGAAAGTTCTGGCCATCATCCAATTGGAGTAATTAGAGGAGATTGAAGCCATCACACTGTACCTGTGCACACAATTCCTTCTCAGGAGTAATCCATGAAGCAACGCTGACAAATCCACACCAGCAGCTGCTGCCACACAGTCATGAAGCAGAAAATATGTATTTCTGCTACACTGGGAAAGCTGAAGATGCCTCTGCTGAGCTAATTTTAGTGACTGCCCACCCCAGATGAGACCTTGTGGTCAGTCTCCAACAAGTCAGGGCAGTTCATATTGTGCCTAAATGAAGTAAGTCTAGCAATACATAGACCATGGAGCCTGAGGAAAGCCAGTAGCTGTGGGAGATTTGTTCCGTATCTTTCTTTTTACTAATTTATTGCAGTCAATTATTTCAAGAATGGAAACTTTTGGCATACCATTGGCTGGAAGGTTGGTCAGTCTTCCATTCATGACTCCTCTGAAAGCATCACCCCAGTGTTTTTATCAGTAGCTCTTCCATCATCATGGCTCACACAGCATTTCCTGCAGCTCTTTCTGGAGTCAGGAAAAGGCACCAGGAGAAGGGGGAGAAAGCTGTGTGCAGAGACTGTGTCAGCTGAAGAGACATTTGTTTCCTCTGATTTGGCTGAATGGCTGCAGGAACCTTGCTGGCACTGCTGGCGGGGTGGCCTTTGGCAGGGCTGGGCAGAGTTTGGGGCCCAGGATCCCTCCTCTCGGTGGGACACCAGGGTGAGCAGCCCCTGTCCCAGGCAGGAGCAGAGGTTCTGTGGCTCTGCCCGGGGCACAGGGCCCTGCCACTGCCACGAGCTCCTGCCGCGGCTCCTCTGGGGCAGCTCCTGCTCTGCAGCGATGATGGGCGCAGCTGGGGGGGCTGCAATGGAGGGGGGCTTCCAGTGGGCTCTGCTGGTCTGCCACGCTGGAGCCAGCAGAGCTTCTGGAAGGAGTCTCCTCTTGTGAGCTGCGTGAGCTGGAGCTGGCACTGGCCACAGAGCCGCTGTGCTCATCCCTGACAGGCCCAGAGCACAGCAGCCTCTGGGCCTCCTTGCTGCACGATGGCACTGAGGAGCCATGGACCAGAGGTTCAGTATGTGTGACTCAGTTTCCTGATAAACTGTGCTCAGAAAACCCTGCATCCCTCCTGCCAGATCTAAGACACTCCAAGAAATCTGTTGGCACATTGGGAACTCAGAATTGTTTGCATTTTGAACAATTGTCTTATGAGTGCTTTTGATTTTTTTTGTCATTTTGTATTGATTCATTTGATCCTTCAGAGAAGCTTTCCTTAAAATATAAAACATGGGGAATTGTGGAGACCCTGGGGGGGATTCCCTGGTCCATGGAGACACAAGAAGCTTCCCTCAAAAAGCTGTTAGACCCCATAGGCTCCTTCCCCTGTTCCTGTGTCTGTTCCTGTGTTCCTGAGCCACACCTTCCCTATTCCCTGATCGGCCCCCTTATCTTTGTACTGCCCCGAGATCAGGGTCAACCCCCAGGCCCCTGAGGAGACAAAGTGAGACCCTCTGTGTGTGGGTGCTGGGACCTGAACATCTCCCTGCACAGCTGAATAAAACATCTGTGGAGATCATGCAAAGGTCCTTTTTGCTTCTTTACAATGGACTGTGCTAGCAGCAATTCAGACTGCTACAGAGGAGAAGCTGCAGTACTGGCACCAAGATTTTGGCAACTTGACCATAGGCACAGAGGGCGTGCAGGATGCTGCTCTATGAATTCCTTAACCAGCCATCTCTGGTGCTGGCATATTCCCTCCAGCTTCTGTGCAGCCAGGGCCACCTTTGGTCCAGTAGATGACATTGTTATTTGAAAATTTCGGCCCACACCTTGGGCAGGAGGCCATCCATAGGCTCTGGTCCTGCAGCCCCTGCTCAGCTGGCGACAGTGTTCCCTGTGGGGAAGATGGAGCAGCCATCACAGGGTCTGGGGGGCTGCTTTCAGCAAGGTGGCCAGGCTCTCTCCCTGCTAGGCTCTAGCAATTGTTTGGGGGAGCTGATGGCAAATTGTATGTAGTCCTGTTCATCCTACTCAGAAAACCTGACAGCTTCTATCATTCTAATGCAGAGTGGGCACGCTGGATTTCTCTTTGCCCACTGCAGGATGCAGCCCAGGCAGAACTGGTGGTGACAGGGCAGAGAAGAATTCACATCCTTCTTAGTGACCCGGCAGATGGGGCAGCTCCGTTCTGTCCCCATGGCCATGTCTGTCTGTCCCAGCAGCAGGGAAGAGCTGAGGACCATGAGCTGCTCTCATTGGCAATCTTGCATGGCCAGAGCCCAAGCTCCAGCCAGAGTGGCCCAGCCTCTGTCAGTGCCCAAATTGAAGCAGAAAGGGATGTTGTATCACAATGCATTCCTTGGTGAAGGAGGTCCATAGCAGCCTCAAGAGGCGCCTCAGACACTCAACAGTCAAGGCAGTAACATATGGACAGGACACAGATGGCAGTTCATGGCTGGGAGAGCATTTGTAGATATATTCAAGGACCAATTTCCTAGGAACTCTCCACAGCTCTGGGATCTGCCCATCAGCTCTGTCAGAAGCTTCAGCAGAACAACCAAAGTCCTAAAAAGCAGCTCCCAGACACTTTTCCTACCACCCTGCCTGAGTAGCCGGGTTGCTTGCTGCAAAACACTCTTTTTCTCCTCTTCCCTAATGCCCTGTGGACACTTGCAGCCAAAATAAAAAGCTCCTGGCCCTTTGTGTGATGTGATAATACAGTTTTTATATTTCCATGCTGGGATGAAAAAAGCTGTGCTGTGGGTCAGGAGAGGCCAGGAGCCACTTGGCCTTCCTGCAGGCTGAGGTGGTCCCAGCAGACATCCTGATGCTTTTTTGGGGAATGTGTGAGGGGGAGTGGAGGGGGTGACAGGGAGCCCGAGATCCTAGAGTGGAAACTCAGCTCCAGAGAGCCAGTGCAGACTCTTCCTGCTGAATGCCTGCTGGGGCTGGCAAAGAAGGAAATTGCCCCAGTAACAGCCCGGTGGCACTGTGTCTCAGGGACAGGTAGAGGGAGGTGACAACAAACAGCAGCATGGCCCGGTCTCACAGCTCCTAGGAAGCAGTGACAGAGGGGCTCATGTGCCAGAGATTTCAGAAACGCTGTCTTCTCAAAAGGCCACTCTGAAACCCCTCTCTTTGCCTCTTGGGTTTGTGTGTGCTTTTGACAGCCACAGCATCCTGGGGCAACGCGTTCCACGATTTCATTAAGCACTCCTTGAAAAGCACCTCCCATTGTTCACTGAGCTGCCAGCCTGGTCATTTCAGAGGGTGCTGCCTTGCTGGAGAGAAAAATCAATCTTCTGCCTTTCAGGGAGCTGAACCAGAAGGGACTCTTCACCATCCAACACCTGGCTGGGTCCCATTCAGAGGTCCTGCTTTGAAGCCTCCGTCAGGTTTGCTTGGCAGTTACCAGCGAGGTGAGAACATTGTTCTGAATTGTGCCCCATACCTCATACACGGTGTGAAGAGTAGGTATGTGCTTGTTCATCTCCATGTGTGCTCAGGGTCTGCCTTCATTTCTGGTTTTAGACCTGATATTTCTAATGTCTGTCAGATGTCTGGAGAATCTGTGGGCGCATGCAGCTGTATTTACTGGCAGGTCAGGTATCTGACACTCATCTTTGAGTGTGGTGCCTTTATAACACAATGTGCAAATGCAGAAACTGAGACGCTGATGATGTTATTTGCCAGAGTCCCAGTCTCTGCCCAAGCTGTAATTCAACACTGCAAATTATTCTGTAGACCTGAGCCTGTGTTTTCTGTTTCCTGGCTGAGTGCTTCAACTGCTGCTGTTAGTTTTTTGAACAGGAGCACCTGACTCTTTTATCTTTATCACCTGTGCATTTATGATTTGAAAGCAGCCCTTGCTTTAATTTTCTAGTAAAAGGGCCTATAATCAAAGCTGTGGACATTTAGAAGGGTTAAGTAGAACACTGAATGAAATTTTTATTTTAGGCCCACAGTGAGCAGGTCTGAGGCCAGAAATTGGTGCCAGAGTAAGTGCCTTTCTCTGCTTGTGCTCTCCAGCTCTTCCTGTACTTGTATGTTCTCCTGGACACAGTGGGATGTGTTGTCATTTCCTGGGACTTCTGCTGAAGGCAACTGGTTTTCTTTCCAAGGTGATTCTTATGTTTCCCCTCATGGCTTCCCCAGGTGACCAACCTCCATTCCAAGGTGTCCTGCTCTGCCATTGTCACTCTGGGAGAGCTCTCTGGGACCTTGAAGAAGGACATGGACTCTGAGGTGGATGAGGGTGCTCGGGTCCTTCTCCAGATGGTGTCCAGCTCCCCAGAATTTGTTCAGAAAGCAACCAGTCAGACCCTGGGGATCCTGGTGGAGAATGTGACTCCTGCACGAGCAATGACTGCTCTCATGGACATGGGAGTCAAGTAGGTTCTTCTTCTTTTTGTGATATTCTTCACCTTTGTGCGTGTGGGAGGGAGAAGGGATGAGACAGAGAATGGGAATGGTTGGAGGGAAGGGTCCTGTATCCTGCATCTTCTGGGAACTCAGTGACTTGATTCTCCAACCAACCTCACTTCTGTCCTCTCGTCACCTATTTCTGCCCTCCTGCAGCCCATCAGTTCTCAGAATCACAGAAGTGTAGAATATGGGGAGCTGGAAGGGGCCCATCAGGACCATGGAGTCCAGCTCCTGGCCTTGCCCAGAACAGCCCAAGGGTCACACCAAGTGCCTGAGATTGCTGTCCAAATGCTCCTTCAGCCCTGTCAGGCTTGGTGCTGTGACCACTGCCCTGGGGAGCCTGTTCAAGTGCCCAACCACCCTCTGGGTGAAAAACCCTTTTTCCTGATATCCAAACTAAAGCTCCTCTGACTCAGCTTCCTGCTGCTTCCTGCAGTTCTCCCAGTCTGTCAGATTTTCCTAGATGTGGTGACTGATGGGGAAGGGAAAGTGCCTGCAAAGGCCAAGGATAGAGCCTTGTGCTTTTGTGGGCAGAGGGGCAATTGCAATTGCAGCTGTGAGCAGTGTTTGGTATTTCACAGTGCTAACCACAGAGGCCCTGGGAAAACCATGTCTCCTCATGATGCCACTAACTTGGGAAATGAGGAGGGTGCTTGCTGGGGCGTGGAGCACATGGGGGACAATCTGCTGGGTGTGGCACAGCCTGCACAGCAGGTGCAGCTCCTGCCAAAGGAGTCTTGTATGACTGTCCATGCTTAGAGCTCTGCTTTCTATGCAAACTGATGTTTCATGTTAGCCTTGAGAAGATGAATCACTTTACAGGCACCTCCAGAGGCTGACAGCCATGGGACAGTTGAAGCAAATGCTGCCTTAAATGTTGGTGCTGGGCCTGATAGTTCCCAAGAGACACTCTCTAGAACAGGACAGCCTGGCTAAACTGCCTGCCACCCTTTCCTCAGCTTTGCAATAGGGTCAAACATTCAGATGGATCCATTGCCAAGCCCCAGAGAAGAAACAGGCTGCATTGCTGGATATTCTGCAACTTCACAGCCCACCACGTGTTTTCCCTGCATTTGTTGTTTTCCAAAGATCTGCAAGTTTGGGGATAAATGGGTGGAAAGAGCCTCAGTCCTGCTGTAGCTCTGTGTACTGGGTGCCCTCTGATGGGTCAGCATCAATTGTCCTTAATTTCTAAATTATTCATATGTCATCTATTTCTTTAATCTTTCTCCGAGTAAATACTGTGAGAGAAACTGAGTATCAGACAGTGCAGGGAGACTGAATTCCTCCTTCTCCCGTGCCGGCAGGCCTAGTGTGCAATGCTGCCTTTGTGTTTAGCTGAGGACAGAGCCTTGTGCAGGTGTCTGAAGGTGCAGGGAGAGCCCAGGCTCCTTCCCCCAGCAAGGGCAGGGAGCGGCTCTGGCCAAGGCCGGCGCTGCCGCTGCTCCTTGTCCCTGTGCCCAGGGTTTGCTCTCTCCTCCCCAGCAGCCGCCCCGCCCCGGGGCGCGAGTGTGCGGCCCAACTCCTCCTGTCCCTGGTGGAGAGAATTGGAGTCACCCAGCTCGCAGGCACCCCCAGGGCTGAGAGGCTGCCACACGTGGCAGGGAAGCTTGCTCAGGACTGTCACAAGGACACAAGTAATGGTCTCATTTCACCTCCCAAAACAGGAAAACCGTTTTGTGTCTGGCTGTAAAGGTGCAACCACACAAGAGTGGAAACTAAAGGGAATATGAAGTTTCCTCACGGTGTGACTAAGGGTCATAGAATCATGGAATATGCTGAGTTGGAAGGGCCCATCAGGGTCATTGAGTCCATCTCCTGGCCATGTGCAGTGACCCCAAGAGTCACTCCATGTGCTTGAGAGCATTGTCCAAACTCTTCTTGAGCTCTGTCCGCCTTGGCACTGTGACCACTGCTCTGGGCTGCCTGGGCAAATGGCTGTACTGGGAAACCTGAGGTTGGCCAGCAAAAAGGAGCATTGCCACCTTTTTCCTGTGGCTTGAAGGATTCTTTATCGAGATCAAAAGAGCTCAGATCAGCCACTCCAACACTTTTGTTTGGCATTAGGTGCACAACACAAAGCCAAAGTATTGGCTAATGTTCATCACTGAAGGATCCCAACATCCATTTTTCATTAACTTGAGACTTTCTAGAAATATTTCAGGGGTCTTTAGCCAAAATATTCAGTCTTTCTAAACCTGTTCTGCAGATTTCTAGAAGGCTGTCATCTGTGGCTCAGTGAGTTCCAAACTTCTTCTTGAAGAAAACTGTGGTTTCCTACTGGCAAAATCGAAAAGGAATCTTGCGATTTCAATGGGGACCAATAGAGGAAATCTTTGGTGCATGTCCCTGCCCTTGATGGCATGCCATTCCATTTGATGGCTTTGGTTTTGGGAAAGATTTATTCTTTTTTTTGGTTGTTTTCTGAAGTGTCCATGCCATGTCCCTCATATCTTGCCCCCTAATTTGTGTCTTGGTCCTTGACTTTTTCCCCTGCTTTTGCAACATCTGTGAGCTTAGTTTTGGCATGTTTTGGTCCCTTGCAATGCACCTGATATAATCCCGGGCCATTTTCTTAGAGTCACTAGATTTCCCAAATTTTCCTTTTTTTCTCCTCCAATTGCAATTCCTTTGATGCTGTCTCCATTCCAGCATGCTTGTAAGTCCTTCTTTTCTGTTTTGGCCTTCAGTGGGGATCAATTTTGGCAAGCTTTGCTGCATGTGCCTGCACTTGCTGCCGTATGGCCTTCATGCATTTTGATGGCTTTGACTTTGGGAACGATATTTTCCTGGTTTCTTTTTCTTTTTATGTATTCATGCCATGTCCCTCATATCTTCCCCTCCAAGTTTTGTCTTCCTACTTGACCTTTTCCCCTGCTTTTGCAACCTCTGTGAGCTTAGTTTTTGCATGTTTTGGTCCTTTGCCCTGCACCTGATATAAACCCGGGCCATTTTCTCACAGTCACTAAATTTCCGAAATTTTCTTTTTTTCTCCTCCAATTGCAATTCCTTTGCAATGCAGTGATTTTCTCACAGCCTGTTTTTTCTGGACACTTATATTCCCAATATTCTGCTTTTTTAAATTGCATTTCATTTGAACCTAACTCCTTTCCAGAGTGTTTGTAAGCCTTTCTCTTGGGATGTGCATGATTCCTTTTCCTTCCCGAAGGGAAATGAAATTTCCCTTCGGGAAGGGAAAAGAAATCTTGCGATTTCAATGGGGACCAATAGAGGAATCTTTGATGCATGTCCCTGCCCTTGATGGCCTGCCTGCATTTTGATGGCTTTGACTTTGGGAAAGATTTTTTTCTTTTTTTTGGTTGTTTTCTGAAGTGTCCGTGCCATGTCCCTCATATCTTGCCCCCTAAGTTGTCTCTTCCTCTTTGAGTTTTTCCCCTGCTTTTGCAACATCTGTGAGCTTAGTTTTGGCATGTTTTGGTCCTTTGCAATGCACCTGATATAATCCTGGGCCATTTTCTTAGAGTCAGTACATTTCCCAAAATTTCTTTTTTTTCCCTCCAATTGCAATTCCTTTGATGGTGTCTCCATTCCAGCGTGTTCTTAAGTCGTTCTTTTCTGTTTTGCCCTTCAGTGGGGATCAATTTTGGCAAGATTTGCTGCATTGGCCTGCACTTGCTGGCGTATGGCCTGCCTGCATTTTGATGGCTTTGACTTTGGCAAAGATTTTTTCTTTTTTGGTTGTTTTCTGAATTGTCCGTGCCATGTCCCTCATATCTTGCCCACTAAGTTGTGTCTTCCTCCTTGACTTTTTCCCCTGCTTTTGCAACATCTGTGAGCTTAGTTTTGGCATGTTTCGGTCCTTTGCACTGCACCTGATACAATCCCTGGCCATTTTCTTAGAGTCAGTACATTTCCCAAATTTTCTTTTTTCTCCTCCAATTGCAAATCCTTTGATGGTGTCTCCATTCTAGCGTGTTTGTAGGTCCTTCTTTTCTGTTTTGGCCTTCAGTGGGGATCAATTTTGGAAAGCTTTGCTGCATGTGCCTGCACTTGATGGCGCATGGCCTGCCTGCCTTTTAATGGCTTTGACTTTGGGAAAGATTTTTTCTTGTTTTTCTTTTGTTTCAAGTATTCATGCCATGTCCCTCATATCTTGCCTCCTAAGCTGCGTCTTCCTCCTTGACTTTTTCCCCTGCTTATGCAACATCTGTGTGCTTAGTTTTTGCATTTTTTGGTCCTGTGCAATGCAGCGGATTTCCTCACAGCCTAGTTTTTGAAGTCACTAAAATTCCCGATTTTCTGCTTTTTTCAATTGCATTTCATTTGAACCTAACGCCTTTCAGAGTGTTTGAAAGCCTTTCTTTTGGGATTCGCAAGATTCTTTTTCCCTTCCCGAAAGGAAATGAAATTTCCATTCGAGAAGGGAAAAGGAATCTTATGATTTCAATGGGGACTAATAGAGGAATCTTTGGTGCATGTCCCTGCCCTTGATGGCATGCCATGCCTTTTGATTGCTTTGACTTTGGGAAAGATTTTTTTCTTTTTTTGGTTGTTTTCTGAAGTGTCCATGCCATGTCCCTCATATTTTGCCCCTTAAGTTTTGTCTTCCTCTTTGAGTTTTTCCCCTGCTTTTGCAACATCTGTGAGCTTAGTTTTGTCATGTCGGCCCCTGCCAGGCGTCTGAGCAGGGACGAGGAGGCAATGAGGCCCCAGGCCTTCAAAGGTCACTTGTCCCATCGTGGCCTCAGGCCCAGGCCCAGCAGCCATGACAAAAGTGTGGAGAGTATTATTAATAATTGGTTAGCTGAGAAAGGCCATACTGACATAATGCCGCTGGTTAAGCTGAAGGAGAAAATTCAGCAGTCAGCAAGCTGAAAGGAAAAGTCAGCAGTGACCTTGCTGCAACATGAGGATAGGGAGTAGAGATTAGTCCTGAATATATCCTAAGAATATGTAGAAAGTATCAAAAGTAGAACTATAGGAATGTAGAAGTAGGCGTAGGTGCTGATATGTAAGCTGACCAATCCTGAGCTCAACTTTTGCAATATGTATGAAGCTCATTATTAACTGTATTTAACCCGCCGTACTGATCAATAAAATTGAGCCTGTGATGATCAAATTGATGTCCTGGTTCCCTTCCGTCGACAAATGCTGGAGAATGCGGGCATAACCAAATCTCTGCCCTTTTTCTCGGATTAAAAGAAAAAGGGATTATGACACAGTCGAGGAAGTTGGGTTTCGGTCCCTGCAGCCGGGACCGTGCCGGAATTTGAAGCACCCTTGATGGTCACAACTGTGAATCAAGCCAATACGTGTCGCAGGAGCCTGGAGAGCTGCAACAGCGCACGCTGATTAATAGGTATGGATAGGCAAGCGGCATATGATTTATTTACCGCCTATTTAGAGCGGCGTGGGATAAAAGGGATAGATTTTAAAAAGGAGTTACCAGGGTTATTAGCTTCTGGCCATGCTAAGGGTATCTTTTCTAATCCTCATACAGTTCATGAGCTAGCAGAGTGGAAGAAGTTTGGGGAAATATTGTGGGATACAGTACTAGACGATGATAAGTCAGCAAAGAAATTCGGGAAGTTATGGCGGGTGGTGTATAACACGTTACTTCAGCAGGTCTCTGAGAGAAAGGCAGCAGAAAGGGCAACAGAAGCTCATAAGAGGAATATAGGGTATGGTCGTGAAGATGATCCCCTGGCACCTTCTGTAACTAAGGTACTTATGCCTAAGAGTCCCCAGCAAAGTGGTGTGGAGGATTTTCCTATAGGCGCAGTGGAACCGTCTGCACCTTTCCTGTCAGAGGGGGAGAGCGAGTCGGATGGTGGGGGTAGGGGCAGGCCAGCTTTGCCTCCGCCACCAGCTTCAGGCAGGTCGGATGGTGGGGGTGGGAGCAAGCCAGCTTTGCCTCCGCCGCCAGCCTTGCCTCCGCCGCTTCCCCTCAGCGAGCCGGCTCTGGTTACAGCTTCAGCGGGGGGGTCGCTTTCCCCGCACGAGCCGGCTCCGGCGGGGGGGTTGCTTCCCCCGCGTGAGCTGGCTCCACTTGTGTTGCCTCCGGTTTCACTGTCAGCTCCAGTGGGGGGGCAGCTTCCCCTGCTTCCCCCACGCGAGCCAGCCTCTGCTTCACTGCCCCCCCCGCGCAAAAATTCGGTGTCTGCACCGAAGCGCCAGCAGCATAGCACCCTTAAAGAGCCAGATCCCATCCCAGGGGCGCACCGTGATCCATGGGGGCAGATGGTTAAACAGAGGAGGGAAGCTTGGGCTGCTTTGGCGAAAGAAGTAATGCAAATGGGGGATGGTGAGGCGGTGGAAATAGCTTCTAGTCTTGCATGTCCAGTTACATACACACCACAGTATGATGCACAGGGGAACCTTACGCATAATATAGCAGAATATACTCCCTTAGATTGGAAGCTGTTAACTCAGCTACGTTCTACGGTTAGTCAGTTTGGAGTAAAAAGTGAACCTGTCAGGCAAATGTTAGATTATCTTTTTAATACTCAGGTTTTATGTCCTAATGATTTAAGAGGAATAGTTCGGTTGATATTCACTCAGCATCAGCAGTTATTGTTTAACGCCCATTGGCAAACGTTGGTGAATGAATCGGTTGCTGTGCAACGAGCCCAGGGAGACCCATTACATGGAGTGACAGTAGAGGAGCTGATGGGCTTAGGGGCATTTTTGCGTACAGAGGCACAAATGATATTTGGAGCTGATAAACTTAGAGAGTCTATGGGGTTAGTGCGTGCTGCAATAGACATGGTTAAAGAGCCAGGAGGGTTACCGGCTTATATGGGTATTAAGCAAGGAAGGGAAGAATCATTTGGAAATTTTATTGATAGAGCAGCTACTGCTATAGATCGGGCTGGTGTCGCAGACTACATGAAGGGGGCGCTATTGAAGCAGTGTGCCTTGCAAAATAGCAATCCAGCAACCCAGAGAGTGTTAGCTACTTTAGGGGCAAATTGAACTATTGAGGAAGCATTAGAGCGAATGGCATTAATGCCAACAGCTTCACAGGCATTTATAGCAGAAGCCTTAAAGGAATTAGGATTAGGGTTACAAAAGCAAGCAGAGTCCACTCAAAATCAGGTGTTAGCTGCTCTTGCTCCTCTCCGAAGTGGCTCACTGGCATTCACGCAAGGAGGTTTGAAGCCATTCCTCAAGTGTTACCGATGCGGCAATGAAGGACATACACGCCGAACATGCGGAGCGACTGGCGTATGGTGTCAACACTGCTGATCCAGCTCCCACAACACTACGGCTTGTAGGCGCTGGTCGGGAAACCATCCGCGGAGCGCGCATCACGGGGGCCGCGCCCAGACACAGGTTGCCGCCGTGACATCGGAGACACCAGCAGCTGCCGTGACATCGCTGCCACCTCCTGTCTGCAACCCGCAACAACCGGGAGCCTCGGCTTGGACTTATCAGCAGCAGTAGACGTCACACTAATGACGAACCGGCCTGAGAGGATACCCACTGGAGTAAAGGGTCCTCTTATATTAAATGGACAAACATGTGGAGCATTATTGCTGGGACATTCCTCTATAACTATGTTGGGATTATTTGTTTTGCCTGGTGTTATCGATGCGGACTTTACAGGGGAAATACAAATTATGGCTTACACCCTTTATCCTCCGATTAAAATTACAAAAGGACAACGCATTGCACAATTTGTACCACTGTCACAAATGACATCAGGAATACAATCATTTACTGGGCAAGCACGGGATGAAAAAGGTTTTGGCTCTACTGGTGTTACACTTTTAACTGTGGATTTACAAAATAGACCAAAACAAAAGGTTGAAATTACCTATGGGCATCAAAGCATAACCCTTTATGGATTATTGGATACAGGAGCAGATACTAGCATCATTTCTCCAGAAGCATGGCCACAACATTGGCCTCTATTTCCTTCATCAAACATGCTCACAGGAGTGGGAGGATTTACATTGGCAAGCAGGTGGCCGTCTTTGTCTGTGTGCATTGAGAATCAACAAATATCTGCTGTGTTTTCAATTGTTCAACTGCCTCCTACAGTTTCCTGCTTAATTGGAAGGGACATTTTAACACAATTGGGAGTGGTGTTAACTAATCAGCACCCTTTGGGGTAATTGCCATTGCTTGGACTTTCCCCATTCCACTCACCTGGAAAACGGATACACCGGTGATGGTTAAGCAATGGCCATTAAAAGGGGAAAGTCTTATGCATGCCCATGAATTGGTACAGGAACAATATACAAAAGGGCACCTACGACTGTCCACAAGCCCTTGGAATACACCTATTTTTGTAATCAAAAAGAAATCAGAGAAATATCGTTTGATACATGATTTGAGGGCTGTAAATGAACAAATGGAACCAATGGGGGCCTTACAGCCTGGACTTCCAAATCCAGCTATCATTCCAGAACACTGGCCACTTTTAATTATTGACCTAAAGGATTGCTTTTTCACTATTGGCCTGCATCCTGATGACATGAAGAGATTTGCTTTTACTTTACCAGCAATAAATCATGGGGAACCAGATAAAAGATTTGAATGGACATCTCTTCCGCAGGGCATGCGCAACTCCCCCACTTTATGTCAGCTTTATGTTGATGCTGCATTACAGCCACTACGTCGTAAATGGCCAGCAACTATAATATATCATTACATGGACGATATTGTTTGCACAGCAATAGCCATCCTCCTCTTTACAGATTAACACCATTAAAAATACTCTTGCTGCATATTCACTTGTTATTGCTGCAGAGAAAATTCAGACTACAAAGCCCTGGAAATATTTGGGATGGACTTTGATGGATCAAATAGTGATACCACAAAAATTGGAATTACAATTGGACATTAAAACTCTACATGATGCACAGAAGTTGCTGGGAGACTTACAGTGGCTGAAGCCTATTGTGGGAATACCAAATCATTTATTAGAAGCCCTACGGCCTTTCTTAAAAGGCGTGGACCCTACTACTCCTGTACACCTGACAAAGGAGCATCGTCTTGCGTTGCAGCAAATTAGTAACTGTGTACAGCAAGGGTATGTGTCTCGTCGACAACTCGACCACCCCATTGACCTTACTATCTGGAATAGCCCTTGCCACTTGCTTGGTGCTCTCTCTCAGTTGCAAAAGAAAACGGGGGAATACGGGTGTTGGAATGGTTATCACCACCACTACAGCATAAGAAAACAGTATCTTCAAAAATTGAACAATTGGCTGCATTAATCAAAAAGGGGCGTCTCAGAATTCTTGAAGTGGATGGTAGAGAACCTGCTACTATTAGATTGCCTATGGAAAAAGAAACCTTGGACTGGTACTTGATAAATTCAAAGAATTTACAAGAAGCATTATTGATGTCACCTGCTAAAGTAGAGACTAGTAAATTAGTGCCTAGAGTTTTGCAATGGATGACAGAATGGAACTGGATTACTCGACCTTTGAGAGAAGAAAACCCCATAGAAGGAGCTATTACAGTTTTTACAGATGCAGGAAAGAAATCAAGGCGTGCTGCTGTTACCTGGCAAGAAAAAGGACAATGGAAGCATCAACTCCTCACAGCAGACCCTGCAGATAGCTTACAAACTTTGGAATTGTTAGCAGTAGTATGGGCGGTGTCCAACTTACAGGAGCCTTTAAATGTGGTCACAGACTCTATGTATGTTGCAGGAGTAGTCAAACGAATAGAGGAAGCAGCAATTAAGGAAGTGAATAATAAACAATTGTATGAGTTACTGATACAGTTGAGGAAGGCTTTACGAGAAAGAAATGCAGCATATTCTGTGATTCATATTAGGAGCCATAAGTGGTCTGAAGGTTTAGGAGAAGGGAATGAACGTGCAGATAAACTGGTTACCCTACCCATTGATAATTCTTGTCCTATTGACAAGCACACATTGGCCAGAGAAGCACATAGTAGATATCATCAAAATGCAAGAGGTTTAGCAAAACACTTTGAGCTGAGTTTGTCAGAAGCCAAGGCCATTGTCAGAGCATGTCCAACATGTAGTTATCATAATGGTGGGATAGGTCTAGGCATCGGGGTTAATCCTCGAGGTTTAAAAATAAATGAGATATGGCAAATGGATGTTACACACATAGCTAGATTTGGTAAAGTCAAGCATGTGCACGTCACCATAGATACATATAGTCATTACATATGGGCTATGGCTCAGGCAGGAGAGAAAGCTATACAGACATCTGTTAAGTTGTTTTGCTGTTATGGGAGTTCCAAAGAGTATCAAAACGGATAATGGTCGAGCTTATGTAAGTGCTAGGGTCCGGAAATTTTTGAATCAGTGGTCTGTTAAGCATGTGACAGGTATTCCACACTCTTCTACTGGACAGGCAATAGTGGAAAGAGCAAACGGTACCCTTAAGCAGTATATTGAAAAACATCAAGATTTGACAGATCCACAAGCATGTTTGGCTAAGGTTTTGTATGTGATTAATCATTTATGCATTTTTGGGGAAGATGATACCCCTCCCGCAATGAAGCATCATCCGAGGTCAGGTCAGGAAAATACTAAGGAAACAGAGGTCTGGGTTAAGTATAAGAACCCAAGTACAGGATTATGGGAAAAACCTGCAAAAGTATTATATTGGGGTCGGGGGTATCTTTGTGTTTCCTCACCTACAGGGCCTTTGTGGGTGCCTGCTAAGTGGACTAAACCTGTTTTTCATGCAGCCTATGGTGGATCGCCTTACGGAGGAGGACAGGGAGCGACTGGGGAAGAAACTGCTTCTAGTCCTACAACCACTACTGTTTCAATTGAAGGGGTACTCGGAAGCGGTGGACAGAGCACTGACACGTCACTACCGGACGGCCCAGGAGTTGATTCGTTTCATTGACTCATTATCAACTTTTCGCTTAACAAATCCAGCGAAACTACATTGCCTTGACTGTCACAATCCACATTGTGCTGCCTGGATAGCTCTACGTTGTGGGGGTTGTAAAAGAACTTTTTGGATAGAACAATCATTATTACGGGATTTGTGGTGTCATACTTGTGAACACGAGCATACATGGGGAAAAAGCTGGCAAGATGAATTGTGGAGACAAACGGGGCAAAACGCATATATAGCTTTAAATCTTTATGAGTCTCCTGAACAGAAGGTTCTTGCTTATTATCAATAGGAAATACAATGTATTGTAAATAGAATTAGGGTTCAAAGTAAATCACGTATAGTTTCTATAAGGTGTAGGAAATTAGTGCCTTTAACACAGCATTCAGTTGTAGGACCCTTCCAAGGGGATCCTGATAGAGTATTAGATTGCTGCATTGATAAGTTGCAAAAATTAAGTTGTAAAGTGGCAGGACCAGTGAAATTAAGAGCAGCAAGATTGAAGACAGATAAGAAAAAGAAGGCAAAAAAGAGAACGGTCTCATTTGAATTGGGGTATCAGTGATTGCTAATTAATTTTCTATGATTAGAACAATTTTACTGTTGTGGGACCCTCGGGAGGATATAGTTGTTGAGGAGGATACCGAACAAGAACTACGATTACGAAATAAGATACACCTTGTGTTAAAGAAAGACCTTGAGCTGTTAGCCTCATATAGTAAAAAAGCTGAAGAGGCTTTGCGATCACCACCATTGAATTGGTTGCATTGAGTTGAAGATACACAATTTTATACTGGTCCTTACTTACATTCGCTTCCTTGTTATGTTTGCAAAAAAGATAAAGATAAATGCTATGCATGGGTAGTTTGCATTGTACAGATTGTAATCAGGTTTATTGGTATCCACAGAAGTCATTGAGATATTTATAGTGTACATCTTGTTTTAGAAAGTGGATTCGAAATTATTTCTGGGTTAGAGCTCTTGAACAAAGTACTGGCCTGCCAAGACGGACAGCATTACAGCTCTTTGAAAGTGCAGAACAAGTGGTTATAGCATATCTTAGGTGGAAGTTACAAGAAAACCTTAGAATATTCGAAATTACTAAAGCCTCACGCATCATAGCAGCTCGCTGCAAAGCTGATTTGCCTTCAAACTTACCTCGTGCTATACTTGTGAGCAAAGATGCTGATTTAGAATTAGATCAGTATATTCAAGAATTGACTCAGCCTTACAATAGACAATCTAGCAAACCAGGGAAAAGACAGCGAAGAAAAGAAAAACAACGTAAGCAGAAGGAAGAAAAGGAGAAGCAAAGCAAGCAGAAAGAAAAATGAGGTTTGTTTTTGTAATACTGCTCAATGCTGTAGCAAGTGAAGCAGTAGGAGTAACACACTTTAGTCAACCAAGGGAAAATGTATGGGTAACACTTGCTAATCAAACTAACCAATCATCACTTTGTCTTAGTCTTGGAGGAGTCACTAACCCATTTCGAACATGCCTGGTGGGACTTCCGATGTAGTCTCCTGGAGAATTTTGCAGTTTGATAAACAATCAAACCTTATGTATGTCTAACATGTCAAACATCACATTGCCGGTGCAACAAGAGTATACTGCAAGTCAGAGTGATGGCTATCGTCAATGCTTACTAATCCAATCACTTAACACCTCTTTGCATTCTCCTCCTGAAGAATTAGATCTTTTTAGAAGTACAAATGCCAGCATATCTAACACTACAGCTAGTAGATGGTTTAGCTTCAAACTTTCGGGTGCTCAGAATTTAAACCAACCTAAAGAAACATGGGCTACCCTAGATTCATCCCTGAATGTGAGTGAGTTCTCTCCACAGCATTACAGTCAATGTAACGGCACAAATATCACAGCACCAATGAAATTACCCACAAGAATATTTTTGATTTGTGGAGACAGGGCATGGAATGGAATACCAGCTAAACCACAGGGTGGACCCTGTTTTTTGGGAAAATTGTCACTGTTTCATCCTAATGTGTCCTTGCTAATGCAGCTGAGTCAAAATTCAAACAAGAGAAAACGTAGCATACATGACTTAGACTGCAGCAAGATAAGAGATCCACGGTTTTAGGGCACATTCAAACAGGTGGTGGTTTCAACTATCTTACCAGGAGGATCTGCCAATAAAGCCATGAATTTAGCAAAACAATTAGGATGCTGAGCAAAGGATGAGCTGAACAAGACATCACAAATTCTAGACATGTTAACTGCAGATGTGCAAAGTGTTAACCATGCTGTTTTGCAAAATAGAGCTGCTGTAGATTTTTTGCTCTTAGCACAAGGGCATGGATGTGAAGAGTTCGAGAGAATGTGTTGCATGAATCTGTCTGATCATTCGGTGTCCATTCACACTAAGATAAAAGAATTACAACAGAAAGTTCACAAACTTAAAGAAGAAGACAGTTTAGGAATTAACGAATGGCTTAAAAGCTTAGGACTCAGACCGTGGCTGAAGAACCTTGTGATCTATGCTATAAAATTGCTGAGTGTAATTTTACTGTTTTTGCTTATTTTGCCTTGTATCTTTAACTGTATCCAAAACATGGTCAGCCGTACAATAGCAAAAACATGGCAAACTAATCTCCTTGCACAAGAAGAAAACGGGAGAAATGTGGAGAGCATTATTAATAATTGGTTAGCTGAGAAAGGCCACACTGATATAATGCCACTGGTTAAGCTGAAAGAGAAAAGTCAGCAGTCAGCAAGCTGAAAGGAAGAGTCAGCAGTGACCTTGCTGCAACATGAGGATAGGGAGTTGAGATTAGTCCTGAATATATCCTGAGAATATGAAGAAAGTATCAAAAGTAGAACCATAAGAATGTAGAAGTAAGCGTAGGTGCTGATATGTAAGCTGACCAATCCTGAGCTCAACTTTTGCAATATGTATGAAGCTCATTATTAACTGTATTTAACCCGCCGTACTGATCAATAAAATTGAGCCTGTGATGATCAAACTGATGTCCTGGTTCCCTTCCGCAGACATTGACCAATCACACAAAGCAAAAGCATACTGACAGCAGTTCTATCCAATCACTTTAAGCACAGGTACTTTTGGTTCAAACAGTGCTTGTTTAATTGAAGACAATACCTACTTGTAAGCCTTAAAACACAATGCACTGAGCTCCATTATTAAGCTTCAACCTTCCCAATATCTTGCTAGATAAACTTTTCTGTAGCTTGGAGATTTATTCTAGACCAGCGTTAATACACAGACCATTGTTCTATTTCTCCTTGCTTTTCTGCAGTTTAAACAATTTTTCTGCTGACCTATCTCACGGCTGCTGCTTGGCTCTAATCACAGTTCTGCTGTATCTGAGACCTGCCTTTTGCAGCTTTCCCAAAACTCTAATTTTGTGGATTCCCTCAGAGGACTCAGTGTCAGAGCCTCTGGAGAAGCGTGGAGGGCAGGGCTCAGGCAGGCTGTGCCAGTGCAGGATTTGAACTCAAGGCACCAGGAAGCACCGAGGCTGCAGACAGGAACTCAACCCTTCTCATCTCCCTCCCTGCCAGAGGCAGGCTCAGAGCAGCCATCTCACCCCTCTCTAAACCAGTGGGGGCTCTGTCCTTACGAGGCTCCTCGGGCTCCTGGGGATTGTTCCCACAGCTCTCGGTGCCAGGCAAAGCTCCCTCTGCTGCAGCTCTGTCCACAGGCTCCCCTCCTGAGGACTCAGGGGCAACATTAATATTCCCCTTGAAAGAGAAACAGAAAGGAAGAAACCCTTCTCACCGCTTAGACAAAACACCTGGTCCAACAACTCCATGGCTCACACACTTAATCCCTTGTTCCTAACAAGAACTCTGGGCCCCAAAGCCCTTCAACAGTCAGAAAAAATTGACTTCTCAAACACAGTCCAAAAGCTGTCAAAGCTGACAGTGACAGTGTTGAACATGGGGGTGACACTGAACACATGGAATGGCTGCTAAGGAAATCAATTGCTGCTCTGTTCTGTAAGGTTGCATGTCTGACAGCACTAACATCAGTCCTCATGTCACTAATTGCAATGGAAGTAGCACTGTCTTCTTTCTTCAGCCAACACCCCAATCGGTGTAATGGTTTCAATGCCTCACCCAAGGCAAGTTGATGTAGAAATAAATTCAATGTACCTCATTTTGCAGGGCCCTAGGGTCTGAAATTGCCATTACAGTTTTCTTTATAATGATGGGCAAATCTTTTTTCTCTGTGTTTTCTCTTGCTGGCTTTTTGAACGATAGGTGCTATCACAGTGAGTTGTCTGATGCTACATGGGCCACCTTTAATTTTTGAGGGAATGTCCTGCCAGGCTCTATCTCCACAAATGAGCCAATATTCTGTTGCTAATTGATGTGGGGACTCATCTAGGTCATCTACTCATCAGCAGTTTCACCCTTAGGGGGCACTGGGGTAGTACAATTGCACCACAAACTGGAGTATCTGTCCTCAGGATGATGGGGAGTAACATTCAACTGTGGATCTCCCTGGTACTGAAACTCAGCACAAAATTCCATCACCAATGAACCAAGAATCCCAATTCTTGATGTTCAGAAGGTGCTTTAAGAAGATCAGGGGCCCAGTGATGTCAGCTGGTTATGGGATTGGTCTCGTTGGCAGCCTCACACCAATATTTGTCACGATTGGGTATTGGCTGCTCCTTGGCTGGCACAGGCACACCGACCAGACGGGTTGCAAATGATTTGTCTGGGCTGAAATGGGTCAAACACACGGTGTCTGAGCCTGCTGACTTGGCTAAAGCAAGGCAAACATTCATTTTTGGTTGATCTACAGGCACATATACATGCAAAAGCAAGCAAGCAATACCAACAAGTGCCAGTATATCATTTGATCAAGCTCCATGTTCCTGTTCAGCTGTTTTTTGGCAAAAGCTTCCCCATCTATTTCAGTTCTCAAGCAAATCTTTTAGCGCTTGTTCAGGGACTGGCCAACTATAGGGCACTAAACTGTCCCTCTAACCTTCAATTTTTACAAATTTGGATATCTTGGAATTCTTTGGAACACAATGGACACCACGCTTTTGCTGAAAGAGCTCTATGATACAAACCATTTTCCCAAATCAACATCAAACTCCAGAATTGTAGCTTTCACAGGTTGAACGGGGAACGTCTGGCATGCACCGTAGCTTCTCCGTGCGGCTCACGTTTGCGTGCTCATTTCCCTGCTGGTGGAATTGTCGGTGTGCTCTTGTGTATGAGACAGTTTCACATCCTTCGCGGGGACCCACTTAGGTCCGGCACCTGTGCAAATACAAGCATACCCTTTGCCCCAAGTGATTAGTGAAAATGGTCCTTCAGTTTGTCCTAACTCAAGGTTTCTGATCAAAACTGAAGGATTTTCTTTCAATTTTTCCTGTGTGCTGTTTGAAAAGTGCCTAAAAATTGGAGGATTAGTTCCTGCAAATGAGCTATTAAAAACATAAAGACATATAAAGCTTTCCTCAACCTCATGTGGGGTGTTGCTTGGGCCACTCCCCGTTTTCTTGTTGTAGAATGGTTTTAGAGTGTGGTGCGTCCTTTCAACAATTGCCTGACCTGTGTAGGAATAGGGAATTCCAAAATGTGGCGAACACCCCAGTCCATCAAAAATGTGGCCAATTTTTGAGCTGTGTATATGGGACCATTTGTCAGTTTTCATCTCGTGGGGGATCAGTTTGGCGAGCTCTGGGCCCAGTGACTCTCACAAGGACAAAAGCAAAAGACCAGAGGCACTCTCTATTCCTGGGACCAAAGTCCCACAGCTTTAATGGAGAACAGCTCCAGGAGAGAAAGGGAGTGTCCAGGAAAGGAAAGAGGATGTCCAGGGGAGGCAAGAGAGTGTCCTCCTTGTGGCAGGAGACTGTAAATGCTCGGAGAGGGGGGCAGTAGAAAGGAACTGCCATAGTTCAGCATAATAAATCACCACACTGTAGTTTCTGCATAAATTGCTGCACTTGTTGCAAACAAAATCCTGAAATCTCCCCAAACACAACCGTGCAGTCCCAAATGACCACAGTGTGGGAGAAAAACCACTCAACCCCCCTGTATACCCAAGCACCAGGTGTCACAGGGAGTACCAATCCCTGCAATTAGAAAGTCCACACACACAGTCTCACCGGGAAGGGAATATCTCTTTATGAGGGGACAGAGAGCTCACTCTTCTCAACACAACACACACCATACACCACATCGGCATCCACCCACATCATCTTCCTCAAACATTCACACACTGAAAATACAACCACAATTACAACAGACAGGAAAAACAGCAGCAATAAAACAGGATTTGCTCAATTCACCCCCAGAATTCCTAGCAGGTCCTTATTGACACAGCAAATCCTTTCTGCCATCAGCCAGACCCAAGCCCAAACTGCACAGGCGTACGTTGTGCACAGGACATCTCTGTGTGACTTGTGAACAGCCCTTCCCCTGCATACGCCTTACGGGTTACTTTATACAGAGTTAAACGTTCCTTTCTCCACAGTGCCAGCAGTCTTGTCTGTTCCCCACGAGGACCAGCTGAGAGCGGAGGTGCCTCCAGGAAAGGAATGTCCTGGCAGCGCCCAGAGACGTCCAGAGCCCGGATCTTCTTGCTGGAGCAGGGAAGCGTTCCTGCCGCGGTCAGCAAATGAGGTGTGGAATAGAACTCCCCACAGTTAAAGGTAGGAGGTGGTGTGTTTATTACAGCCAGGCACAGGAGGAGTTGTCTCCTAAAGACATGTGTGAAGAATCACTGGCTCTCTCTCTCATCTCTACTCATCTAAAATATCTTACACATTCATATAAATCCCAAAAAAACTAACACATATTCATTAGATAACACTGCCTACCCTCCTTTGAATTAAAATGTATTATAATTGAGTCCAAAGTTCCTTCACATTTCTGCAGTCTTTCACTTCAAATGGGTTGGTGGGTTTTAAAGTGGGTGATGGTCTCCTTCTGATGAAGGCCAAGACGTCTTCCTCAATTTGACCTCTTTCCTTATGATCTGTTGGCAGGCTTTCACACCCCTTGGCTATAGTTGTAGTTTTGGGGCCCAGGTGCAGGCTACGGTCCTCTTCTTTGTCACAAAGAAATCCGCTTCCCATCCCGCTTCTTTAAACATAGTAAAGACAGGCAAGTGATATATTACCCTAGCCTTAACTACCTTATCTGATAAAAAATAACTATCCCTTATTATTTCTACTCTTCTTGCTATACTCTTTCCCCCTAACTAAATCTTGCTAAAATGTTAACTCTTCCAGTTCTTTTAAATCCTGGATTCATGGCCTCATCTCACACACCAGCCATGTGTGAGCCGATGCTGTAACTGGGAAATTCCACTCCTGAGCAGGAGATCCCAGGCCTGGTTCTGAGCTGGAAGGGTGAGAAGGATGAGATGCACATGGTTTTGCTCCAGGGGATGTCCTGAAAGTGCACTGCCCACCTGCCCCTGCTGCCGAGCACCACGCTCCACCTCCTTCTCCTGCTCAGCAGATGTTTAGGAATCCAGGGCTTGGTATGTATTATTTGCTACTACAATAAATAGAATGAATTTGCTTTGCAAGCCCAGTTTTGTCCTGGCTTATTTTCTGCATGGGTCTCCTCCTGAACCTGGGGCAATGACCAGTAGGGACCTAGAGGACACTCCTATTCTCTTGTCAGTAAATTTGGAGAAGTGATTTAAGTATCAAGAAGTCAATAAGTATCAATCAGTAAATCAAATCATTTGGGGGAATATTTAGCCTGTGAGTTTCAGCAAAGTATTGAATATGTCTTAGATCCATGGATACAAACTAGTAAGTGAGATTGCTGGGTGTGCACGTGTTAGGGAAGTGATTCCCCACACAGCCAGTGCTGAGATCAAGGATTGTCTCTCTTCTAACCCTGAGCTGGCAGCAGGAATTGGGCCCTGCTTGGTAACGTTCATTTTGAAGACTTCTGTTGAGCAGGTAAGAATGGTGAAAATGAAATCTTTTCCAGCTGTTTTCCTTTGGTTTACCAGTTTGAGGGTTAAAATTGTGTGCTGCAGGTGTGCTGGGTGTGTGCAGAGCAGTGCAGCCCCAGAAACCCCTTGGCTTGCCCAGGGGTTGTCATGCCTTGTTGCCAGGTGTGCCCAGCTGTGGCAGGAGAAGGAGCCCGCAGCGCAGTGGGCACCGTGCCCTGCCCAGCCGGAGCTCTCTGGCACAGAGCAGCAGCAGCGCCAGCACCGTTCAACCCGCTCCTGCCTTGGCTCCCCCTGGCACACAGAAGCCTCTGGAAATCAGCAGCGCCAGTGGCGTTCCCAGCTGGCGTTCCCAGGGAGCAGCTGCTGCTGGCGGGCAGATGCTGCCAGTTCCACTGCTGCCAAAGGGGAAGAGAGGCAGAGATGTACACGCACCGGAGCCCTGGGCATGTCCAATAAAGGTGAAAATATGTGGGGAGATTTGTTAGGAAACATTTCAGCTGTGATGCCAACAGTGGCTTCTCTCCTGGTTCTGTGTGTTCTGGACAAGTAATGCAATGGTTGGCTCTGACAATTAAGAAGCAGATGTTATGTGGATGTTCAAATGAGTAGTGATTATATTGTAATATATCCTCCCATAGTCCTCTTTCCCGTCCCCCTTGTAACAGCCTGGGCAGTCAGGGCATTTGGGGAGGGCTGGCTTGTGACCAGCAGGCAGGGTGTAACAACGCCTGACCTCCAGTCGGGATGCAGGAAAGTAATCTCCACCAATGGACAGCAGAGAAAGAGTTGACTGACAAAACTTTTGGAGGGGCTGAGAGTATAAAAGGCAGAGCATCCTTTTTGCAGATGAGCACATGGCTGCTAATCACAGAGACTCCCAATGCTGCAATTTTTCTTATTCAGTCCTTTGTTAAGGTTTACTAAACCTTTAAAATTTTCAAAGTGAGAGTCATTTCTCACACGTGCAAAGCTGTGGGCAATTATCTTGGTCTGGTTTCCTTTGCTTGTGTCCCATCTGAGTGCTCAGTTGAGGTACAGGCTGTAGGTGCTTGAGGCACTCCTGGAGTTCCTCTTGGATCCCCTGAACAACAGGGTTTGGCCCATGAGGGGAATTTTTGGTGCTTTGTGACAGATGAGAATTTCCCAGGCTCTTTTGTATTTTCTGTAGGGAAGGTTGGTTATTGCTTTGCATAAACTCACAGACCCACACAGAGCTGTCCCTTTGTGATGTCAGGGCATGGTTGCCACGTCGTCATAGTGGCATCAGAAGGTTGCCTTGGTGCACGGAAGGCCTGAGTGTCAGAGCAGCCCTAGGCCTTGCTCAGATCAGGAGACCCTTCCTGGTCAAAGCATCTGTCAGTAGGCAGCTGCCCACTGACACGAGGCTTGTTTTGTTAGCGTTTAGAAAAATTTCAGAAATGCCAATAGTTAACCATCTGGCCACTGCAGCTTTTGCTGCATATGGCATTACTTATTCCATTTATTATTTCACGAATTTTGCACGTAAGTAGAGGCTTCCCTTCTGCTTAGGTTAGGCTGTATCCTAACCTGGCTTTTGTATGTCTTCCTGCTCTTTCTTGGGGGCTGAGTTTCCAATTTTGAAACAGAAAGAGCATTAGGATGCCTCTGCTTTGGTATAGCTCCTGTCAAGAGTTCAGCTAAAAGGGGGTGTCTGTAGCCACAGGGGCAGCATTTGCAGGGGAACCTGCAGGGCTTCCGTTCCCTGCACGGGAGAGTCTGTGGCAGCAGAGTCTGTCATTTCCTCAGGTTGCTGGGAGAAGCAAGACACCTTTGAAAATGTAGAGTGGCAGACCTTCTTTAAGGCTTTCCAAAAACTCTGCAGTTGTTCCCAGAATTCAGAGAAAGCTTCTTTCTTTTTAAATTGTGTCATGAAAGGATTTGACTAACTTGACCTTTTACTAAATGCTAAAATAATTGTTCCCTTTGAAAGGAAGTGCTGCTGTGCTTTTCCACAATAGAACTGCGCCACCTCTGGGGGATTTTGGGGAAGCTTTTCTGGGCAACGGTTTCCTGCAAGTTAATCAGAATTAGTGCATGACACTGAGTGAAAAAAAAAAGAGTACCTGAAGGAGAAGATTTCAGAAGCTGTCTTATGTGTTTGGTAGAACAGGAGCATTGAGTGTTAAAGAAAAACACTTTGCATTTGCTTGATCATATTTGTATTCATTTCCTGGCTAAACTGGCTGCAGTGTAGGCACAACCAAGAATATTGTCCTGATCTCTTGCTGGCTGTGTGAATGAGATGTGTCTCCTGGAGGGATGTTGTGAAATGGGAAATCATCTCTGTTTGGGTTGACTTGTTCTGCGGGATTCAGCAGCCCAGGCAGTTTTCTGACAGAATCTGGTTCATTTTCCCTTCCCACTACAGGACACCTGAAGCGTGTATTCAGCAGCGCTGAAGATCCTGAGGTGAGTGAGAAAGGAACATTTCATGTTCCTGGTGTTTAAGACTTGTAGAGCAAGCTGAGAGCTTGGCCAGTAGCAGTAGATTGTATAGGGCCAACTAGGAAGGCCGAAAGAAAAACCATATTCATGCCTGTAACAAAAATAAGAAAAGCAGAGATAGATATTTTTAAATTTCCTTCTCAGAGTTTGAAGAACTAAAAACCTAGTTTTGAAAAGAGAACGATGCTTGCAGACAGCAGATAGGGAAAATTTAATGAAGAGCAATTTCCTGTACAGTTGAATTAGATCATTTTAATTTAGAGAGAGGGACTTAGAATCCTTTTCCTATCAAACTTGATGTAATCTCCTTGGAACATGAGGTGGTGGAACAGGAAGGCCATCTTGCAATGGTGCCTGCTGTATCTGAAGTGCAATGGGCACCTTTGTGGCTGGGGAGCTGCGTGGGCCCAAAGGACGCAGGGCTGGCGGCCGTGAGCAGCTGAAGAGGAGGCAGCGTGGGGCCAGGGGGCCCAGAAGGCCAAGGGCACGGTGGCTGTGCCAGCAGCAGTGGGGCAGCAGGAGCAGGGCAGGGAGCGTGGCCTGTGCTGGGCAGCGCTGCGGCCACAGCTGGAGTGCTGTGTGCAGCTGTGGGCCCTGGGAAGCAGAAAGTCATGGAGGGGCTGCAGCGTGGGCACAGAGGGACAGGGGAGCTGGGCAAGGGGTGCAGCACAAGGCCAGGGAGGAGGTGCTGAGGGAGCTTTAGCCTGGACAATGGGGGCTCATGAGGGACCTTCAGGCAGACTGCCATTGATCCCTGCCTTGGATCCATAGAGCCAATGCTCAGCACGAGGGCTGTTTCCCTGCCAAACATCCCTTCCCTGCATCCAAGTGCTTTAGACACTGGTGTGGGTAACACTTTCATATTTTGTTGATTTGTTTGTTTGCTAGAAGGAGAAGCCTTGTGCAATTTCTCCTTCTCCAGGGAGCAAGGGAGCTTTTTTCTCAGTCTTTCCTACCCTTTTACAGCACTGGCAGAAATTCTGCTAGAATTTCAGTTTTCAAGGGGGCAGTTCTGGACAATGCAGTATTTTTGCACAAGAACACATCGTTTGGGGCAGGGATGTTGGTGCAGAACGAGCTGTTCTGGTGCCAGACCAGCCAGTAGGGCTTGCCCATCCTTTTCAAGTTAACGGCTCCCGTGTCTTTGGCTGCCCAGGGAATCAGTGTGTGTTGTGTTTGGGAACTGAGTAGGAAATCAATGCCCTTGCATTCCAGCTGGTGCTCAGAGATGAGAGGAGCTGGGAGGGGCTGGGCTGCATTTCTGATTCCAGCCACTTCAGCACCATCAGTGTGGGCGAGTCCAAGCGAAGAACTTGCCCGAGCAGAGATGCACAAAGAGAGCCGTTCCCAGTGCAGTGCTCTGGGTCTGATTGCATTCCATAAGGACCGACATGCTCCAGATTCTCCAAGAGTGTGGGTTACTGAAGCAACAGGAGAGCAAGTTCAGGATGGCTGCTGGTTGGGGCACTGCTGCCGAGTGCTGATGTGTGTAGCGACAGAAAGGACAGGATTGATTCAGGGTGACCCCCACGTGGCGAAAAATGTGCTTTCACTCTATGATTCAGAAGTTTAAACAAATGCTTTATTAAGCTATGTTATATTACACTAGTACTATATTAAAACTATACTAAAGAGATATTATACTAAAAACATACGAAAGAAAAACTCGTGACTGTCTCCACACAGCCTTTTATCTAATTATCTAATCAGTCTAAACAACTATCTCTAAAATCCAATTAACAAATCACTTTCAGTAAACAATCACTATAACACATTCTTCATGTACTAAAAAACAAGAACAGCAAGTAGAGATAATCATTGTTTTCTCTCCTTCTATGAGTTTCTCACTACCTTCCCTTAGAAAAAACCTAGGAGAGAGAATTATATCTCTCTCCATTCAAAGAAAGTAAATTCTACAGCACAGTAAAGTGAGATGATAAAAGTGAGATCTGTCTATCTATCTATTTTAATCTTCCTGGCTCTGCTCCAAAGCAGTGGAAGATGCAAAGCTCACCTAAAGGCCTCCCTTCAGGAGAGAAGTAGAGACAAGTTCCATTGACTGATCCTGAGCAGGCAGAGATGTTTCCCCCTCCAGAGATGGTTGTTTTTTCCCCTCATGTTTTCCTACTCCAGCCTTTTCTGACCTGAAGCCTTCATTTGTCCTTTAAATTCTTGCATGTCTTAAAGGAGTGGAACTATCCCATGCTGTAGCTGGGGTCTGGTGACTCTGGCCATACATGCCATGCCATACATGGCACATGGTTTCCTTCACTGGCATCCCCAGGGCTGTGTAAGTGCATTCCTTAATGGGGCCTTATGAGAAACTCTGTTACTGCTGGTCAGAATTCTCCGTTGACAAAAGAGGGAGAAGAAACACCTTGGTCTTCCTCCATATACTGAGGTGGCCATAGAGGTTCTCTGACTTCCATCAGAGATCTTTGCATGCATCCTTATCTCCTGAATGACCCAGTTTTCTAACAAGAGTGTGGATGTCAGCAAGGAGGAATGCTGGTGCAGGCCTGAAGAGAAGGTGAACTCCAGAAGTGTCTCTCACAAGGAGTGAGCTCAGCCAGGAAGCCCCTGCAGAGCCAGGATGGAGCTGTGGGACAGGGCGGGGAGTCAGTCACTACTGAAAGACAAACAGGACACGGCGGAAGCAGAGGGAGGCCCTCACCAGACCCTTGAGAAATGCCACCCCTTCCCTGTCAGCTGCCTGAGAGGCTGCTGGAGCTTCAGTCCCAGATGGCCCCTGATTGTAGGGCCAGGGTCACTTTGGAATCTGTGCCTCCCCTCGGGCAGAGAACGACCCAGGAGAGCAGCAGCACAGTGCTTTGGGAACGTGTGAGCCCAGCAGTCTGTGAGTCTTGGCCCACAAAGGGCGTATGGGAAGCTGAAACCCATCTTCTCTTGCTTTCTGTGCAGGTGCTTCTAGAGAAAGAGCGGGAGCACACTGCCTCATCTGAGCTGCCATGCCAGACTCAGGGAGAGCTGTTCCCAGCCCGAGAGCAGGAAGAGCAGCTCCGGCAGCAGGTGGAAGAGCCACAGGAGAATGGCCAGGTAAGCCTGACTGGCCAGGGCACAGAGGGAAGGGCAGGGAGAGGGGCATAAACCAGAGCTCTTGGGACTGAGGAGGCCAGGAGTCCCACAGGCAATGGAAGCACAGAGCCTTGCAATCTGCAGAGAACAGCCTTGGGACAGGAGGTTTGCAATGGAGGCAGATGTGGGGAGGGAAGCAGAAAGAAGGGGCTGAATGAATGTGATTTTGAGGCTGCAAGAGGAAAAAAGCTGAGCCTGATGGCACCTCTCAGTCCCTTGCTCTGCTATTGTGTGTACAGAACATCAAGGCAGAGCCACATGCAGATCTGCCCGAAGCTCAGAGTGACATCATGGCAGTGAAGAGAAAGAACAAGGAAGACATGGGAAGAATTCAAGAGGAGAATCTCCATCAGCAGAGGGGCGATCATCAAAACCAGGTGAATGAAAGAGTGGCAGCCACTCCACTCATGAAATGTCCTCTCTTTTGTTTATTAGAGAACATGAAGGAACAGCTGGATGCAGAGCTTCAGACAGCTCCCAGTATGATCAAGGCAAGGCATAAGCAGCTGGAGGAAGAAATGAAAATCATCAGAGAGAAACTTAATCGCTTCCGTCAGTCTCTGCAAAACCAAGTGAGTGAAAGAGGGATGCAGCCACTGCAGTCACCAATCTGGTGGTTTCTGCCCTTCTTGCCTTTGCAGTGCAGAGCAGCAGGGAGTGGGGCCATGCCTCTGAGTGCCATGCTGCTGTAGTGTGTGTATCACAGTCACTCTGAAGGACATTTCCCGGTGTGCTGAATCTCAACGTCTGCCCTGGACACTGAAACTTGTCCTTTGGCCTTTTGGCCAGCAGTCATCCAAATTGATTCCTGCTGGCCTGTTCCTGCTCTCCTTTTTTCTTGAGGTGTTTTTACAGTGGAACTTGGTGACCCAGATGGAGGATTGAAACAAGCTGTTGTATCCCCTGTCAATCTGTTCTTTGCCTTTCCTCACAGTCGATGACTCCTGGCTGACAGGGACAAGCTGTAGTGTCTGACTGCTTTGTTCTGTTTGACTTGAGGTGCAAGTGTTGACATCTCACCGGGCAGCCTGCGAAGACTTGCAGGGAATGTGTGGCAATGAAGAACCCCAAGTGAGGAGTGGGGCACAGGAACTGTGCCCAGCAGAAATGCTCCAGGTCCAGCACATCATGGGCTCTGAACCTGCTGCTGCAGCAGCATCACCTGGAGGAAGCCCTTCTGTGAAACCTGGGAACTCAGGCTGGGGCACATCCCGGGAACAGGAGATTGAGGAGGAGTACCTGGAGCTGCTGGGTACGTCTGGGGTGTTTCTTATCTGAGGGACAGTGTGTTGTGTGCAGATGTCAGCAGAGCTGTACCAAATGCTCCTCCTGAGCTCGGTGTCACAGGGCCATTTAGGACTCCCCGGAGGCAGTGCTGTGCTGCGAGGCAGCGAGAGAGCTCTGGGTGTTCCTGCTGCCTCTGAGGGCACCTGGGACTGGCTTGGGTTTGCCTGAGCTTCCCTCTCTGCTAAAGGCTGAAGCAGGGATTGTTCTTGGATCAGCAGAAGGCTGTGACCTAGCAAATGATCTAGGCAAGTCCTGTGTGCTAGTGGCCAAATTGAACAGAATTTTTAGCTTCCTAAATTCTCCTTAGACTCCTGACTTGCAACCAGTCATCACAGCAAAAAAACTTCACAGAAATGGACTGACTTTGGAGTTTTGTCTTTTTGGTTGGGGATTTTTTTTTTGGGGGGCGGTGGGGTGGTATTGCTTTTCTGTTGTTCATTTTTGGTGGGGCTTTTTTGTTGTGTTTTTCTCCATCCTGAAGGAGCCCTTCTACCCCACGTTTTACTAATGTCATTTTTATGACTGTTACTGTTACCACTACTACATCTACAGTTTATTTTCATGAGGAGGCTATATTTTTGTCAATAAGAGAATGCTATCTTTTGGTCAATAAAAACTACTTTGACAGAACATCAGGTTACAGGACAAATAGAGAGCACAAAGTATTTTCCATGTGCCCCCAAAGAAAAAACAGAGACTTTGATAACAAACTTTATTTAATCTTCTAGTTTTATGCTTATCAAGATGTGTCCAGGAGACACATCCAAGTGGCGTGATCAGATAAAACTGTACTGCAGGCATTTCTCAGGAGAGAGCCTCCAGCCCAGCCATGGTATATCCCTCAGATCCATGGCACTTTTCCATACCTGATTCCCACTCTTTCCCATGACTGTTAGAATCTTCCCCATTGGCCCAGGCCCTGCTCAAATCAGTCTCTAGGAAAACACATCAAGCCCTTTGTGATTCTGCAGCACAACCCAATGAATCTGCTTTTTGCCCATAACAGCTGCCAGTACTGTGCTCTCAGATAAGAGACCTGGTGGGGCTGAGACCAGAGCCCAGTGGATTCTGTGTCTGCCATCACCTGTTGGGACAAAAAGGCCACTGATCTGTGCCTCGGGGTGGCTGATCTCAAAGCCCATCCTGTTGTGTCCTGAATGGGGGCAACAGCTTGTCTGGGGCTCAGGCTCACTCTGGCTTCTTCCCATCAGTGCCTGTCAGTGCTCATGCTGGGGCTTTGCCAGCCTTGTTGTGGTCGCTGCCCTGTCCCTGAGGGCTGGAGGGACTGCAGAGGCTGGAGCCTTCCTTAGCTGGGAGAGGGGCAGCTTTGAGCTCAGCCTGCTCACAAACAGGTCAGGGTCCTGATGCTGAAAGCCCCATCAGGATCGGTTACAGCTGGAGCTGCTCTGGTTTACAAATGGGAAGGCATTCCTTTGGCAAACTGCTGAAAGGTGGGGAAGATGTCCTCCTCTCCTGGGATTGTATGTCCCTGTGCTTTGTTTCCTGTCAAGAGAACTCTTCAAAAGACTGTACAAATCAGTCTCTGTGCTGCCCACCTGTGCTGCAGGGCTGTCTGCCTGGTTGTGGTCGTTGTTACTCAGCCGACTACAAAGGGCTCAGAGCTCCAGGCGCTGGGGCTGCCTTTTGTATCTCCTGGAAGCTGGGATCTCTGCTTTAAAGTCAGCATCTTGCATTTTGTTTCCCTCAGGGAGAATGGTGAACACCACTGAAAATCCCCTGATGAAATACACGCATCTGAATTATATTGGCAGCGGGTGAGTCCAACAGCAGTTACTCCTGCACAACCCTGGGCCAGGTGTTTTGGGGGTGGAATGTCTATCCAGCGTGAAGTCAGGACAGCTGCAAAGATGATCACACACTGGGGATAGATTGTCCCATCTCTCAATGCTGCTCAGAATTTGTGAGTGGGCTCAGAAGGCATTGTCAGAGATGCCTTGCTACCGAGGTCTTGCCTGCATCAAGGAACAGGACCTGGAAGGTCTCCTTGTCTCTCAAGTGTGGGACAGCTCTGTGTTAATTTTTTTAGCATTTTTTATGTGTCTCAAAATCATACTGGCACACTAATGAAAAGAGAAGAAACTTGCTTGCCTGAAAGAGCAACCTATGCCCTATCAAAGCTGTGAGATAACAGTTCCCAGGAACAATTCTTTCCCCTGGTTTGAAGAGGGAAACACTCTGTGGTCAGGATAGGAACCACACTGTTTAGACAGTGAAACCCAAGAGGAAAGACTAAACTCCCTTTAGAAATTGGACCCCAGTGCTTCAGGAACAGGCCCAGTGCCCATGCACTTGACAGGAAAATGCATCATCTCCCTTCTGGCAGAGCCCTCCTGCATCCTGCAGGTTTTGACACTTCCAGCAGAGATCTCCTGTGTGGGCTGGCTTTCACTGCAAGATCTAAACAGCTTCTCCTTTCTCTGCTTCTGTTTTGTTTCTAGGACTTTTGGACATGTTTACAGAGCACTCGACAGTGCCACAGGAGGAGAGGTAAATGTCACCAGCCCCTGCAGGCTCTGCTGCACTCGAGGGCTTTCCCCTCTGGTGTGAGCTGTGGCTGGAGCTTTGGGCAGAGCTGTGCTGAAAAGGCACAAGAAGCACAGACTGGTGCCAGCCCACAGAACACATTTGGGACTTTGTCCTCCTCAGCTGCCGGAAGGAAGGCACGGAGGGCAGCGGTTCCTTTCAGAGAAGGACGCACTCACTCGCTCTCCATTGCTAAAACAAAGGTGGTGCCTGCGAGCACCTCACTGCTCTTTGGGGCTACAGCTTCAGAGTCCTGGATTCTCATTTCTGGCTGCCAGCAAATCCATCTGAAAGTTACTGGTAGTTCCTTAGCCACCTGCAGTGCTGCACTTGGGAACTGCACGTAGGGAGAGATCTGCAAGGCGTCCCTGAAAGCCCTAAGCCCTGCCCATATAACAAGATGTATCCACAGAGTATTAAAGCATGGATTCCTTCTTCTGAGTCCCAAACAAAGCAGCAGAGAGTGCGGTCAGAGGTTTGTGGGTGATAACTGAGACACCGTTGTTCCCAAGTGGTCAAGGCAAAATGTCAGTGGCCCCACGTGTCCTGTAACTGGCTCCCAAGGGAGCAGAGAAATGGGCTGTTGGAATGTCAGTTCCTGATTACTGCAGTGCCTAATCACAAGGCAGTTTGGCACAGCTCAGCTGTGTCATTGCAAAATCACTCGCTCCACGTGCCTTGTGGTCTCGTGCCACCAACCCCTCAAGTTACTGATTTTCAATGTCATTTTAGGTGGCAATAAAAAAAATAAATCTTCAAGGAGTGAGGAGGAAGGAGCTAACCTTTAATGAAATAACGATCATGAAGACGTATAGGAGTCCCAATGTTGTGAATTATTTAGACAGGTGAGAGGTCGTGGTCTTATCCCATGGATGTGTGTTTACATAAAGCAAACATGAGAGGTTAAAAACCCACTTTGGTCAGTGGCAGCAAGTAAAGCTGTTAATTTTTATTTATTCATATTTCTCTACTCATCTCCAATGGATGAGAAGAGAGTGCATCTTGTCTGCATGAGTCTTCCCTGGCACACCTAGTTTGAGAATTACTCCAAAATTATTCAAAACCTGGATCAGCTGTATCTTCCTAACTCAATAGCCTCAAAGTTCACTGCCTCCACATTTAATTGGGATTGATTTTTTCAAGTTTCTTAAGTGCAGATGAACCATCCTAAAGTAGATTTCCCTTGGATTGTTGCCCCTCTTTGCCATTGCTATGCATGCCAGGAAGACTAGGTGCTTATTTCCAGAAACACCATGCCTGCCATGTTTTATGTCTGGGCTGTTTCTAAACTGCACTTTTCATTTGCTGCCCATCTAAGACATCTCCTTTTTCACAGATGTGTCTTTCTGTATGAGACTGCACAGATTGCAAACAATGCACATCCAAGAGGGAATGTCCATTCCTTTGATTCTGTCCTTGTCACAAAAGCATCTGGAAATAAGAAACCTGGAAGCAAAAAATCAACGTAGCCATGCATGTTCATCTCTACCCCCTTGTTTCCTTCTTTCAGCTACCTTCTGGGCGAGGAACTCTTGCTGGTTATAGAGTACATGGATGGAGGTGTCCTGAGCGACATCGTCAGCCAGACCTGCCTGTCTGAAGATGAGATGGCAGCCATCAGTCGGGAGGTCAGCAATGCCATCTGTGTTTCCAAGGGCTTGGGCAGGATTGTCTGGCAAACAGGGGCTCAGAACAGGAGAGGTTTCCTGTGCCGAGCTTTGTTTCTGTGTTGCTGGTATGCTATGGGCAAGTAAAAGCATCTCGAGTGAAAGGCCTGCCAGTGCCCCTGCACTCCCTGTACTCAGTGCCAGTACTCTTATCTCCTGCTGTTGTATTCTCGCTCTGTCTCTTGTATTTGTAGTTGCTGTTCTCCACCTTGCCTCTCTAAATGTTTGCCTGGAGTCTGTCTTCACTGCATTCATTGCCTGTAAAAGCAAAGGTGCTGGTGGCAGGATTTGAAACAAAGAGCAAAGAAAGAAGAGAGAGACTCGTTTCTCTCAGTGCTCAGCTAAAAAGGATAGGAGTGCAGCCAGAATGCTCTTTGCTTCTGAGCACATGCGCTGCAGCAGGAGTCATCCTGGCTGGTTGGCAGGGGACAGCCTACAACAGCAGGTGCTGTTGCTCTTTCCAAAGCTGACGTGCCTTTCCTCAGAAAGGTCCTGCTCTGCAAGTGTTGGAGCAGCAAGCTCTTCCTCTCAGTGGCCATGACTGTTCTGCCATTACTCCCCATTCCCCTGGAGAGGGATCTTTTAGATTCTTTGTTTCCCTTCTTGTGTGATGAAATCACATCACTCATTTTTGCCCTTCTGTTTCTGTTTTCTCGCTCAGTGCCTGCAAGGACTGGATTTTCTTCATGCAAACGATGTGATCCATCGAGACGTGAAGAGTGACAACATCCTTCTCAGAACGGACGGTTCTGTCAAACTGGGTCAGTATATTCTTGGTCAGGTGCAGCGTTCCAGGGATGTGGGTGTGGGGCTGCTTGGCGTGACTCCCAGCTCCCCAAAAATGGTGCTGGTGGCAGTGCAGGGACCCCTGCTGCGAGCTGAGGGCACAGTTGCAACGTGCACAGAGGTAGAAGGAGTCACAAGCAGTCAAGAGTGGCCTTGCTCTGTGTGGGTCCCTTCCAGAGGGAGGGAGTTACAAGTCTAAAGTTTCCAAAGAACAAAAGCCACTGCTAGAGGCAGTGTAAAACATGGGGGGATTTTTAAAGTCGCCAACGCCAGGAGATTCAACAGAGCAATTTCAAACTTCTACTGGGGAATTCTTTTGCTTACTTTCCTAATTGCACAGAATTCAGATAAAACCAGTATTTTGTTTTCTCCTCAGCTGATTTTGGCCTCGCTACTCAGCTCAGCCCTGAGCAGAACAGACGGTGCTCGGTAACCGGGACTCCTTGGTGGATGGCGCCTGAAGTGGTGACAGGTCAACCATATGGCCCCAAAGTGGACATATGGTCTTTTGGAATTGTGGGAATTGAAATGATAGAACAAGAACCTCCTTACTTGAGCGAAAGTTCTGGCACGGTAAGGAGCAAATACTCACTGATCCCACTGTCTTTCTCACCTGTCCCATGTCCTGTGTGCCACTGGACAAAATCCCATTGCCATCTGCTGGAACTACTTCCACCAAGGTCCCCTCCTACAAATGTGCCTGCAACACATCAGCATCTGCTGGACTTTTGCTTGCATCAGTGGGGGAACTCAAGCCTTACCACATGCAAACAAACTCCAAACAAACTCCATTCCCACTCAACACTTTCCTTTGGGTTAGTGGTTCCAGTTCTTTTGTCTGTGTAGATGGCCTTAATAACAGGGAAAAAGCATCTTAAAAGTGTTGTTATCTTTCCAGAAATGAAGGAAGGAAACGCAAACCCAACAAAGTTTCTAAAACCGTGGTCTTTAGAGAGGAACCTAACCCTGTGTGCAGTTTCTTCTCACTGGAAAACATGGGCATGAGGGTGTAATGCACAGAGTCTCTTCTGCTTCTTGTGCAGTGCTGCTGAAACACTCAGTGACCGTGTTTCTCTCCTAGCCCAAGCAACATTCTGCACGTCACCAAGCCAGAGCCTGGTGATGTGGAGAGCCTGCCAAAACCTCCTGTTTGTTTCCTGGCACTTTCTGGCATGGGCCTACCATTAATGCATTGACTTGAGCAGCCAAATGACTAGAGGGTGTCCATAGGGATGGAACCTTTCCTTCTTCTGACCTAGACAATTTTTCTTTGGCTGCAAAAATGGGAAGCTGAAATTTTCAGACTGCTGAGAGACAGAGCTTCAAGTGGCTCCTATGAGCCCAAGCAGGCATTTTCATCCCAATACATTTGTGCAGGCATCTTAATGTGTCTGTGTTGAAGAGGAGATTGTAAATGTTTGTTTCCCTACCTGGGTATTAACTGATGGATTTCCTTTCTTTTCTTCCAATTCCCATTGTTTTCAAGAACAGCACAAAAAGCTGGATGAGTTTTGTTCTAGGGCACGTGCGCTTAAAGGACCAACAAGTACTGCAGAGATGCCTTTCATGTAGTAACCCTTGAAATTAGTTAGTATAGCAAAGTCCCTCTTCCAAAAACCATCTCAAGCTGGCATGAATCCTCAGAGAAGCAAATGTCCTTTTGCTGATGTAGTTCCCACTAACTAGGTCAGGCAATGAAATCAGCTGCCAAGGCAAGATCTGCAGGATGGTGGAAAAGCTGTGGCTGCATTGGGGTTTGGGTTTTTGGTTGGTAAAGGAAAGTCATCTCTGGGTCTGTGCCAGGGCAGAAACTGCCACTGAAGAACAGAGGTTAAACAAAGGGATCTGGGAGAGCCTTAGAGATGTGAAAGCAGGAGGTGGAGCCTGGTGTCTCCTTTCTCTCCAGGCTACATACCTGATAGCCACAGTAGGGACTCCACAGCTGCGGCAGCCCAAGCTCCTCTCGGCTTTGCTGCGTGACTTCCTGAGCTGCTGCCTGCAGACAGAAGAGGAGCAGCGCTGGTCTGCCAAGGAGCTCCTGCAGGTAAAATGTGAAGGGGCTGCAGTTGAAACAGGCTCTGAGGGATGGGCTCCTCCTCCACTCAAGCCCAAGGCAGCAGATGAGCCCCCTTCCTCCTCACCTCCACTCTTGCTGCTCTTCAAATGAAAATGGTGGGGAATCCTAGACTGGGCTGGGCTGGCAGGGCCCTGTAAATGCCCTCTGGTGCAAGTGTCCTGCAATGAGCAGGGACATCTCTAAAGAGATCAGGTTGCTCAGAGCCCGTTGCCACCGGAGCCGGAATGGTTGCAGGGATGGGGCACCTACAAGCTCTTGGGGCAAGCTGTGCCAGGGTGGCACCATGCTCTGAGTACACAAGTTCTTCCTTAGACCTACTCTGATTAGATGCCCTTAGTGTTTAAAAATATTTGTTCATATCCTATTGTAACTGGCCCTGTTAAAAAAGATGTCCCGCACTTTCTTCAAAGCCACTGTGAAGTCTTGGAAAGTGGCAATAAAGTCTCCCTGGCGCCTGTTTTTCACAAAACTGAATAACTCCAGCTCCCTCTGCATTTCCTGTGAGGAGAGGTGCTCTGTCCTCTGACTGTGTCTGGTTCCCTCTTTTGTGATTTGGTGGAGTATTCAGTTTTATCTAATGGCAAAAAAATTGAAGTAGAGCAACGCAGGGTACAGAGACATGAAATGGTGGTGGAGGAACCCAAGGAAGCCAGTCCCAGCCTAGGGGTCAGAGATTTGGCTGTGGGCAGGAGGGGCTGTGGGGGGCTCACTGTGAGCCTTTGAGGGGCCCTGGTTGGTGCCCCCCAGCCCACCCTCAGAGGTTTCTGCCATGCAAACAGGGACAGCTGGGAGGGACTTGTCCCAGCCCCATCTGCTGCCTGGCACGCTCAAGCAGATGGGAACTGTGCCAGGGTTACTGGCAGGTTGTGTGGCAGAGAGGGAACTGCAGGGCCCAGTGCCACTGGGCTGTCCCTGCTGGGAAGGAAGGTGCCATCCAGCACACGAGGGGCAGGGCATGGAAAGGCAGACACTGCTTTCTGTCCCTGTGGGAATCAGCACAGTGCCTGTCTTTCAAAGGCAGGGACCTATGTGAGTCATTGGAGTTTCCTGAAAGGAAGAAAAGCCCGGGACAGAAAGCGCCATTTCTAGAGCGCTGGCAGGGCAAAAATCCCAGCATGATGAAGACATCACAATAAACAGATGAGTGGGATTCTGGGCCAGGTTTGCCTGTGATGGCAAGGTCTTGCACATTGGGGATGACTGGGGAGCAGATGGTCCCATTGCTC
Source organism: Melospiza melodia melodia (assembly GCF_035770615.1). Lineage (NCBI taxonomy): Eukaryota > Metazoa > Chordata > Aves > Passeriformes > Passerellidae > Melospiza > Melospiza melodia. Next base: position 1,031,105 of record NC_086216.1, on the reverse strand, counting down.
CTCTTTCTGGGTCTTTCCAGGAACTTGAAGTATCCTGATTGAGTCCCTGAAGCAATGAGCTTGGAAAGTAATGGTTCACTGTTCTTTCTTTGTTTGTTTGTTTTTTTTTTTTTTTTTTTTTTCCGGTGGACAGCATCCATTTGTAACTTCAGCCAAGCCACCATTCATCCTGGCACAAGTCATCAACTCAGTGAAGAAGACGAATAACCCTAACCCTAAACTCTAAACCTAAAACCTAACCCTAGCCTTAAATGCTAACCCAAATCCTAACCCTATCCCTTACCCTTTCCCTACCCCAACCCTAAGCCTAAGCCAAAGCCTAAACCTAAACCCAAACCTGAACCTAAGTCTAAGCCTAAGCCTAAGCCTAAGCCTAAACCTAAGACTAAGCCTAAGCCTAAGCCTAAAACTAAGCCTAACCCTAGGAGACAAGAACATAGCAATCATGTCAAGATTTTATCTCTGTTACCAATTTAGAGTAGGATTGTAGAGTAGGGTTGCTAAAGAGATTTGTAGCATAGAATTATAGATTAGAGTTGTAATTAATAAAGTTTCTGAAACATCAACTCACTTGGAAGATTCTCCTCCTTCTGACCCCTTCAGAAAATTCAGCATTTCCTTCTGAATTACCAATTGTTTTTTATTGGTGCTAAGTCACACATATGGCTTTTTTTGTATGGTTTCATAAGTGAGGAGGGCTCTTCTTCATTCATCCTCTCCAGACCGCACTGCCTTTGGAATATGACCCACAGGCTGGTTATGGCACAGCTGAGGTATTTCTAGTTGAGGCAGAAAGGGCAATGGCATTTGAAGGCAAAACCAAAGGAAGAATGAGGCAGCCCAAACATCTTGTGCAGATGCAGGCCTTCAGCTGTGACTGGAGAGCAATGGGGTTCCTGCCACTTGGATTTGTATCCCTAACTGCAATAATCTCTTTGGCTGGAGGAGAGCCTTGCTCAAGTGAGAAAGCAGAAAGATCAGAGAGGGTGCTCGGGAAGGTCTCCTGTGGCGCAGAGCTGTCAGCGCCTGTGAGGTGAGAGCGGGCCCGGCCTTGCCCGGGCTGGAGCCCCAGCAGAGCCCCGGCAGAGGCCGGAGCAGCCTGAGCCCCGGCAGAGGCAGGCTGGAAGGAGGCCCTTGGAGCTGCAAGAGGCAGCAGCCGGGCCCTGGGTGCCTCTTGCTGGGAGCGGGCGAATCCTCCGCTCTCAGAGCCCAGGTGGCAGCTGGCTGCTGCCGAGGGGAAGCGCAGCCGTGCTGGGCACAGCCCGGCCTGGAGGCCATGGCCGTCTGGAGTGTGCCCAGGAGCAGAGAAAGGCCAAGGGCAGCCGCGGGCCGCTGGGCTGGCTGAGGATTCCTCCTCTTCTGCCGGCTGCCCTGCAACTCCTGGCAAAGGCCAGCAGTGTGTGCAGCACTCTGGGCACCGGGGCAGGGAGCCGGGCTGCTCGGCAGGCTGGAGCACAGGGCAGCTCCTTCAGGCCCGGCACTTGTGCCAGGGAAGCGAGGCCAGCGTGAGGCAGGGACAGCTTGGCAGGGCCCATCTGCAGGAGCCAGCGCCTCACGCAGCTCTGGGAGGAAGCGCCTGCAACCCTGCAGTTCTGCACTGAGCCAGAGCAAAGGTGTGAGATGCAGAGTGTTTGGCAGAAATATTCAGGCCCACCAGGCCAGCCTGCTTTGTGCTCTGTGGGGCACAGCAAGCGCTGTGCAATGCAGCTCTGAGCTGCTGGGAGAGAGGCAGTCGGGGATGTGCCTGAGGTGAGTCAAGGGCTTAGCTGAAAATGTAATGAGGAAAATTGAAAAGTGCAGATGCGTCGAGGGCCCAGCTGGGAATAGAATTGGGATAGTAGAAGCTTGCATATTTTAGTTAAGATTTTAAAATGAGGTAAGAAGCTAAGTTAGTAATACAGGTAACAGAAATCATGTGCCTTAGTTAAAGAGTACCAAATATATTAGGAACATAAAGCTAGGAGTGACAGGGATAGAGGAAGCAATTGTGAAGAAGCTGAGACCATAGAAAGACCTTGCCTTAAGAATAATTGAACAGTTAGGAGAGGCTTGGACCATGAGCAGCAGGTCAAAAGGTCTTGCCAACTGGCCATGGGAGGAGAGTTCACCATGAGGAAGACTGCTTTCTTCCTCCCATACAACCACTCCCTCATTTCAAAATCCCACCAATCCAGTTAAGGGAATACAATTGCGCAGCTGTAATAGATATTCAGCTGATAAAAATGCGAAGCAGGCAGGTAATAATTATGTATTATGGGTCCTTAGAAACCTAAAGTAAAACCTTTTCTGTAGAAATAGAGAGCAGGAGTCTGCAACTCCTTGCACATGTCTCTGGAAACTAGTTCACATGTGACCACGGCTGCAATAAATACCCTTCTTTTCTGCTATAATTAGTTGAAGAGTCATCTGTCCGTGCTTCAAGGGTTATGCTGGAGTAGTGAACTGATTTGCAAGGGAGCAGAAGAGTTTCAGCAGGCAAGTTTTGGAAGAGATGGAAGGCTCTTGTGACTGAAGGGAAAGTCATTTGGAATGGAGAAATGATCCCAAAGTCCATCCAGTTTTATCTTTGTGTCTGAATTGAAATCAGAATGATTATAGATAGCTTCATGCAATTTGTCTACAAATTTATCAAAGTCTTCATTCTTTCTTTGACAAATCTGTGTAAAAGATAGTGTATAACTTATCTGGAAGTGCAAGAAATGCATTACATGCTATTTGTTGGCTCATCTGTAAGACTTGATCAATGCTCCTAGCCTGGGCAGTGGCAGTAGCCCCGGGCCCTTTGCCAAGTAACTCTTGTGCTGTTAAACCATACAGAGGATCACCCTGCACTCTAGCTCTTGCAGCTTCTTGAGCACACTTTTCCTCCCAGCTTTTATGAAACATCACCTGCTGATAGGGTGGCATTCAAAGTCTTATTAGGGTATGCACATCAGCTGGAATTAATGCGTTAGATGGAAAAATATACTGCAGAAGTGACTGTGCAAGTTGGCATTTTCAACCAAATTGTGAAAATGCAGCTCTCATCTTTTCTAAAATCTTCCAATCGAAAGGTTCTCAAACTCTACTTGCAGCTTTAGTTACTACAAGAAAAGCTTCTACATCATTGGAGAGAAAAGTCCCTTCTACAATAGCTTCTGCAATAACTTTTTTCTACTCTTGTTTTCCTTTGGTGGAGATAAAGCTTGGCCTGCAATTCCTCAGAAAGGATTAGGGGGACCATGCTAGTTTGGGAAATTGACAATGTTTGTCCCTAGTATTCAACAGATGCTTGACATCAGGCACAAATTCCAACGTCCAAAATGTAGTGAGCATCTATTAGGCTCAGACTGCAAGGATAATGTAGAATTGTGGAATTGGCCTTTGGTTATCCTGGCATCACTTTTTCCACCAGGATTAGCTTCATCACAGGCCGTTACATCATTCAAACGATTGGCTTGTTGGACAGGAAAACAAATGAACATTACATCTGCAATCCGGAATGAGCTTACCACTGATGTAGGTAGCATACACCACACTGTGTTACAGGATAGGACTGCTATAAATTTTTTGTTGCTAGCACAAGGAGATGAGCGTGAAGATTTTGAAGGGATGTGTTGCATGAATCTCTCTGACCACTCTGGATCTATTGACAAGCAATTGTCATTGCTTAAGGAGAATATGAAAAAGCTCACAGTGGTTGAGAATTCTTTTGATGAGTGGCTAAAGTCCTGGGGAATGACAGGCTGGCTCAAGGATTTAGTACCCTTTGGCATAATGATACTTTGTCTTCGTTTTCAATTCTGCTTGTAGTGCCTTGCTGTGCAGAAAATAATTGAGCGTGCTTTTAAATCAGTCTGGCTTGTGCAAAAATCAAAACCGGGGAACTGTTGAGAGTTTTTTGCAGATTGAGGAGTTCTTGCTAGACAAGGGCCATATTCAGCCGATGCACAATCCAACCTGCTTGTACTAATGGACAATGGACACATTCACAAACAATGGATAATGGACATATTCAGAAATGGGGTTGGTATATCCTTGAGAAAAATACAAGAAGAGTCATCAGGACTCAGCAAGTTTGACAGCAAGCTTGGGAAAGAAGGAAAACATTGAACCATGAGTGGGCCAGAAGACGACAGCAAGACGCGTGAAAAATTAGGTGATCCAATCAGCATTCTAATTTAGATGTGTAAACAACTAGGATTAACCAATCATGTATTAGCTAGACACGTGGACAGTAGAGATTTATTATAAATATAGTCTTTCTAGGGATAATAAATTTGGCTTCACTGGATCATATTGGTTGTGGTGTGATATCCCTGAACCTCCGCACCCCGCACAAGGGCAGCTGGGGAGGCCCAGCCTGGGCAGCAGCAGAAAGGAATTTCCCTGGCAGGGCAGGACTGTGGTGCAGCACATCCCCAGCAGGAGCCTGGAGCAGCCCAAGGCTCTGTGTGGGCAGGCAGGGGCAGGCAGGAGGCAGAGCTGTCAGCAAAGGAAGGGCCCAGCCAGGTGGGGCAGCCGGGGGATGCCGACAGCCTGCAGGGACAGAGGCGCAGGGCAGGGACACCGTGGGACAGCCTGGGCTGCACAGGGCACAGGGATGGGCAGCAGCTGCGAGACAGCCCTGCCAGAGCCAACATGGGCAGCACTTTGGCCATGGCTGCTGGGCCTGGGCCTGAGGCCACGAGGGGACAAGTGACCCTTGCAGGCCTGGGGCCTCATTGCCTCCTCGTCCCTGCTCAGCAGCCTGGCAGGGGCCGACATGACAAAACTAAGCTCACAGATGTTGCAAAAGCAGGGGAAAAAGTCAAGGAGGAAGACCCAACTTAGGGGGCAAGATATGAGGGACATGGCATGAATACTTAAAGCAAAAAGAAAAAGAAGAAAAAATCTTTCCCAAAGTCAAAGCCATCAAGAGGCATGGCTTGCCATCAAGGGCAGGGACATGTACCAAAGATTCCTCTATTAGTCCCCATTGAAATCATAAGATTCCTTTTCCCTTCTCGAATGGAAATTTCATTTCCTTTCGGGAAGGGAAAAAGAATCTTGTGAATCCCAAAAGAAAGGCTGTCAAACACTCTGAAAGGCGATAGGTTCCAACGAAATGCAATTGAAAAAAGCAGACAATTGGGAATTTTAGTGACTTCAAAAAGTAGGCTGTAAGGAAATCTGCTGCATTGCACAGGACCAAAAAATGCCAAAACTAAGCTCACAGATGTTGCATAAGCAGGGGAAAAAGTCAAGGAGGAAGACCCAACTTAGGGGGCAAGATATGAGGGACATGGCATGAATACTTAAAGCAAAAAGAAAAAGAAGAAAAAATCTTTCCCAAAGTCAAAGCCATTAAAATGCAGGCAGGCCATAGGCCAGCAAGTGCAGGCACATGCAGCAAAGCTTGCCAAAATTGATCCCCACTGAAGGCCAAAACAGAAAAGAAGGACCTACAAACACGCTAGAATGGAGACACCATCAAAAGAATTGCAATTGGAGGAGAAAAAAAGAAAATTTGGGAAATTTACTGACTCTAAGAAAATGGCCCGGGATTGTATCAGGTGCAGTGCAAAGGACCGAAACATGCCAAAACTAAGCTCACAGATGTTGCGAAAGCAGGGGAAAAGGTCAAGTAGGAAGAAAAAAAGCAGAAAATCGGGAATTTTAGTGTCTGCAAAAATAGGCTGTGAGGAAATCAGCTGCATTGCAAAGGAATTGCAATTGGAGTAGAAAAGAAGAAAATTTGGGAAATTTAGTGACTCTAAGAAAATGGCCCGGGATTCTATCAGGTGCAGTGCAAAGGACCAAAACATGCCAAAACTAAGCTCACAGATGTTGCAAAAGCAGGGGAAAAAGTCAAGGAGGAAGACCCAACTTAGGAGGCAAGATATGAGGGACATGGCATGGACACTTCATAAAACAACCAAAAAAAGAAAGAAATCTTTCCCAACGTCAAAGCCATCAAAATGCAGGCATGCCATATGCCAGCAAGTGCAGGCACATGCAGCAAAGCTTGCCAAAATTGATCCCCACTGAAGACCAAAACAGAAAAGAAGGAGCTAAAAACACGCTGGAATGGAGACACCATCAAAGGAATTGCAAGTGGAGGAGAAAAAAAGAAAACTTGGGAAATTAAGTGACTGTAAGAAAATGGCCCGGGATTACATCAGGTGCAGTGGAAAGGATCAAAATATGCCAAAACTAAGCTCACAGATGTTGCAAAAGCAGGGGAAAAAGTCAAGAAGGAAGACACAACTTAGGGGGCAAGATATGAGGGACACGGCATGGACACTTCAGAAAACAACCAAAAAAAGAAAGAAATCTTTCCCAAAGTCAAAGCCATCAAAAGGCATGGCATGCCTTCAAGGGCAGGGACATGCACCAAAGATTTCCTCTCTTGGTTCCCATTGAAATCGCAAGATTCCTTTTCCATTCCCGTAAGGAAATTTCATTTCCGTGTGTGCTCCGCGGGCCCCGGGAGGAGCCGGGGCCAGGGCCGGGGCCGGGCTCGGGCCAGGCGGAGGCGAAGGGCGGTGATGCCGCCCCGGCCCCAGGCACTGATGCCCGCCCGCAGCGCCACCGCCAGTACGGCCAGAGCCGGGCGGAGGCGAGACCGCGGCGGGACGGCCGGGGCCGGGCACGGGGCAGCCCCGCCCGGGGCCGGGGACGGGCCGGGGGCAGGGCCCGGCCTGGAAGGGGAGAGGGAGGCGGGGAGAGGAGAGGGACGCTGGGCAAGGGACCCCGAGAGAAGGGTGCCCGACAGCGGGAAAGGGAGAGAAAAAAAAAGAAAAAGAGGAAGAAAAAGAAAAAGAGAAAGAGCATTCTAAATTATCTGTTTTATCGCTGCTTCTGCCGCTGCTACCACCGCTGCTGCCGCCGCTGCACCTGAAGCACCGGGGCCGTTCGTCCCCGTGTCCGTTCCCCGCTCGCCCCACGAGCCCCACGTTCGAGCCCCGCGCGCCCCGGGGACAGCCCCTCTGTCTGTCCAAACACGGGAACTTTGCGGCCTTGAGCCCAGATGCAGAGCCCTGACTCCTGCACGCTGGCACAGCGATCCCCTCGTTCGCTGCTGTGCATTGTCCTTGCTGAGGGTCAAACACTGTCGGGACACTTCCCTTGGGGTAGGATTCCTACCTGACCCCAGCACTGCACTTACAGCTCCAGTGTTGCCTTCCAGTAAAAACAGGGGAAGGAAAACTGTGTATCTAAAAATCACTAAGTCACCGATCTTAGAGGTGCTGTGCATCTGGAATTACTGGGATGGAGAAGTAGTGTAACATAGAAAAGGGGAGCATAGAAATAAATAGAGGAAAACATCTTGGATTGTTTCTTTAATTTCCATTTCACATCTGGAAAGCTGTTTCAGTTTTCCAGGAATCTTCTCCTGTCTGCTCATCCCAAGAATCTCTCATGGAGAACAAGGTCAAGCTTCTGTCACAAGATTTGCCGCCAGGAAATTACGCCACTGGTACAATTTTCATGATGACTGTTTGTGCTGGCTGAGGGCAAATTTTGGGAGGAAACCTCCAAAAGGGGTCCGCCTAGAAAGCAAGTTCAAGCTACGTCTCCCCCTACTAGTTTAGGAAAAGACTTCCTTGGAGAAAAGTGAAAAAACCCCAGTTTATTTAACAAGTAAAGTATTCACAAGCATGAAAAATGAATATTAAATAAATGTTAAATAAAACCTCTGACAGTGCTGAAGAGATGGCAAATTCAGGAAGTCCTTTTTGTGGGTTGTAGTTGGCTCCCTCGGTCTCTTCTAAGTCCCTCTGGTGCTGGAATGCAGCATCCCAGAGCTCGGTGTGCCACAGGTGTGAGCTGCCGGTGTTTGTCTGGGTTTTCAGTCCAGAGCAGGTTTAAACAGTTCCAAGAAAAAGGAAAGTCACAGTCTGAGGAACTTCTCTTCCTAAGCTAGCTAACCCCACATTGCTAGACCTGGGCTGTGAAGGCATCGGGAAATTTCCAAATCTGGGCACTGGCAGTCCCAGCAAACACCAGATCTGGGTGGAGTCATTGCCAGCAACAGAAATCTGCCAGATTTGGGCTCTGCTGGCACTGAGAAATTTCCAAATCTGGGTTCTGGTTACATGAAACACAAGATGTGGGGGTGGTGGCAGACCCAGTAGCAGGAAGCTGCCTCGGTATTACTGGGACCTGAGTGGGTCGCTGAGGGTGAGAGATGGATGGTGAATCTTGTTTCTTGATCAGAAGGCTGGATTTATTGATATATGATATATAATACATTATGACTATACTAAATAGAATAAAGAGAGAGAAGTTTCAGATGCTGCTGCTAAGATAAGAATAGAAAGAAAGAATCTGTAACAAAGTTGTGTCCAGGGACTCTGTCCCTAGCTTGTTCCTGTGATTGGCCCTTAATTATAAACATGGGAACATGAACCAATGACAGGTCAAAATAGGTGCATCCTATTGCATTTCACAGCAGCTGATAACAATTGTTTACATTCTCTTCTGGGGCCTCTGCCTTCCAGAAGAGGCAGAAATCTGAAAGAAAGGATTTCTGTGAAAAAATGTCTGCGACACCTCGGCTTTTGGATTTCTGTGCCAGGAAATTGCTGCACTTGGGCTGTGCCAGAATAGGGAAATTTCCAGATCTGGGCACTGGCAGTGCCAGCAAACAGCCCATTTCAGGCTCCAGGCTCCAGGAAGGACTGGATCTGGATGCCTTCCTCTTTTCTTTCCTTCTTTCCTTCCTTCTTTCTTGGGATCCTGCTGCCAACAAACTCCAGATTGGGCAGTGCTGGCAAGGGGAAATTGCCAGGTTTTAGCTTTCTTTGCCAGTAAATTCTGGATATGGGTGGTGCCAGAAGAGGAAAGTTTCCAGATGTGGGCACTGGCAGTGCCAGTGCACACCAGATCTGAGTGGGGAATGTGACAGCACTGGGAAATTGCCAGATGGTAATTTTCTGTGCCAGCAAATTGCTGGAATTGTGCTGTGTGCCCAGGTGGCCAAGAAGGCCAATGGCTCCTGGCCTGGATCAGGAATGGTGTGGCCAGCAGGAGCAGGGCAGGGATTCTTCCCCTGTGCTCAGCACTCCCTGGGCAGCAGCTCGAGTGCTGTTTGCAGTTCTGGGGCCCCAGTTTAGGAAGGACATGGAGGGGCTGGAGTGTGTCCAGAGAAGGGCAGTAAGGTTGATGAGGGATCTGGAACACAAGAGCTGTGAGGAGCGGCTGAGGGAGCTGCTGGGGTTGTTTATCCTGGAGGAGAGGAGGCCCAGGGGAGACAAGGTGGTGTCAGGGCACGGATTGGACTTGATGATCTCCATAGCCTGTTCCACCCTTGCTGATTCTGGGATTCTCTGAAAGAATACTTGGAGCAGTTGACCGATGAGCCCTGGGCCTGCTGTTCAGAAGCTCCAGCAGCCCAGGTCCCTCAGCTTCTCCTGCCCGCCCCAAAGCCCCTCCTGTCAGTCCTGCAGAGCCTCTGCAGCTCCTCCTCACTGCCCAGAACAGGGAGCCCCAGAGCCAGACACAGCAGCCAGATGTGCCCCCCTGCCCTGGGGTGCCGCTGGCAAGGGAGCAGCACCAGGCACTGCAGGAGCCTGCAGACAATTGATCTGAAGGCCAAACCTCCTTAGCTCCTTCTGAAAGAGCAGGAACAGTTCCTCATTCCAGAGTGGTGGAATGCTGGGCACCGCAGCTCCAGGTGAGGACTGGACACAAGTTTGCTCCCACTGAGTGCTGTGATGGGTTCTGCAGGAGCTCTGGGCTCCTGGGCTTGCCAGGCACAATGAGGAGAGGAGGAGCCAAGTGCACTGATGTGGGAAATGGATATGTAGAAAGTTTTTAGGGCCTAATAGAAGGCCCACACAGTATGAATCTGTATATAAATCTTGAGACAAGAAACGCTAACTTAAAAATTTCCATGGAATAGGACAGATATTGTTGAGAGAGAAATGGAGCTGGAAAAGTTTCAAAAGATGGCCTCGCAAATAAGATTTTGGAAAAACAGAGCTATGAAAGATGCATTGTAGTGGGACCCACAAAGAGTATTTTTAAAGAATTGGCTTCAAGGCATCTACAACATGGCATGGCAAAAGGCTGATAGACCAAGAAACGCTTTTAATGTATTATATATAGGAAGTAGCTGGCTTCTGATGGTGATGGCGTGAATTATAACATCTGTATTGTCTCACCATTCTCATGAGACTGAAAATAGAATAAAAGTTTTTAAAACACCTCTCAGTTGCCCCATCTCTAGGTCAAGAAAAGAGTTTTATCCAACACACTGACACACCTTTGCCTCGAGCATAGCCCAGCCTGGACCAAACACACTGAAAGGTTTCCCCTGTGGCCCATGTCTCGAAACATCAGGTCTCCTGTTTGACAACTCAGGTTGGGTTTCTGTCAAGGAGTTCCCTCAGAAATACTGGGTTTGTCTTCCTCTGTGCCTTCCCCTCAGCAGCCCTGGGGATGCTCCTGTGTGAAGCCATCTGTCTCACACAGTTTGAGACAACTTCAAATAGGATATTGTGCAAGAAGTTGTCTCCTCTAAAGTGTGCCAACAATCCCTTTCCAGCAATAGGAAATTATTACTAATGGATGGAAGTGGAAAACCCCCAACAGTTTATTATCAAACAGAATCCCCCCATGACACGCGTTCCAAGACGGCGCTGGGGTCTCTCTCGGAAGAACAGGAGCTGTCACGGAGCAGTTCCAGCAGCTGATGGAAGCTCGGGGACTCACCCGGTGTCGGCTTTCTCCCAGGGCAGAGCTCCACGGAGCGGGCAGGGCAGTGAAGCAGCTGGGCTGGAGCCCCTCGCTGCCTTGTCTCCCCGGCGTGGCTCAGCCCACAGACTCTCGGGCTGGGAGCGGGGCCGCTCCGCTCCTGCCGGCACCGTGTCCCTGGGCTGGGACAAACAGTTTCCTGCCAGGAGAGCCCTGCACACTGCTCCACAGATCTTTCATAAAGGCCCAAACCAACTCCAAACACTCTGTCTGCAGCAGCTTTTCACAAAGGGCTGCAGCAATCCAGGACAGCTGCAAGTGAGTGTCGGAAGGCTCTTGTCTTGTTCCTGACAGCAGAATTCTTGATCATCTGATGCAGTTTTATTCAGATGTAACATGAGAGCTGAGCTTTTTTTGTTAAAAATATTTCATGATGAATAACAAGCCTTGGGTGCATGAGGTACAGGACTGACATGCCAAAGCATGAGCATATCCTCCAAGGTGGCCAGTTTAATTGCCCATTTTATTACTCTTGTATTTACTCCACACTAATAAGGAAAACCAAGCTCTGCTTGGAGGCAAAACAGGCATGGGATACACTACAGTCCCTCGCAGGCTCAGCAGGGCTGGCAGTGACAAAGCAGGCCGTCTGCTTCATTGTGAACCACTACAGAGCTGCATCCCAATCTGGTTTAGGTAGCGTGGTATTATTAAGAGCTCCTTTTCTGCATGAGACACAAAAAAAAGATCCCAAATGATCTTCATGCAAGCATGCAGTAAAGAACTGCTCCTGCTATCCTAACGAAGCGTTTGCTTTGGCCATTACACTCTTCCCATTCATCTTTTGATGCAGACACTTCAGGTTTTCTCTCACACCCCTGCAAGGCTGGCAGTCGCTGTTTCCCAGTTCCTGTTCTTCCCTAGAGATGGTGCAGTGGCTGCTTTGAAACAAAAAGCCCTGAGATCTGGATAGTTTGAAGGAGCATGAAATGCTAATTAAGTGCTCATCTTGGTAATACCCAGGTCTGCACTGCCCAGTGCTCTGAAGCAGCAGCAGCAGGACCATGCATCATTCCTGCTGGTGGATGTTCACGTTTCTGGTGTGCAAGAGCAATGACTTTGAGGAGGGACAAAAATGCCCCTCTTCAAACACTGGCTGTGCAAGGAGATGTGAAGTTTCACAGCCTTTTCTAGGATATTTCAGAAAGATCTAAGAGAATATTGTGGCATGGAGTAGGTCCCTAATTTTGTCTCCAGAGGAATCCCCAAAGGGCACATTGACTCTGCTGCTGATGGCAACCCCATAAGCTCATGGACCAATTTTCCCTGCAATGTGCCACCCTGCCTGGGCTTTACTAGGCCGGGACTAGATCCAGAGCTAAGCAAACACATGCAGCCAGGTGACATTGTGTAACATCAGAAGCTGGCAACTGTGGAGAGTCTGGTTCTAGCATGGCTTAAAGAAAGAGGCCATGAAGGTATACAGTTGAGGGAAAAGTAAAAGGTAGTTTTAAAGCATTTCCCAGGCTTGATTCTATAAATAGTTAGGCTCTCTCAAGCACCACTTGTTAAACAATAAGATTCTCAGACAGTCTTCCCATAACAGGCAAACATTCTGTCCTTGGGCTCTCTGAGAACACTGATCCTGTTTTCAATAGACAAACCACAGGTATTTTAAACAACAGGAGGGGTTAGAGTTTTCTCTGTAACCTATCGTGAGCTTGGATTTTGCAATATGCATGAAGTTAATTAACACTGTTATATAAAGTGGCTGATTGATCAATAAATCGAAGTCAATGCTGATCAACGACAAGGTGGGTTGGCTTCCTTTGCTTTCAACAGGCAACCATGAGGACTTTGCTGCCAAAAGGTTACAGTTTGCACTGGGCCCAAAGGCAAAGCAAATTGAAATGTGAAGTTTAAAAGCTTCAAATGACTATGAAAGGAAACTGCAGAATAATTTCTGGAAGTGCAGCATTGTCAATGATCATGCAGCCCACCAAGAGCTGGAGCTGAATCCAGAATTGCTTCTTCCAGCTGTGCAGGAATTCATTCCACTGGCAAGCACTGGTCCATGGGAACAAGTGATCGCCTAGCTCTGGGCTGAATGGCACCCAGGCTGCAGTGCAGATTTGAGGAACCCTTGTCATTTGTTATTGGCCTCCCAGGGCACTCATCCTTCTGCAAACAAGGTGCAAACAACACAGCTGCACTGCTGTCCCAGATAAATATACATGTGCCAAAGCAGTGCATCATTTCCCAGTGAAATACATGACTTCTTCTTACCTATGGAATTGTGATTGAAGACACCTGTGAGCCAGATCTGTGGGAGATTGCAAAGGAGCAAAGCTTTGGGATTTGGGCACACTTCTCTTGGTTTCTTTGCTCAGGACTTTGGTGAGCACACAACACACCTAGGTAGAAAACCTTTGACTAGATAGGATCTTTTGGAGCCATTGTCCCCCAAACATGTCAAAGTGTGGCCCCGTTGTAATGCCAAGTAACAAAGAGCAGCACAGATGACACAAAGAAAGCATGGCCAAAGAGGAAGAGGAGAGGCCCAATGAGGAAAGGATGTGGTGAGACACTGGCACACCGAGTGAGCTGCACTCCCATAATCTCTAGGCTAGCAGGTGCTGGTCTCACATTCTCCTCTTGGCTTATTTAAATTTCATTTATTTACTTTCTTTTTTTCATCATCAAAATACAATATATACAATTAAAAATATGTCATCAAATTTTAAAGATACAATCAAAACACATTAATTCAGAACTGTATCTAAAGATCGGAACATATGTACAGCTGTAACTATGAAGCCTAACACATCAATCCTAATCTGCAAACACTCTTCATACAGGCGGCAGCTTCTTCCTGAGCTTGGAGGAAAGAGAGCTCTTCTGGAGGGGAGGCGAGGACTTTGTGGGTGAGGGAACATCCGAAGTGTCCAGAGAAAACTTCTCAGTAAGACTGTAACCAGTCAGATCTGCAAAATGGAGATACAAAGTTTAACAGAGAGGCAAAGTTTAGCAGAGGCCACCATGCAAACCTAAAGCATCTGAAGCTCTGTATTTCATGGGACACATTTCCTGGAGATGTGTAAACAGCTGCACAGGGAAACATGCTCCTGCTGGCAGACACTGAGGCAGGCCAGGGCAAAACCCTGAGCCACTTGCCCAGAGCTGGCACAGGCCCAGCCTGGCCTCGGGGCTGCCCTGGGACAGCAGGGAGCCCAGAGCCCTGTGCTCCCCAGGAATGGCTCAGCTGCACATGCACCCTCCTGCTCCTCTGCCTGCCCCACAGCTCAGCAGCCCCACAGCTCCAGGGGCACTGGCAGCAGCACAGCTCATTGCAGGGGCACGTGCAGGGCACAGCTGTTCCCTGGCAATGTGCACAGCCTCTCTGGGCTGCCACAAGACCCTTCCTGCCAGCAGAGAGTGGCCCAGCTCCCCCCTCACCTCTGCGTGCGGCTGAGCCATGATTGCCCTCACCTTGTCATTAATCTGGAGTTGCTCCAGGCCGCCATGCCATGACTAGGAAGGGCAATGGAGAGAGCGGGGCAGATGCACACCCTTCCTTAGCATTCTGTCATTTTTGGCACAGCTCAAAAGGCAAATCCAGAGGTGTCCAACTCAGCGCTTCCTCAGCTTTCTGGAGAACATCTCGCCTTCACCAGCCCAGCATTTTGGAGAGGTTTTCCCGCACATGTGGAGGCTTGCTGGCAGCACATTCCTTCAGCTGGGTGCCCATCACCTTGCAGAGGGCAGAGGCCAGCTTGGTGGCCACGGTGCGGACGTTGGCGCTGCGCACAGGCAGCGCCTTGTTCTCCAGGCAGGGCCAGAGCACGGGCAGGGCGTCGCGCTGGACGACTTCAGGGCTCCTGGCATGAACCCCCTGCACAAGCACTGCCGGGACAGAGACACAGCTCCTTACCCACCAGCCTCCCTGCAACAAGGATCTGCCTCTGCTTCTGCTTCTTGCCAGCCTCTCTGGCCAAGAGCAGCAAAATAGCACCCAGAGCCCCTTGGTCCAGAAACGGGCAAAGCAGCTGAGCATCCAGGAAACAGAACCACCAACCCCTCAGCACTAATTGCTCCAACCAGAGCCTTGTCCCTGCGGCAGACTTCCTACCTTTACTAAATTATTTCACAATCTCTGCATGAACAATGAATGAAATGTCCAATTGCCTTTGATTTCCATTAAGAAGTTGTCTAAACCCACACTGAAGATTTGGAAATGCACCATAGAGAGGAAATGGAGAGATTTCTAATAAAAGGGATGATTTCATTTTTGTAACTTTGATGCCAAGTGCCAAATGTCTAATCTGCCTTTTCCCTGTGTTCAGCGGCACACAGCAAAGGGCAGGATTAGAACACACCTCAAAACTCCAGCCCACCAGAGATGGCTGCTGCCTGACAGCTGGATGAGAAACATCAGTGGCCAGCTGGTGTCTTTGGCAGAATGCTTTTGGGGCTTCCAACAAAGAGCTGTTTCAAACCTCAGGGTGTCTTAGAGAATTACCCAGACCCCATTGCCTTGGCATTTGGGCATCTCCACATTTTAATGCCATTTCCCCTCTCAATCTTAATGGCATTTTTTCCTATAATGTCCACTCAAATAGGGGCATAGAGAAAGAAAAATGCTACACAGGGGACTGAAAGGTAACCAAAACACGAGTGTTTTCTCACATTGTCTCTGAAATCTCTCTGCCCATTTTCCTAACTGAACTGTATCAAACATAAACAAAAGCTTACTACCAACAGGCTCCTTGCCACAGGCAGATTTGGCTAAGATATGAAAACCTGAAATGCTCGGGAGACCATTCTTATTTTCTGATCAGACAAAATGTTATCTAGAAGCCATTTAATATTCTGTGGTGGAAGAGACTTCATTTTCTCTATGCTGTTAATCCACCAGCAGACATCAACATTGAAAGAGCTCCTGCAAGTACGCAAAACCAACTCTGCTAAGCAGAAAAGGGTTATGGTACCCATTTTAAAATGGGAATTCATCTGAGTTTAAATGCAATTAAAGACATCGGTGACTACTGAACGTGAGGAACAGTTGTCCGGTCCTGCTAAATCTCAGAGAGAACATCTGCTTTTTCTAAAGTAGTCCTAATTTATGGTTAATTCCTTTATTTGAAAAGGAGATCAAAAGAACTGCTAAACTAAATGCCCTATTGCTGGAGATCTACTTTATTCAAATGCTCTTTAAAGGGCCTTTGACATTCCCAATCTCAGAACATGCCCTTTTGAGATTCCTAATGAAGACACAAAGTGTATTAAACCTTACATTCAAAGAAATGGGCATAATTAGCAGTGGATTTAGCCCCAGTTGAAGCAAGGCTATCAATCATCTTCTCTGCTATATATTGAGATTATCCTTTTTCTATTCCTTGGCTCTTGCTGACACAGCAAGCTCCTCTGAGGAATCAATTATCAGCTGCATGTGTAGCATTTTGGGCAGCGCTGACACAGGCAGACACTGTTTGCACACCCTGAAAGGCTCAGTCCAAGGCCCCTCTGAGAGCACAGGCAGGGAGCCTCAGCACTCTGCTTCTGTCCCTGTGCCCCAGAGGCTGCCTTGCACTAAACCCGTGCCTCTGGTACCTCTGTTGAGTTCTGGCCTAAGCTGTGACCCCCAGGCCCTGCACGGTTCAGCCTCAAAACTTTCCAAGAGAAAAACAAGAATTCTGTGAGGACAAAATAAACGGATGCCCTGAAACAGCATTTGCCACCATTTCCCCTCAAAGATCACAGATGTCCCTGAGCTCCCCAGAGAGGAGCCAGCTGGGGCATTTTTAGCCCTCCCTTTGCTGGAGGTGGTTCTGAGATGCCCCAGTGAGAGCTCAGCCCCAGGCCGAGCGCCACCCCCATCTCAGGTGCTGCCCAGCCCTGCAGCAGCCAGGGAAAACCTGCCAAACCCACCTGCCTTGGCCATGGGGCAGCAGGGACAAGCTCAGCACCTCCTGGTTTGGAGGAGCTGCTCTGCTGTCTGCTCACAGGCATTCCCTGTAAATGCTCCCTGGGAAGAGCTCTGGGCTCAGAAGGGGAGGCCAAACCTGTGATACGCTCGGTGACATCCAGCAGGGCTTGGCCACTCAGGTGATTCCATTGGTAGCTGAACTCTTTCAGCAGGGACACTTGATCTACAAGGGAAACACACGTTTCTGCTCACTTTGCTCAGGTCATAGGAGAAAGGGCAGGGCCAACCCCATTTTATAAAATAAAGTACATTTCTGTGGATTTTTGAATCCTTTTCTTCTTTCCTTCCAGCCTGCTTGCCAGGGTTTTAAGTTCCAAAAGAAAGGCACTCCTTTCACATTTGTAAATCCAAAGTTGTCTGCTGTAGCAGGAGCTGTGTTAAAACATTTCACATCAGGGACCTCAGGAGTTCAGTCACATGGAAGCAGTGAAAAGGTTTTGCATCCCAGAGCACAAAGGAAGAGCCCCATACTTGGGACACAGAAAGGCACTGAGTCAGGCAGTTCCTGAGTTCACAAAGCAGCTGGGGAGGAGAAAGTGGAAGCTCCCCTTGAAGACCTGCCTCTCCAACACTCCTTTTTTCAGGCATATTTCCCCAGTGCAGCATTCTCAGAGCTGACATAAATCTGTGTGGCAAAGGAATTTAGAGCAGCCCTTGCCTATGTAGTTAATTGCTGTGGCCATCTTGCCCCACGCAAAACAACACGTGGAACAAGGCATCATTGACAGCTGGGTTTATACCTGTTTGATATAAAGAAATGAACTTGGTGAATCACAAGTTCCCCTTTGAACATAGAAGACAAAGAAGAAAAGTGGGAAATAGGCAGCTAATGCCTCTAATGTGGAGCCTTGCAGGTGGCTGCCCTGCAGAAGCTCTGATGGGTGAGTGTCCCTTCATGCCAACAGCAAAGCTGTTCACTTGGGAAGTCAGAGGGGGCCCAAGCAAACTCCAAACCCCCTTTGCCCCTGAACTGTAGCAGAGCTGTAGCCCGGGACTTGCTCTTCAGACAAGCAGCACAGAGCCAAGGGCTCCTGGGACTGCTGGGAAATGCTGATCCCATTCCAGCCTGTTGGGGATGGTGCATAAGGACTGCACCTGCACAGCCTCTGGTGGGTGTCAGCTGGAGGGTTCCCCAGACAAGAGCAGCTGTCAAGGCACTCAGCGCTCTCTTGTGCAGGAGAGACAGAGACGAAGCTGAGGAGAGTCCCTGCCAGGGCTCAGCCTTACCCAAATGAGCAATGGATTCTCCCAGTGCTTTCACAGCTGCCCCACCAACCCTGGGATCCTTTGAGTTCAGGTTCTTTGTTATTCCTTCCACCAAACCAATGATCACCGGGTTCAAGGCATCTTTCAGGGCTCCTGTGATTTCAGCCAGCACGTCCAGCACCCTCTGCTTCACTTTCTTGTGGCTGTCAGGTATTCTCAGGACAAAATAATCAAAAATCTGTGAAGAGAACAAGCAACGTGAAAGCTGGATTCAAATGCCCCTGTTTGAGGAGCGGCTGTAGCAGTCAGCAATGTCAAAGATGAAAGTGATCCTTTCTGTCAGGTCAGCACTCGCTTGCACAATGTCACTGTTTTCCTGTGGGCCACTCACTGGAATGGTGGCACAACTTCATGCTGGTTGAAAGATTTTCTTCTGTTTTTAGGAGGTTTGGCTGGGGACCGAATGGTTCCTATTTCTCTCCATCTATAAATCATTAAATCAATTTCATTTATTAATGCTAAAGAATACCTTTGCTTTGAATGGAAGCAGATGTTTACAATGCCTGGTTTTCTAAACAGTTGCCTCAAGTACTGAGGGCAATTCTGATTTTGCCAAAACTATGGCTGGAAGAGATCTAAGTTTTCTTTTGTTTGTCTCAGAGCCAGTGTCTGGAGAAGAGCAGGGCCCTGATCAACTCTTCCAGGATCCAGACAATTTCTCTAAGTGACAGGTGGACTTCTGAAGTGTAATGTGCTGTACAGCTCTCATTAGAGCAGGTTCAGTCCCTTGACAGCCTCATTATCAGGCACCTTTCCCTGGAAAAAGGGAAAAAGCAGCTACTGGGAGGAGAAGGCAGAGATGAGTCCTTAGCTGTTTTCCTCCTTTTCCAAAGAGAAAAACAGACCCCCAAGAAGGGAGAGCACTGTCTTTACCAAGAGGAATAGGAACAAGGATGGAAATGAGTAGCCAGAGCTGTACCTGTGTAAGACAAGATGGAGTGTATAGAAGTGTTCTTAAAAAAAGCAGCTGGGTTTAAACCAACCCAGCCTGATACTTCTCTTCCCTGTGCAAACCCATTTTTGGTCTAGAGAACAATTGCCATGCTTTCAGGGGCTGGATTCCCTTCACTTCACCCAGCTGGGAGTAGGAGAGAGCAGCAGTTACACCAGCAGAAAATTCTGCCATCATCTGATGAACAGCATCAATAGGCACCTGCCAGACAAATACAGCTGGACTGAAATGACTTGTCCTGAAGCCTGGACCTGAATTAAATTTCTCTGGGTGAGAGGGACCAGCGTGTCCCAAACAGCCAGGACAGAGTGCCAAGACACACTGAATTAACTTTGCTGCTACAGGCTTAGGACAGGAGCTAAAGGAAAGGAGCAGTGAAGGTACCTTACATACTTGGGCAATGTTAGTGGAGATGAGCTGGGGGCTGGTTTTGCCCAGGTCTAGGAGGAGTTCCACTCCTTCCATCCGTGCCTGAAACCCCTTGGCTTCCAGGAGATGGTGAAGCTTCTGGGGCAGCTCCGTTTCTTCCACAGCTGGAGGTGACGTGACCTGGGCTTTTGCACGGGGTAGGAGGTGTCCAACAGAGGGAGATTTCACCCTGGAAAATAAAACCTAATGAGGACGTGGTGGTGATAATTATCATAGCATGGCATCCCCATAGTGGAAATAATTAGCATTGACTCCATGATTCCAGAAGGCTGATCAATTGCTATGCTCTGCTATGCTGAAACTCATTGCTCTCACAGACAGTCTGATACAGACAAACCAGATTGGGCAATTGAATCCAAAACATCATCACCAGTGACCAATTAAGAAATTACCCTTTGGTAAACAAATTTCCATAACACATTCCACGTGTTCACAACAGGTGCAGCAAGTGAAGATAAGAATTGTTTCTCATTCTTTTCTCTGGTCTTCTCACAGCTTTCTCCAGGAAAAATGCCTGGGAAAGTTGTGCCTGCTGCTCTCTATGGAGACAGCTGCAGCCACAGACAATACCTGCAGTTAATTGTGAGCAAAACATCTTGAGCAGCTTTCCTAATCATGTGATTTCAAGCTGGAAAATCATGAGGCTCTGAAGAACAATGTGGACCTCATGACAATCAGTATGGCTGACAATCTGCAAGTGACATTCTCACCACTGCTCACTCAGGAAAACCAAGGATGAGATGCATCTGATCTATCTTCAGATGGCTGCCAGGGCACACAGGTCACTTTGCTTTGTGGAGAAAGAGAGACACTACTGCCAAGTTTAAATGCCTCCTCATATGGGATGTGTGTGTCTTAGAATAAGGAAACTCATCACTCTGGAGAAGTGTCTCTGCAACCAGACATGACAATCTGGAAAAGCAGCTCAGATGCATTCTGAACAGATAAACAGGGCCATATTTGAAGGATTCATAAAATCAGTAACAGAGATAAAAACAGAAGCCAGACATCCCAGAACTATGCTCACATTTCATTTGCTTCCCTGGAGACCAGATGCACAGCTTAACAACCCCACTGGGAACAATTCTCCTGATCAACCTGTCTCTTCCATGAGCACAGGAATGTTGTATTCATGTTGTTATATAATTATATTTCCTGAGTCTCATACCTTCTTTCGATGTTTTTCTCATGTCAGATCTTCACAGCAGTGATGTGGTTGCTTCTCGGTCAGGGCTCCTCTCCCAGGCTCTCCCTGACCACCCCGCCCCCTTTTATCTCAGTTACCTGCATGGGCTACAGCTGCTGCCCAATCAAGGACATCACAGCTGCAGCCCATTTACAATAACTAGAACCAGGGCTGGGTCACTAATACAATAGAGAGATCTTTAACTGCCATACTTACAATACATAAGTTAACTCAGGCCCCCACATTTCCCCCTTTACTTTTAACAACTTTACAATTACAATATACATATCTGTCCCAGCTCTCAGGCTGGCACAGCTCGCAGCTGTCTTTTCTTCTGTCCCAGCTCTCTGGCTGCCACAGCTCTCGGCTGTCCTATCTTCTAGAGTCCCAGCTCTCAGGCTGCCACAGCTCTCAGCTGTCTTTACTTCTATAGTTCCAGCTCTCAGGCTGCCACAGCTCTCGGCTGTCTTTTCTTCTGGAGTCCCAGCTCTCAGGCTGCCACAGCTCTCGGCTGTCTTTTCTTCTAGAGTCCGAGCTCTCAGGCTGCCACAGCTCTCGGCTGTCTTTTCTTCTAGAGTCCCAGCTCTCGGCTGTCTTTTCTTCTAGAGTCCCAGCTCTCAGGCTGCCACAGCTCTCGGCTGTCTTTTCTTCTAGAGTCCCAGCTCTCGGCTGTCTTTTCTTCTGGAGTCCCAGCTCTCAGGCTGCCACAGCTCTCGGCTGTCTTTTCTTCTGGAGTCCCAGCTCTCAGGCTGCCACAGCTCTCGGCTGTCCTTTCTTCTAGAGTCCCAGCTCTCAGGCTGCCACAGCTCTCAGCTATCCTATCTTCTGTCCCAGCTCTCTGGCTGCCACAGCTCGCAGCTGTCTAGTCCCAGCTCTCTGGCTCATACATAGAATATATACATATCCTCCTTTTTTTTTTTTTTTTTTTTTCTTTTTTTTTTTCCTTTACTTCTAGCAACTCTACAACTACAATACACATATCTGTCCCAGCTCTCTGGCTGCCACAGCTCTCAGCTGTCCTATCTTCTGTCCCAGCTCTCTGGCTGCCACAGCTCTCAGCTGTCCGGGGAATTCCATACCTTCATTCGATGTTCGGCTGCAGATCTTTATCACGTCGGGGTCACCAGATGTTGTATTCATGTTGTTATATAATTATATTTCCTGAGTCTCATACCTTCTTTCGATGTTTTTCTCATGTCAGATCTTCACAGCAGTGATGCTGTTGCTTCTCGGTCAGGGCTCCTCTCCCAGGCTCTCCCTGACCACCCCGCCCCCTTTTATCTCAGTTACCTGCATGGGCTACAGCTGCTGCCCAATCAAGGACATCACAGCTGCAGCCCATTTACAATAACTAGAACCAGGGCTGGGTCACTAATACAATAGAGAGATCTTTAACTGCCATACTTACAATACATAAGTTAACTCAGGCCCCCACACAGGAAGATGCCAGCTGTGCTACTGAGGCATGTGGTCACTTTCCTGCCACTGCTGAGCAGGACAGAGCTCAATAAATCCCCTCTGCTATCAGAGAAGAACAGGTACAAGCAGCTCTGCAGCTGCCATGAAGAGACAGCAAGGAGCAAATCCCTGTCTTAAATGCTGATTGCAGCACAGGGGGAAATAAACCAAACATGCTGTCCATCAAGCAAATTACTTGAAGGACAGGAATATCAAGGCAAAAAGTCCACATTGAGACATCTGTTGACTGAAGTAGTTCAGGAATTGCCTTGCTACTTACTACTCAAACTTGGTACTGTTTGAGGGAAAGAAAATCATGATTCAGCCAGGCCAAACCTCACAGATGAGAACTGCATCTTTGTGGAATGGTGTCTTGCTTCCAGACTGAGATTCCTCATCAAAACACCCACCTGAAAATGACTCCACTCAGATGATAAAAAAGCCCTGTTTTATAGGGGCCTGAGTAAATATATGTATGGCAGTAAAAGATCTCTGTATTGTATAAGTGACCCTGCCCTGATTCTAGTTATTGTAAATGGGCTGCAGCTGTGATGTCCTTAATTGGGCAGCAGCTTTGGCCCGTGGAGGTAGCTGGGATAAAAGGGGGTGAGGCATTCAGGGAGGGCTGCAGAGGAGCCCTGGCTGAGAAGCAACAACACTGCTGTGAAGAGCTGCTGTGAGAAAACCACCAAGAAGGTATGAGACTCTGGAAATATGATATACAACAATATGATTACAACATTGTTTGAATTTACTTGTCCTGAGTCATGCAGCAGAAACCTGGCTCTCTCCCAGCCTCCACAACACTGCCCTTGCCACTGCACTGGATCGTCTGAGCTGCCACCAATGGGTGTCTGTTTGTCTCTCCATTTTTGTGGACACCCCTCCAGAGAAGTTGTGTTCAGCACAATGCACAAGTAGACATTTTTTATCCTAGAGCATATCCTAGAGTAGGGAAAGGAAATAATCTGTGGCATTGGTCATCTCTGCCACACAGTTTTTCCTGAGGAAGAGGCATGTAAAGCTTGTCATGTGCTTTGTCACATCTGACAAAAGTGCTCAGCACCGTTTGCCAGCAGACAATGTGGCCTGGGGCTCCTCTGAGCCATCGTTCCTCTCCTTCACCGGCTCCTTGACAGATGGGCCTTCAGCCTTCTGGTTTTCCATCCCCTACAAAGACACAGAGAAACCCCATCAATCTTTAGAGTATAAAACAGGAAATTCCCTGATGAAAACACAAGTTAGAACCAGGATCACTGCTACCAAGGCTTAGGGAAACATTTCCTAACTTACAGATGGAAACAGACCAGAGATTCAGTGATGCCAACTCTTTGTTTTCAATAGCCCAAGGCAGGTTATGGGTGCTACCAGACTCAGCAGCAGTCTAAAATCCAAAATTCCTTAGTCTTGAGCATAAATGGGAATAATGCAAACTGGCAGACAACGAGTGTTTGTGAAGGAATCAACAGAATAAATAGGACTCTTTTGGGGGTTGGCCCATTGTGTTGGAAGTCAATTTGGTTCAACACTCACTCTCCCTGTGCCTGCACAAAGGCAGGCTCCCTTCTATAATGTTGATAACAAAATATAAAATCCTCCCTCAAGCAAACAAAGGATTTTCCACTGGATGCTGCTGAATTCACCAAGCTTCTTCCAGCCCCACATGGCTGGACAGCCAGGGCGGTATTCCCAAAAGACAGACAGTCATTGTAGTAACTAGGATTGACTTGGACATCTTTTGTAAATTTGGGAATTTTTTTGGCACTACTACTTCCAGTGTCCTTTGCAAAGTCTCTATTATCTTCAGAAGCACAATTCTCACTTAATTGCTTTACAGGGGGCAGGGTAGGGAGAGCATGGTGGGGGCTTACGCTTAAATGTAAATCCATTTTCTCCTCTTTCCCTTTCCTCTTTGTGACCAATATTGAAAATATTCAAAACCCCACTTTTTCCCTAGTAATATCAGTTCCTTTGTGGTCTGCAGATGAACAGGCTGAGGATTAACAGCTCATTCCCAGGAGCAAAATGATTCAGCAGAAGAGGAATGAGCTAAAGACAGATTGGGTATGTTTGATCTCACATTAGCAGCGGCAATACTTGCACAAAGGGGATGTTTCTCCTGCCAAGCACTTACTTTCTTCTTAAATCTTGTCAGAATATCTTCCAGGGCACGGGGGGAAAGAGATTGTTCCAAAACTGTTTTAAATTGTTGATGATTGAGCAACATCTTCACCATCTCCTGTCCATAATGCCTAAGGAAGGAACGAAGGAAGGAAGGAAACAAAACAAAAGTGAACAAACACAGGAAGAGCGTTACCAGAAGAGACTGATACCTTAAACTCATCAGGTGCAATCCCGGCATAAGAAGGCATTGCCTACTCAGCAAAGAGGGAGATTTACCTCACTTGACACTGCACAGTGCTGTCAGCTGAACACAAGAGGCAAGAGGCGAATGTGGGGCCACAGAAAAATACCATTTCACTCTGAAACTGGGGGTGTGCTTCTGTGGCATCAAAGGATCCCAGGGAGCAAGCAAAACACATCTGCTTTGTTGTCAGAGCCTATGAGCAGTGTCTTGCTGCCATTGCACAATAATTTGCCTGTCTTTACCTGGCAGGGAAGCCAGGACAAAACACCTCATGCATCCTATTGATTGTTCTATACTATGGGTATGCACAAGGGCACCTAGTTGCTCTGGTGTTCTTGGCAGCTATTCATGGGAATTTCATCACCAAAGGAAGGGGATTTTGGTGATTTGGGTTGATTTTGCTAGTAGGAAACCACAGTTTTCTTCAAGAAGAAGTTTGGAACTCACTGAGCCACAGATGACAGCATTCTAGAAATCTGCAGAACAGGTTTAGAAAGACTGAATATTTTGGCTAAAGACCCCTGAAATATTTCTAGAAAGTCTGAAGTTAATGAAGAATGGATGTTGGGGTCCTTCAGTGATGAACATTAGCCAACACTTTGGCTTTGTGTTGTGCACCTAAGGCCAAACAAAAGTGTTGGACTGGCTGATCTGAGCTCTTTTGATCTCAGTAAAGAATCCTTCAAGCCACAGGAAAAAGGTGGCAATGCTCCTTTTTGCTGGCCAACCCAAGGTTTCCCAGCACAGCCATTTGCCCAGGCAGCCCAGAGCAGTGGTCACAGTGCCAAGGCTGACAGAGCTCAAGAAGAGTTTGGACAATGCTCTCAAGCACATGGAGTGACTCTTGGGGTCACTGCACATGGCCAGGAGATGGACTCGATGACCCTGATGGGCCCTTCCAACTCAGCATATTCCATGATTCTATGACCCTTATTCACACTGTGAGGTAACTTCATATTCCCTTTAGTTTCCACTCTTGCGTGGTTTCACCTTTACAGCCAGACACAAAGCGGTTTTCCTGTTTTGGGAGGTGAAATGAAGACCATTACTTGTGTCCTTGTGACAGTCCTGAGCAAGCTTCCCTGCCACGTGTGGCAGCCTCAGCCCTGGGGGTGCCTGCGAGCTGGGTGACTCCAATTCTCTCCACCAGGGACAGGAGGAGTTGGGCCGCACACTCGCGCCCCGGGGCGGGGCGGCTGCTGGGGAGGAGAGAGCAAACCCTGGGCACAGGGACAAGGAGCAGCGGCAGCGCCGGCCTTGGCCAGAGCCGCTCCCTGCCCTTGCTGGGGGAAGGAGCCTGGGCTCTCCCTGCACCTTCAGACACCTGCACAAGGCTCTGTCCCCAGCTAAACACAAAGGCAGCATTGCACACTAGGCCTGCCAGCACGGGAGAGGGAGGAATTCAGTCTCCCTGCACTGTCTGATACTCAGTTTCTCTCACAGTATTTACTCGGAGAAAGATTAAAGAAATAGATGGACATATGAATAATTTAGAAATTAAGGACAATTGATGCTGACCCATCAGAGGGCACCCAGTACACAGAGCTACAGCAGGACTGAGGCTCTTTCCACCCAATTATCCCCAAACTTGCAGACCTTTGGAAAACAACAAATGCAGGGAAAACACGTGGTGGGCTGTGAAGTTGCAGAATATCCAGCAATGCAGCCTGTTTCTTCTGTGGGGCTTGGCAATGGATGCATCTGAGTGTTTTATCCTATTGCAAAGCTGAGGAAAGGGTGGCAGGCAGTTTAGCCAGGCTGTCCTGTTCTAGAGAGTGTCTCTTGGGAACTATCAGGCCCAGCACCAACATTTAAGGCAGCATTTGCTGCAACTGCCCAATGGCTGTCACCCTGTGGAGGTGCCTGTAAAGTGATTCATCTTCTCAAGGCTGACATGAAACATCAGTTTGCATAGACAGCAGAACTCTAAGGCCAGGACAGTCATACAAGACTCCTTTGGCAGGAGCTGCACCTGCTGTGCAGGCTGTGCCACACCCAGCAGATTGTCCCCCATGTGCTCCACGCCCCAGCAAGGACCCTCCTCATTTCCCAAGTCAGTGGCATCATGAGGAGACATGGTTTTCCCAGGGCCTCTGTGGTTAGCACTGTGAAATACCAAACACTGCTCACAGCTGCAATTGCAATTGCCCCTCTGCCCACAAAAGCACAAGGCTCTATCCTTGGCCTTTGCAGGCACTTTCCCTTCCCCATCAGTCACCACATCTAGGAAAATCTGACAGACTGGGAGAACTGCAGGAAGCAGCAGGAAGCTGAGTCAGAGGAGCTTTAGTTTGACATCAGGAAAAAGGGTTTTTCACCCAGAGGGTGGTTGGGCACTGGAACAGGCTCCCCAGGGCAGTGGTCACAGCACCAAGCCTGACAGGGCTGAAGGAGCATTTGGACAGCAATCTCAGGCACTTGGTGTGACCCTTGGGCTGTTCTGGGCAAGGCCAGGAGCTGGACTCCATGCTCCTGATGGGCCCCTTCCAGCTCCCCATATTCTACACTTCTGTGATTCTGAGAACTGATGGGCTGCAGGAGGGCAGAAATAGGTGACGAGAGGACAGAAGTGAGGTTGGTTGGAGAATCAAGTCACTGAGTTCTTAGAAGATGCAGGATACAGGACCCTTCCCTCCCACCATTCCCATTCTCTGTCTCATCCCTTCTCCCTCCCACACACACAAAGGTGAAGAATATCACTAAAAGAAGAAGAACCTACTTGACTCCCATGTCCATGAGAGCAGTCATTGCTCCTGCAGGAGTCACATTCTCCACCAGGATCCCCAGGGTCTGACTGGCTGCTTTCTGAACAAATTCTGGGGAGATGGACACCATCTGGAGAAGGACCATCTGGATGAGCAACCTCATCCACCTCAGAGTCCATGTCCTTCTTCAAGGTCACAGAGAGCTCTCCCAGAGTGACAATGGCAGAGCAGGACACCTTGGAACGGAGGTTGGTCACCTGGGGAAGCCAGGAGGGGAAACATAAGAATCACCTTGGAAAGAAAACCAGTTGCCTTCAGCAGAAGTCCCAGGAAATGACAACACATCCCACTGTGTCCAGGGGAACATACAAGTACAGGAAGAGCTGGAGAGCACAAGCACAGAAAGGCACTTCCTCTGGCACCAATTTCTGGCCTCAGACCTGCTCACTCTGGGCCTAAAATAAAAATTTCATTCAGTGTTCTACTTAACACTTCTAAAATGTCCACAGCTTTCATTTTAGGCCCTTTTACTAGAAAATTAAAGCAAGGGCTGCTTTCAAATCATCAAGGCACAAGTCATAAAGATCAAAGAGTCAGGTGCTCCTGTTCCAAAAAGCAACACCAGCAGTTGAAGCACTCAGCCAGGAAACAGAAAACACAGGCTCAGGTCTACAGAATAATTTGCAGTGTTGAATTACAGCTTGGGCAGAGACTGGGACTCTGGGAAATAACATCATTAGCCTCTCAGTTTCTGCATTTGCACTCAAAGATGAGTGTCAGATACCCGACCTGGCAGTAAATACAGCTGCATGTGCCCACAGATCCTACAGATAGCTGACAGAAATTAGAAATCTCAGGTCTAAAACCAGAAATGAAGGCAGACCCTGAGCACACATGGAGATGAACAAGCACATACCTACTCTACACACTGTGTATGAAGTATAGGGGACAATTCAGAACAATGTTCTCACCTCGCTGGTAACTGCCAAGCAAACCTCATGGAGGCTTCAAAGCAGGACCTCTGAATGGGACCCAGCCAGGTGTTGGATGGTGAAGAGTCCCTTCTGGTTCAGCTCCCTGAAAGGCAGAAGATTGATTTTTCTCTCCACCAAGGCAGCACCCTCTGAAATGAGCAGCACTGGGACAGGTACTTGGAGGTGTCAGGGATGGGCAGGGGCGTTTGGAGCCTGCAGTTGCTCCTCAGCTTGTCCCCTCTCCTGCAGAGGCTGGTCCAGGCCAACACTTGGGTGGTGCTGCGGGGCCTGGAGCCAGGGGTGAGGCACCACATCCAGCTGTGCAGCAAGCCCGACGGTACCTCCATGGACGGCGTCTGGGGGCCCTGGGCACAGGCTCTGGCTGCAGAGACCCCCCACTCCTCCGGTGAGCAGCCATCCCCTCTGAAGGGTGCTGGCAGCAACAGCAGGGAGGCACCCACGCCTGGGGCTGCAGGGGTGGGGGTCCTGTTGTAGCAAGGTGTGACTCCCAAGTTTTGGGGGGCCAAGGGGAAGCAGCCCCCTCCCTGTCCTGGCTCTCCCTGCCCAGGAGACATCGGGCTGTGCTGCAGAACCCCTTACCTGCGGCACGTGCGCTGCGAGTGGAGCTGGGACCCTGCAGAGCCCCACAGCTCCCACCAGCTCCTCTACCGGCCACCTCCGAGCGGGGCTGGCACAAGGTAAGGGGCATGGCAGGCAGGTGGCACCCATGCAGGCACATCCCAGAGACCACTGGTCCTGCTGTGTCCCAATATCCCACACTGGGCCCCTTGCCCATGCCCTGCTCTGTCCTGCCCTTCCACCACCAATCTCATACCCCCTCACCACATTGCACCTCCAACTACAAGCAGCAGTAGCTTTCCTGGGGAAGAGCAGGAGGAATGCTGGCTGTGGGTATGCTTTGGTGAGACTGACTGGCTCCCCACTCCTCCCACAGGGAAGATGCATGGCAACAGTGCGAGGAGGTAAGCAGGGGGGCACAGGGCACCTATGCCTGCACCTTCCAGCCCAAGGCTGGCAGTGCCATCTCTGTCCTGGTGAATGTCACCAAGACCCACATGCTGCCCACACTCAGCTACTTCAAGGAGCCCTTTTGGCTGCACCAGGCTGGTGAGTCCCAGTGCCATCGCAGCCCTTGCTTGGCTCACAGGGGACACAGTGTCCCCTGTCCCGTTTCACAGGAGCGACGAATGCCTATCCCCAACACCAGCAGTGCTCACAGATGCCCCACAGCTTGTGCAGGCAACAGCGTCGCAGGGCCGGCTGAGCCTGCAGTGGCTGCCGCCCCTGGAGCTGCCTGCAGAGCAGCTGGACTACCAGCTCGGCTACGCCATGGAGAACAGCCATGACTGGAAGGCAAGGCCTGCCCAGGGAACCCCGAGCAGCGCTGCCCCCCTCCGCTGCTGACACACGGCAGGCGCGGGGTCGGGCCAAGCGGGACCCGCCCCTTGGTGCCAGCCCACAGCAGCCATGCCTCCAGCTCGGCTCTGCCCCGCAGCTCCTGCAGGTTCCGCGAGCAGCGAGGAAAGAGGTCCTGGACCTGCGGCCAGGCTCCCGCTACCCCGCGCAGGTGCGGGCCCAGCCCAGCGGGCCGTGGTACCGGGGCAGCTGGAGCGCCGGGCCCAAACCCGTTGTGGTTGATGCCGTGGCCGATGCGGGTAAGGGGCAGGGCTGGAGGCTGCGGCCGCAGGAGCCTCACGGCTGAGGGCAAGAGGCGGACAGTGCTGGAAATGGGGAGGGGGGCACGGGGCAGGGGGCTGCGAGGGGCTCAGAGATGGTGGCTCTGGGAAAGGCTACAGTTCCGGCATTCCTCCTCCGATGCAGGCTGGCTCATCCCCAGTGTTACGGTGGTGCCGCTGCTCTTCTCAGCAGTGCTCCTGGGGCTGCGCTGCACCTTCCCCTCCCTCTACAGGTAAGGGCAGTGCCGGGGGCAGGCGGGGGGGTCCAGCACCAAGCCTGGGCACCTTGCATGGGGCATTAGGGCACCTCAAGTCTGAGGGTAAATTCGATGCCCCTTCCTGCGTACCCAGCAACATGAAGCCGAAACTCCGGCCGCCCGTTCCTGAGCTGCACCGTGCTCTGGGCAGCTTCCTCCAGGAAAGCAGCAAGCACGGCCAGGCCAGTGGGTGGGCAGGGCGACTCAGCTGCTCCCGGGGGCAGCTCGAAGGGCAGCCCCTACCCCGTCCACTCCATGTCGCCCCAGGCCATGCCTTCGACAAGCAGCCGCCGGAGGAGACCGTCCTGCCCTGCCTGCTGGAGGTGCTGCCCGGCCCGCAGCGTGAGGCTAGGACGAGTGTGGGCAGGACTGTCAGCTGACAGCTTTACATCCTGTGAGCGTTTTTGTATCTTCCCCTTATCTCTGGACTCTGGAATTGTTGCACTAGACCCAAGGAGTTGCACCACACTGTCCCTAACCAACTTGGTGGCAGGGAGGAAAATATAAGTTAGTTGTGACTGTGTGGCATGGGACCTCAGAGTCCTACTTGTCTGGTGGGTGTGATGTGGAAGAGTGTTGGGTTTGCTCCCGTGAAAGCTCTAATACAGGCTGTTAAATAGCTGTAAGACAATATTTTCATATGTGAATGCAGGTAAATCTGGATCCAAAATTCAAAGCTACCCCACAAAGGTGGGGGGGATCGCTGCATTCCCAAACGCAGCACCTTGCAGATGGAGATGGCAAATTTCCTCCTAACCAAAGAGAATGACCCTGCTGAGGATTCCCCTACCAAGAAGGTGAGCATGTTGCTAAGTTACAATTGCTTCAACAACCGCTACTCCTTCCTGCCCCTTTACAGAGCAGTGAACAATAGGTTCTATCAAGTGGGCAGACGGGACTGACAAGTCCCAGCCATCACTACTTGCAGCTCTGGGCTTCAGGAGCCTAGGATGAGACTGAAGCTGTAGAGACTGCCATGCACTCGAAGCCTATGCTGCTTCTGGTAGCAAAATTTAGCTTTTGACTAATGAGGCTTTAAAATGTAGCAGGCAACACAAACACAAAGCTGTTGAGCCTATGCAAAGTAAAACTGCTGGTGGTAGCTATTCTAGGACAATGTCTCCACAGGGAACACTTCTGGAATGTTTTACACTGTCTTCTGCAATCTGTTTGTGAAGCATTTGGTCGTTTTGTGGCTGTGGCTTTTCCCACTGGCAATGACACTGAATTTGCCATTGTGTGAAAATGTGAGCAGGACGATGTATGACAGTCTGAGGAAAAACTGCTTTGACCTGCCTCTGTGTGACTGACCCTTGCAGCACAGGCAAACATCTTCAGATTCTAAGAGAAGGGGACTTAGGTGTCTATTTAAACTGCAGTGTGGGAATTGTTTTAAATGCATTGCACTGAGGGTGATTTGTCTCTGTAGGAGCAACAGAAAGCCTGGGCAGTGAATCTGAAATGTTTTGATGTAGAAGAGGCAAAAATCCTCCACCTCAGAAGGAAACCACAGAATGCTCCAGAAGGTGTGATACAGGCTCTGTGTGAGCTGAATCAGCAGGAGAGATCAGGTCAGGGGAACAGCAACACAGAGGCTCTGTGTGTGGTCACAGGAGAAATCAACTGGTTTCTGAGAGCTGTACAGGCTGGAGTCTCCTTTCTTAAGGTTCCTGAGGTCGAGGGAGGGCATAACAGTTACAGTGAATTTATTTAGGAGAGTTTCTATGACTGCCAGTTGGTCACCTGTTACAGGGCTTGCAAGGGTCTTCAGGGTGGAGAGAGAGACGAGAATCTTGACCTCATGTTCAGAAGGCTGGATTGATTATTTTATGATAGATATTACATTATTACTATACTAAAAGAAATAG
This sequence comes from Melospiza melodia melodia, assembly GCF_035770615.1. NCBI lineage: Eukaryota > Metazoa > Chordata > Aves > Passeriformes > Passerellidae > Melospiza > Melospiza melodia. The sequence continues at coordinate 999,297 of NC_086216.1, read as the reverse complement.
AAGGAAAGTTCTCAGAAGCTAGCTAAGCTAAGAATAGAGAAAGAATGAATAAACAAAGGGCTGTGTCTCAGCAGAGAGCGAGACCTAGCTCTGCCTTGAGTGGTCAGTAAATCCAAACATCCACCCGAGACCAATCACACATCCACCTGTTGCATTCCCCAGCAGCAGATAACCATTGTTTACCTTTTGTTGCTGAGGCCACAGCTTCTCAGAAGGGGGAAAAATCCTAAAGAAAGGATTTTTATGAAAAGATGTCAGTGACCTTTCACCTATACTGCAGGTTCCAAACCTTCATGAAGTCTGTAAGAGCATCAAACCCTCTGCTGTGCACTTTCTAGCTTAAACTGCAACTAAATATAATGGGATTCAAAAACCCAAGTGTTTGTCAAATTTGTTTCCATGAATGAGGAAATTGTAGCTCACCCCTGTTCAGCAGTTCATACTGCCAGTGATTTTAGTGCACTGCAGGCTTGTGAGTGTTTCTCTTAGGACTTTATTTTCACTCCAAGGGATTCCTAGTTGGGTGAGCAGCACTCAGCTGGGAGGAAACTAACTCAGGTTAACAAACCTGTTCCCCTGCACACAGGCTGTCAGAATAACCTGAAAGTGCTCTACAGTCAGAAAATGGCACCTGGATCCAGCAGGAAGAATAGCAGAAATATTCCCTCAAAGCCAGAACGGGTCTTGGATGCACCAGAGATGTTCAACGACTACTCTAAGTCGGCTACAGGGTTGAGTGCTGGGCATCCAGAACATTCTGCACTGGATTGCTGTTCCTAGGACAGTGTAACTGGGCTATCTGTATTATTTGGTGTAGCCAGGCTAGCACAGACCCCTTCTGGAGTGTCCCTGTGTGGCCTTAGCAGGACAGTGGTCTAGGGCACAGTGTAGATGCCTTGGAGCAGGGTACCTGGCCCCAGCAGCTGGGCATAGTGGCACTCAGAAGGCTGCCCCTCACCTGCACGTGTGTGTGTGCACATGTGCACCCACACCTGCTGCAGCAGCACGGGTGAAGGGCAGGGCTCTCTAGCCAAGCATGGTGTGACCTGCATTGCTCTTTCAAATTGTGGAACTGAATCTCATAGACTGGAGCTCCCAGAACTTGCTGGCAGTGGCTCTGGACAACACTGCTACACAGCGCTCTCATACAGGACCTCAGTGCTGCCTCACCTGAGGATTTAGAGCTGCCTCCCGGCCTTTCCAGGCTAAGTGCAGGTGCTCAGGACTCTGAGGTTTCCTAGCTTCTTGGGAGAAGGTGTTTGCTTCATCTGGACTTCTTGGGGTTTCCTTGGAGGAGCCAGGCACAGGCAAATTTCATCTCCACTGTGAGCTCTTCATTCTGCTTGTTCCCATGAAGCTCAAATGCCAACCTGAGCTCATCATTCCTCTGGTTCCCACAGACCATCACAGCCCTTCCATGGCCTCTCCAGAGAGGAGCAGCTGCACATCTTCAGAGCAGCAGTTGCCAGCCCGCATCTCATCAGGGAGGGAAAGAGTTTCTACCCTTGCTTTCCAAGCAGGTTCTGGTTAATGACCCTTTAAAGTGTTTTCCTGCAATGCTCTATCATGGGTAGATCTCAAGTGAGAATCAGGTAGAAAGGGTCAAGTCGCCTAGGAAGGGGGACCTTGAAAACAGAAAGATTCTCTGCCTGCTTTTCCTGTCCTTGCTGCAGATTTGGAGGGTGTTCTGGGCATTTTGCAGACAGCCTCTCTGTAGGGGTACAAGGGCAAGGTGGAAGATATTGCCTAACAAGTGGTCAGTGTTAGGTGCACTCTCCTCTTTCTTTGAATGAAACCAAACTAGGACTCTGATAGGATATTGCAGATCTTTAAGACTGTCTGCCCTGCAGATCAAGCCGTGCCATTTGACGCTGGCAGGGGCTATGTAGAAATCACGAGCGGGCCGGGGCTGCTGAGGAACGCGCCTCGAGCTGTTTGTTTTCCAGCATCACTCTCATTACGTGGTTATGACAATGGGAAGATGCCAGCAGCTCACATCCCAGGCAGCAGACAAAGAACTTAATGTTAAAACTTACTTTAAAATTTTTTTGACCAATCACACAAAGCAAAAGCATACTGACAGCAGTTCTATCCAATCACTTTAAGCACGGGTACTTTTGGTTCAAACAGTGCTTGTTTATTTTGAAGACAATACCTACCAGTAAGCCTTAAAACACAATGCACTGAGCTCCATTATTAAGCTTCAACCTTCCCAATATCTTGCTAGATCAACTTTTCTGTAGCTTGGAGATTTATTCTAGACCAGCGTTAATACACAGACCATTGTTCTATTTGTCCTTGCTTTTCTGCAGTTTAAACAATTTTTCTGCTGACCTATCACGGCTGCTGCTTGGCTCTAATCACAGTTCTGCTGTATCTGAGACCTGCCTTTTGCAGCTTTCCCAAAACTCTAATTTTGTGGATTCCCTCAGAGGACTCAGTGTCAGAGCCTCTGGAGAAGCGTGGAGGGCAGGGCTCAGGCAGGCTGTGCCAGTGCAGGATTTGAACTCAAGGCACCAGGAAGCACCGAGGCTGCAGACAGGAACTCAACCCTTCTCATCTCCCTCCCTGCCAGAGGCAGGCTCAGAGCAGCCATCTCACCCCTCTCTAAACCAGTGGGGGCTCTGTCCTTACGAGGCTCCTCGGGCTCCTGGGGATTGTTCCCACAGCTCTCGGTGCCAGGCAAAGCTCCCTCTGCTGCAGCTCTGTCCACAGGCTCCCCTCCTGAGGACTCAGGGGCAACATTAATATTCCCCTTGAAAGAGAAACAGAAAGGAAGAAACCCTTCTCACCACTTAGACAAAACACCTGGTCCAACAACTCCATGGCTCACACACTTAATCCCTTGTTCCTAACAAGAACTCTGGGCCCCAAAGCCCTTCAACAGTCAGAAAAGATTGACTTCTAAATCACAGTCCAAAAGCTGTCAAAGCTGACAGTGACAGTGTTGAACATGGGGGCGACACTGAACACATGGAATGGCTGCTAAGGAAATCAATTGCTGCTCTGTTCTGTAAGGTTGCATGTCTGACAGCACTAACATCAGTCCTCATGTCACTAATTGCAATGGAAGTAGCACTGTCTTCTTTCTTCAGCCAACACCCCAATCGGTGTAATGGTTTCAATGCCTCACCCAAGGCAAGTTGATGTAGAAATAAATTCAACGTACCTCATTTTGCAGGGCCCTAGGGTCTGAAATTGCTATTACAGTTTTCTTTATAATGATGGGCAAATCTTTTTTCTCTGTGTTTTCTCTTGCTGGCTTTTTGAACGATAGGTGCTATCACAGTGAGTTGTCTGATGCTACATGGGCCACCTTTAATTTTTGAGGGAATGTCCTGCCAGGCTCTATCTCCACAAATGAGCCAATATTCTGTTGCTAATTGATGTGGGGACTCATCTAGGTCATCTACTGGTCAGCAGTTTCACCCTTAGGGGGCACTGGGGTAGTACAATTGCACCACAAACTGGAGTATCTGTCCTCAGGATGATGGGGAGTAACATTCAACTGTGGATCTCCCTGGTACTGAAACTCAGCAGAAAATTCCATCAGCAATGAACCAAGAATCCTAATTCTTGAGGTTCAGAAGGTGCTTTAAGAAGATCAGGGGCCCAGTGATGTCAGCTGGTTATGGGATTGGTCTCGTTGGCAGCCTCACACCAATATTTGTCACGACTGGGTATTGGCTGCTCCTTGGCTGGCACAGGCACACCGACCAGACGGGTTGCAAATGATTTGTCTGGGCTGAAATGGGTCAAACACATGGTGTCTGAGCCTGCTGACTTGGCTAAAGCAAGGCAAACCTTCATTTTTGGTTGATCTACAGGCACGTATGCATGCAAAAGCAAGCAAGCAAAACCAACAAGTGCCAGTATATCATTTGATCAAGCTCCATGTTCCTGTTCAGCTGTTTTTTGGCAAAAGCTTCCCCATCTATTTCAGTTCTCAAGCAAATCTTTTAGCGCTTGTTCAGGGACTGGCCAACTATAGGGCACTAAACTGTCCCTCTAACCTTCAATTTTTACAAATTTGGATATCTTGGAATTCTTTGGAACACAATGGACACCACGCTTTTGCTGAAAGAGCTCTATGATACAAACCATTTTCCCAGTCCAAAAATCAACATCAAACTCCAGAATTGTAGCTTTCACAGGTTGAACGGGGAACGTCTGGCATGCACCGTAGCTTCTCCGTGCGGCTCACGTCTGCGTGCTCATTTCCTTGCTGGTGGAATTGTCGGTGTGCTCTTGTGTATGAGACGGTTTCACATCCTTCACGGGGACCCACTTAGGTCCGGCACCTGTGCAAATACAAGCATACCCTTTGCCCCAAGTGATTAGTGGAAATGGTCCTTCAGTTTGTCCTAACTCAAGGTTTCTGATCAGAACTGAAGGATTTTCTTTCAATTTTTCCTGTGTGCTGTTTGAAAAGTGCCTAAAAATTGGAGGATTAGTTCCTGCAAATGAGCTATTAAAAACATAAAGACATATAAAGCTTTGCTCAACCTCATGTGGGGTGTTGCTTGGGCCACTCCCCGTTTTCTTGTTGTAGAATGGTTTTAGAGTGTGGTGCGTCCTTTCAACAATTGCCTGACCTGTGTAGGAATAGGGAATTCCAAAAATGTGGCGAACACTCAAGTCCATCAGAAATGTGGCCAATTTTTGAGCTGTGTATATGGGACCATTTGTCAGTTTTCATCTCGTGGGGGATCAGTTTGGCGAGCTCTGGGCCCAGTGACACTGACAAGGACAAAAGCAAAAGACGAGAGGCACTCTCTCTTCCCGGGACCAAAGTCCCACAGCTTTAATAGAGAACAGCTCCAGGAGAGAAAGGGAGTGTCCAGGAAAGGAAAGAGGATGTCCAGGGGAGGAAAGAGAGTGTCCTCCTCGTGGCAGGAGACTGTAAATGCTCGGAGAGGGGGGCAGTAGAAAGGAACTGCCATAGTTCAGCATAATAAATCACCACACTGTAGTTTTCTGCATAAATTGCTGCACTTGTTGCAAACAAAATCCTGAAATCTCCCCAAACACAACCGTGCAGTCCCAAATGACCACAGTGTGGGAGAAAAACCACTCAACCCCCCTGTATACCCAAGCACCAGGTGTCACAGGGAGCACCAACCCCTGCAACTAGAAAGTCCACACACACAGGCTCACCGGGAAGGGAATATCTCTTTATGAGGGGACAGAGAGCTCACTCTTCTCAACACAACACACACCATACACCACATCGGCATCCACCCACATCATCTTCCTCAAACATTCACACACTGAAAATACAACCACAATTACAACACACAGGAAAAACAGCAGCAATAAAACAGGATTTGCTCAATTCACCCCCGGAATTCCTAGCAGGTCCTTATTGACACAGCAAATCCTTTCTGCCATCAGCCAGACCCAAGCCCAAACTGCACAGGCGTAGTTTGTGCACAGGACATCTCTGTGTGACTTGTGAACAGCCCTTCCCCTGCATACGCCTTACGGGTTACTTTATACAGAGTTAAACGTTCCTTTCTCCACAGTGTCAGCAGTCTTGTCTGTCCCCCACGAGGAGCAGCCGAGAGCGGAGGTGCCTCCAGGAAAGGAATGTCCTGGCATTGCCCAGAGACGTCCAGAGCCCGGATGTTTTTGCTGGAGCAGGGAAGCGTTCCTGCCGCGGTCAGCAAATGAGGTGTGGAATAGAACTCCCCACAGTTAAAGGTAGGAGGTGGTGTGTTTATTACAGCCAGGCACAGGAGGAGTTGTCTCCTAAAGACATGTGCGGAATGGTCTCCTTCTAATGAAGGCCAAGACGTCTTCCTCAATTTGACCTCTTTCCTTATGATCTGTTGGCAGGCTTTCACACCCCTTGGCTATTGTCGAGGGTTGACAGCCTTTATCCCAATATCGTGTGTTATGTCTGGCAGCTGTGCCTTTTCTTTCTTCCCCGCCCCCCCCCGGCCGTCTTGCTGAAGCGGGGCGGGGAAGAGAGGTGGGGAGTGTTTGACCAGGCCTTTTTTCTTTTGGCTTTTGGCTTCTTGGCTTGGCTAGCCGCTTTGCTTGCTTGTTTTCTGCTTTTTGCGCTGTTTTTTTTCCTTTTCTTTTGTTCCCTCTTTCTTACCCTCCCCTGAAGATACTGGACCGGCTCCGGACCTGACCTGAGACGTCCAGGACACCTGGAGCTTGTGAGAGAAGCTTGGCGCCCTCACAACACAGTGTGTTTTCTTTTCTTTTCTTGTGTTGGGGAGTGTTCTTTTGTTACTTGTAAATAAATAGGTTTTGCTTTCCACTTTGCACCTCCAAGAAATTCCATCCCGAACCCGGTGTTGGGGGAGGGGTGGTTGGAGGTTTGTTTTGTTTGGGGGGCTCCCTTTTGGAGATTTCCCCTAATTTGTCCTAAACCAGGACAATATATCTTTTGGTGCGTTGGCCCGGGAAACGGAGGCCAAAAAACAGTGGAAAAAAACCTATAACAATAATATTTTGGTTTTGGTTATTTTGTGGGCATATTGGTGATTCATAATGTCATTTGGAGTGGAAGCTTGCCGGTATTTCTGGTCCCTAGGGGTTTTTGAAGTTTTAATACTTTTGTGGTCCCTGGGGTTATTTCCTTACCCAAAAATAGCTCTGATGTTGTCCCTAATAAGTAGCTTTTGTAAGCGGGGGGCACTAACCAAAATATTCATTGTGCTGGTCTTATGTGTGATGATGTGTCGGATAAAAATGCTGGACTTTGTTTCAGGAACGTATGGATTGTTGTTACGGCTGTGTACACAGTTTGTTTGGGGAGAAGAAGGGGAAGGGGCTTTTCAGCCTTTGTCTTCCTTCTTCTCCTCCAAATTGTTGACATCTCTATTAGAAAATACTGAATTTCCCCTGAGTTTGAAAGAAACCATCTTTCTGGCATTTAATTTATTAAGCCTTTTCTATACTGTCTGGAGAGTGTATAAAATGAAAGCTGAGATTTCTAGAGGAGTTAGAGACACTCCTGACTTAGGAGTAAAACAAAGCAGGAAAAATCTTGACTGGAGCGGGAAATGGGAGGATATGGGCCCGACTTTAAAGGAATTTTCCGATCATATAGACTGGGACTTTCCATCTGATCAAATTCAGGATCCAGTCGAGGTGGCAAAGTATTTGAGGGAGAAGTGCCATGGTAATACTAAGGAAGAAAGGATTACTGCAGTGAGCTGGGCCTTGGCATTTGTTTACCGTACTCTGCTAGATACTGTGGAGCAGCAGATAGCAGAAAAGGAACAGGGAGATAAGTTAGTTACTATCCCAGTGACCCAGGCTGCAGCTAACATCCCAGACTCCAGGCTAGCAGCTGAATCAGACAATAGGCCCCAAACCATGGCTGTTGCAGCTAATACAAGAGGTGGAAAGTGTAAAGGCAAGACCAATCGAAAGGTGGAGGATGATGAGGATGATGCGACCGATCGAAAGGTGGAGGATGATGATGATGATGCAGGAGAAGGACCCTCACCAAAATCAGAGGCCACATCAAGGGGCACAGAATCTGGAGCTAATATTGACTCCTTTTCTCTGAAGGACCTCAGAGGCCTAAGAAAGGATTACAGACGACAACCTGACGAATCTATAATTAGTTGGTTAGTCCGCCTTTGGGATGCTGCAGGGGAGGTTACGATTTTGGATGGTACTGAAGCGAGGCATTTGGGATCCCTGTCACATGATCCTGTCATCGATCAAGGTATGATGAGGGGGGCTAACCCTCACAGCCTCTGGGAACGGGTCCTAAGAAGCGTAGCAGAATGATACCTGTGTACGGATGATCTCTATATGCAGCAGACACGGTGGAAGACCATAGAACAGGGGATCCAACGCCTGAGAGAGATGGCGGTGGCAGAGCTCATTTTCTCAGATGATACAACAACTAGGAATCCAGACCTGGTACCATGCACACCTGTAATGTGGAGGAAACTTGTGCGACTTGGGCCACCTGAATACGCTTCTGCCCTAGCAATAATGAAGCGGGATGATACATATGAGACTGTGCTCGATATGGCAAAGAAGCTTCGAGTGTATGCAGATGTAGGCAGATGCTGTGCATGGCCCAACTCATGCCAGAATTGCAGCAGTGGAAACCCGACTGCAGAAACTAGAGGACAAAATAGAGGAGAATCATAAGAAACTCCGGGAAGAGATTAAGGAGGACCTTATTCAAGTCCCAGCTGTACAAATTAGAGGCCCTGGTGTCCAACGCTGGCGCTCCTTTGATTGGGAGAGAAGGTACATCCCACAGGCTGAGTTATGGGTTTTTCTGCATGAATCTGGAGAAGACATGAGGAGATGGGATGGAAAACCCACCGCTGCTTTGGCACAACGGGTGTGTGATTTGAAGAAAAGAGAAAGTATCACCAAAAGGATAGCAGCTCCGGTCGCTCGTAGCCGAGATGTTAAGTATGCTGATGACGATGACATGTCCGATCCCCTTGAAGGAACTTCTAAGGTATATGCCCAAGGAAGGAAGGACAATCTGGCTTAGAGGGGCCCTGCCTCCAGCCAGGAAGAGGCACGGGAGAACTGGGTTTTCTGGAAGGTGTGGATCAGATGGCCTGGCACATCAGAGCCACAAGACTATGAAGCATTGGTTGACACTGGATCACAGTGTACCTTAATGCCAACGGAACATGTGGGGACAGAACCTGTTTCCATTGCTGGAGTGACGGGGGGATCACAACAGTTGACTTTGTTGGAAGCTGAGGTGAGCTTGACTGGGAAGGAGTGGCAGGAACATCCGATTGTGACTGGTCCAGAGGCTCCGTGTATTTTGGGCATAGACTTCCTCCGGAATGGCTATTACAAAGATTCTAAGGGATTCAGGTGGGCTTTTGGAATAGCTGCAGTGGAGATAGAGGGTATTAAACAATTGAATACCTTGTCTGGACTATCAGAGAACCCATCTGCAGTAGGACTCTTGAAGGTAGAGGAGCAACGAGTGCCAATTGCCACCTCAACAGTGCACCGCAGGCAGAACCGGACGAATGGAGATGCCGTGATCCCCATCCACAAAATGATCCGAGAGCTGGAGAGCCAAGGGGTGGTCAGTAAAACCCACTCACCCTTCAACAGCCCTATCTGGCCTGTGCGAAAATCTGACGGAGAATGGAGACTGACTGTGGACTATCGTGCCTTGAATGAAGTGACTCCACCACTGAGTGCGGCTGTCCTGGACATACTGGAACTGCAGTACGAGCTGGAGTCCAAGGCAGCAAAGTGGCACGCGACCATCGATATAGCTAACGCGTTTTTCTCCATCCCTCTGGCAGCAGAATGCAGGCCTCAGTTTGCTTTTACATGGAGGGGAGTGCAGTATACCTGGAACCGACTGCCCCAGGGGTGGAAACACAGTCCTACCATCTGTCATGGACTGATCCAGGCTGCACTAGAAGAGGGTGAGGCTCCAGAACATTTACAATATATTGATGATATCATTGTTTGGGGGAACACGGCAATAGAAGTGTTCGAGAAAGGAGAGAAGATAATTCATATTCTCTTGGAAGCCGAATTTGCCATTAAGAAGAGCAAAGTCAAGGGACCTGCCCGAGAAATTCAGTTCTTGGGGGTGAAGTGGCAAGATGGACGGCGTCAGATTCCTGCAGATGTTATTAACAAAATCACTGCTATGTCCCCACCAACCAATAAGAAGGAAACACAAGCCTTCTTAGGCGCTATAGGTTTCTGGAGGATGCACATCCCTGAGTATAGTCAGATTGTGAGACCCCTTTATCTGGTTACCCGCAAGAAGACTGACTTCCATTGGGGCCCTGAGCAGCAGCAAGCTTTCGTCCAAATCAAGCAGGAGATCGCTCATGCTGTAGCCCTTGGTCCAGTCAGGACGGGACCAGATGTGAAGAATGTGCTCTACTCTGCAGCCGGGAGCCATGGTCTGTCCTGGAGCCTTTGGCAAAAGCTACCTGGCGAGACCCGAGGCCGACCATTGGGATTTTGGAGTCGGAGCTACAGGGGGTCTGAAGATAACTATACCCCAACAGAAAAAGAAATCTTGGCCGCCTATGAAGGAGTCCAAGCCACCTCGGAGGTGATTGGTACAGAGGCACAACTTCTTCTGGCACCCCGACTACTGGTGCTGGGATGGATGTTCAGAGGAAAGGTTCCCTCTACCCACCATGCCACCAATGCTACTTGAAGTAAGTGGATTGCCCTCATTACGCAGCGCGCTCGAATTGGGAAGTTAAATCGCCCTGGGATCCTGGAAATAATTACAAATTGGCCCGAAGGTGAAAGCTTTAGTGTCGCGGATGAGGAACAAGAGCCAGTGACCCGGGTTGAGGAAGCTCCGCCATACAATCAGTTACCAGCAGAAGAAACGCGTTACGCTCTATTCACCGATGGTTCTTGTCGCGTCATAGGGATGAAACGGAGGTGGAAAGCAGCTGTATGGAGTCCCACTCGACGGGTTGCAGAGGCTACTGAAGGAGCGGGCGAATCCAGTCAATTTGCTGAAATCAAAGCTATTCAACTGGCCCTAGGTATTGCAGAGAGAGAGAAGTGGCCAAGGCTCTATTTGTATACCGATTCTTGGATGGTAGCCAACACTCTATGGGGATGGCTGAAGAGATGGAAAGAGGCGAACTGGCAGCGAAGAGGAAAACCAATTTGGGCTGCGGAAGAGTGGAAAGATATCGCTACTCGGTTAGAGAAGTTACCTGTGAAGGTTCGTCATGTAGATGCCCATGTCCCCAGAAGTAGAGCTAATGAAGAGCAGCAAAACAACCAGCAAGTACATCAGGCTGCAAAGATAGGGGAGTTGAAGATAGATCTCGACTGAGAGCATAAGGGAGAGTTATTCTTAGCACGATGGGCCCATGATGCCTCAGGCCACCAGGGTAGAGATGCCACCTATAAGTGTGCACGAGACCAAGGGGTGGATCTAACAATGGACAGTATCTCTCAAGTTATTCATGACTGTGAGACGTGCGCTGCCATTAAGCAGGCCAAGCGGGTGAAGCCCCTCTGGTATGGGGGGCGGTGGTCTAAGTACAAATACGGGGAGGCCTGGCAGATTGATTACATCACACTGCCTCAAACCCGCCAGGGCAAGCGCTATGTACTAACCATGGTAGAAGCCACCACGGGATGGTTGGAAACCTACCCTGTGTCTCATGCCACAGCCTGTAACACTATCTTGGGCCTTGAAAAGCAGGTCCTTTGGAGGCACGGTACTCCCGAGAGAATTGAGTCGGATAATGGGACTCATTTTAAAAACAATCTTATTAATACTTGGGCTAGGGAACATGGCATCGAGTGGATATACCATATCCCCTATCATGCACCACCTGCAGGGAAAGTGGAAAGGTATAATGGATTGTTAAAAACCACCTTAAAAGCATTGGGTGGGGGGTCTTTAAAAAACTGGGAGCAGCATTTGGCAAAGGCTACCTGGTTAGTTAACACTCGAGGTTCCACCAACCGAGCGGGTCCTGCTCAGTCTGAGCTCCTTAATATAGTAGATGGGGATAATGCCCCAGTGGCCCATGTCAGAGGTTTGTTGGGAAAGACAGTATGGATCAACTCTGCCTCGAGTACAGACAAACCCATCCGTGGGATTGTCTTTGCTCAAGGACCAGGTTATACATGGTGGATAATGCAGAAAGATGGAACAACACGGTGTGTGCCTCAGGGAGACCTGATTGTGGGATGAGACTCATATATGAATGTCATTGTTTGTTGAATGTGAGACAGAAGGAAACTGTAAGTGTCAAAGGTCTGAGCAAGTAAGATGAGAGGAATGCGTAAGTGTCAAAGGTGTGAGTAAGTGAAATGAAAGTTTTTATTGTATATTCACAATATGGGATAAGGAGTGGAGTGTCGTGGGTTGACAGCCTTTATCCCAATATCGTGTGTTGTGTCTGGCAGCTGTGCCTTTTCTCTCTTCCCCGCCCCCCCCGGCCATCTTGCTGAAGCGGGGTGGGGAAGAGAGGGGGGGAGTGTTTGACCAGGCCTTTTTTTGCTTTTGGGGCTTTTGGCTTCTTGGCTTGGCTAGCTGCTTTGCTTGCTTGCTTTCTGCTTTTTGCGCTGTTTTTTTTCCTTTTCTTTTGTTCCCTCTTTCTTACCCTCCCCTGAAGATACTGGACCGGCTCCGGACCTGACCTGAGATGTCCAGGACACCTGGAGCTTGTGAGAGAAGCTTGGCGCCCTCACAACACAGTGTGTTTTCTTTTCTTTTCTTGTGTTGGGGAGTGTTCTTTTGTTACTTGTAAGTAAATAGGTTTTGCTTTCCACTTTGCACCTCCAAGAAATTCCATCCCGAACCTGGTGTTGGGGGAGGGGTGGTTGGAGGTTTGTTTTGTTTGGGGGGCTCCCTTTTGGAGATTTCCCCTAATTTGTCCTAAACCAGGACAGCTATAGTTGTAGTTTCGGGGCCCAGGTGCAGGCTACGGTCCTCTTCTTTGTCACAAAGAAATCCGCATCCCATCCCGCTTCTTTAAACATAGTAAAGGCAGGCAAGTGATATATTACCCTAGCCTTAACTACCTTATCTGATAAAAATTAATTATCCCTTATTATTTATACTCTTTCCCCCTAACTAAATCTTGCTAAAATGTTAACTCTTCCAGTTCTTTTAAATCCTGGATTCATGGCCTCATCTCACACACCAGCCATGTGTGAGCCGATGCTGTAACTGGGAAATTCCACTCCTGAGCAGGAGATCCCAGGCCTGGTTCTGAGCTGGAAGGGTGAGAAGGATGAGATGCACGTGGTTTTGCTCCAGGGGATGTCCTGAAAGTGCACTGCCCACCTGCCCCTGCTGCCGAGCACCACGCTCCACCTCCTTCTCCTGCTCAGCAGATTTTTAGGAATCCAGGGCTTGGTATGTATTATTTGCTACTGCAACAAATAGAATGAATTTGCTTTGCAAGCCCAGTTTTGCCCTGGATTATTTTCTGCATGGGTCTCCTCCTGAACCTGGGGCAATGACCAGTAGGGACCTACAGGACACTCCTATTGTCTTGTCAGTAAATTCAGAGAAGTGATTTAAGTATCAAGAAGTCAATAAGTATCAATCAGTAAATGAAATCATTTGGGGGAATATTTAGCCTGTGAGTTTCAGCAAAGTATTGAATATGTCTTAGATCCATGGATACAAACTAGTAAGTGAGATTGCTGGGTGTGCACGTGTTAGGGAAATGATTCCCCACACAGCCAGTGCTGAGATCAAGGATTGCCTCTCTTCTAACCCTGAGCTGGCAGCAGGAATTGGGCCCTGCTTGGTAACGTTCATTTCGAAGACTTCTGTTGAGCAGGTAAGAATGGTGAAAATGAAATCTTTTCCAGCTGTTTTCCTTTGGTTTACCAGTTTGAGGGTTAAAATTGTGTGCTGCAGGTGTGCTGGGTGTGTGCAGAGCAGTGCAGCCCCAGAAACCCCTTGGCTTGCCCAGAGGTTGTCATGCCTTGTTGCCAGGTGTGCCCAGCTGTGGCAGGAGAAGGAGCCCGCAGCGCAGTGGGCACCGTGCCCTGCCCAGCCGGGGCTCTCTGGCACAGAGCAGCAGCAGCGCCAGCACCGTTCAACCCGCTCCTGCCTTGGCTCCCCCTGGCACACAGAAGCCTCTGGAAATCAGCAGCGCCAGTGGCGTTCCCAGCTGGGAGCAGCTGCTGCTGGCAGGCAGATGCTGCCAGTTCGACTGCTGCCAAAGGGGAAGAGAGGCAGAGATGTACACGCACCGGAGCCCTGGGCATGTCCAATAAAGGTGCAAATGTGTGGGGAGATTTGTTAGGAAACATTTCAGCTTTGATGCCAACAGTGGCTTCTCTCCTGGTTCTGTGTGTTCTGGACAAGTAATGCAATGGTTGGCTCTGACAATTAAGAAGCAGATGTTACGTGGATGTTCAAATGAGTAGTGATTATATTGTAATATATCCTCCCATAGTCCTCTTTCCCGTCCCCCTTGTAACAGCCTGGGCAGTCAGGGCATTTGGGGAGGGCTGGCTTGTGACCAGCAGGCAGGGTGTAACAACGCCTGACCTCCAGTCGGGATGGAGGAAAGTAATCTCCACCAATGGACAGCAGAGAAAGAGTTGACTGACAAAACTTTTGGAGGGGCTGAGGGTATAAAAGGCAGAGCATCCTTTTTGCAGATGAGCACATGGCTGCTAATCACAGAGACTCCCAATGATGCGACTTTTCCTTATTCAGTCCTTTGTTAAGGTTTACTAAACCTTTAAAATTTTGAAAGTGAGAGTCATTTCTCACTCGTGCAATGCTGTGGGCCATTGTCTTGGTCTGGTTTCCTTTGCTTGTGTCCCATCTGAGTGCTCAGTTGGGGTACAGGCTGTAGGTGCTTGGGGCACTCCTGGATTTCCTTTTGGATCCCCTGAAAAACAGGGTTTGGCCCATGAGGGGAATTTTTGGTGCTTTGTGACAGATGAGAATTTCCCAGGCTCTTTTGTGTTTTCTGTAGGGAAGGTTGGTTATTGCTTTGCATAAACTCACAGACCCACACAGAGCTGTCCCTTTGTGATGTCAGGGCATGGTTGCCACGTCGTCATAGTGGCATCAGAAGGTTGCCTTGGTGCATGGAAGGCCTGAGTGTCAGAGCAGCCCTAGGCCTTGCTCAGATCAGGAGAACCTTCCTGGTCAAAGCATCTGTCAGTAGGCAGCTGCCCACTGACAAGAGGCTTGATTTTTAGCGTTTAGAAAAATTGCAGAAATGCCAATAATTAACCATCTGGCCACTGCAGCTTTTGCTGCATATGGCTTTACTTATTCCGTTTATTATTTCACGAATTTTGCATGTAAGTAGAGGCTTCCCTTCTGCTTAGGTTTGGGTGTATCCTAGCCTGGCTTTTGTATGTCTTCCTGCTCTTTCTTGGGGGCTGAGTTTCTGATTTTGAAACAGAAAGAGCATTAGGATGCCAGTGGTTTGCTAAAGCTCCTGTCAAGAGGTTCAGCTAAAAGGGGGTGTCTGCAGCCACAGGGGCAGCATTTGCAGAGGAACCTGCAGGGCTTGCGTTCCCTGCACGGGAGAGTCTGTGGCAGCAGTGTCATTTCCTCAGGTTGCTGGGACAAGCAGGACACCTTTGAAAATGTAGACTGGCAGAGCTTCTTGGAAGGCCTTCCAAAAACTCTGCAGTTGTTCCCAGGATTCAGAGAAAGCTTCTTTCTTTTTAAATTTTGTCATGAAAGGATTTGACTAACTTGACCTTTTACTAAATGCTAAAATAGTTGTTCCCTTTGAAAGGAAGTGCTGCTGTGCTTTTCCACAATAGAACTGCGCCACCTCTGGGGGATTTTGGGGAAGCTTTTCCGGGCAACGGTTTCCTGCAAGTTAATCATTATTAGTGCATGACACTGAGTGAAAAAAAAAAAGAGTACCTGAAGGAGAAGATTTCAGAAGCTGTCTTATGTGTTTGGTAGAACAGGAGCATTGAGTGTTAAAAACACTTTGCATTTGCTTGATCATATTTGTATTCATTTCCTGGCTAAACTGGCTGCAGTGTAGGCACAACCAAGAATATTGTCCTGATCTCTTGCTGGCTGTGTGAATGAGATGTGTCTCCTGGAGGGATGTTGTGAAATGGGAAATCATCTCTGTTTGGGTTGACTTGTTCTGTGGGATTCAGCAGCCCAGGCAGTTTTCTGACAGCATCTGGTTCATTTTCCCTTCCCACTACAGGACACCTGAAGCGTGTATTCAGCAGCGCTGAAGATCCTGAGGTGAGTGAGAAAGGAACATTTCATGTTCCTGGTGTTTAAGACTTGTAGAGCAAGCTGAGAGCTTGGCCAGTAGCAGTAGACTGTAGAGGGCCAGCTAGGAAGGCCGAAAGAAAAACCATATTCATACCTGTAACAAAAATAATAAAGGCAGAGATAGATATTTTTAAATTTCCTTCTCAGAGTTTGAAGAACTAAAAACCTAGTTTTGAAAAGAGAACAATGCTTGCAGACAGCAGATAGGGAAAATTTAATTAAGAGCAATTTCCTGTACAGTTGAATTAGATCATTTTTATTTAAAGAGAGGGACTTAGAATCCTTTTCCTGTCAAACTTGATGATATCTACTTGGAACATGAGGTGGTGGAACAGGAAGGCCATCTTGCAATGGTGCCTGCTGTATCTGAAGTGCAATGGGCACCTTTGTGGCTGGGGAGCTGCGTGGGCCCAAAGGACGCAGGGCTGGCGGCCGTGAGCAGCTGAAGATGAGGCAGCGTGGGGCCAGGGGGCCCAGAAGGCCAAGGGCACGGTGGCTGTGCCAGCAGCAGTGGGGCAGCAGGAGCAGGGCAGGGAGCGTGGCCTGTGCTGGGCAGCGCTGCGGCCACAGCTGCAGTGCTGTGTGCAGCTGTGGGCCCTGGGAAGCAGAAAGTCATGGAGGGGCTGCAGCGTGGGCACAGAGGGACAGGGGAGCTGGGCAAGGGGTGCAGCACAAGGCCAGGGAGGAGGTGCTGAGGGAGCTTTAGCCTGGACAATGGGGGCTCATGAGGGACCTTCAGGCAGACTGCCATTGATCCCTGCCTTGGATCCATAGAGCCAATGCTCAGCACGAGGGCTGTTTCCCTGCCAAACATCCCTTCACTGCATCCAAGTGCTTTAGACACTGGTGTGGGTAACACTTTCATATTTTGTTGATTTGTTTGTTTGCTAGAAGGAGAAGCCTTGTGCAATTTCTCCTTCTCCAGGGAGCAAGGGAGCTTTTTTCTCAGTCTTTCCTACCCTTTTACAGCACTGGCAGAAATTCTGCTAGAATTTCAGTTTTCAAGGGGGCAGTTCTGGACAATGCAGTATTTTTGCACAAGAACACATCGTTTGGGGCAGGGATGTTGGTGCAGAACGAGCTGTTCTGGTGCCAGACCAGCCAGTAGGGCTTGCCCATCCTTTTCAAGTTAACGGCTCCCGTGTCTTTTGGCTGCCCAGGGAATCAGTGTGTGTTGTGTTTGGGAACTGAGTAGGAAATCAATGCCCTTGCATTCCAGCTGGTGCTCAGAGATTAGAGGAGCTGGGAGGGGCTGGGCTGCATTTCTGATTCCAGCCACTTCAGCACCATCAGTGTGGGCGAGTCCAAGCGAAGAACTTGCCCGAGCACAGATGCACAAAGAGAGCCGTTCCCAGTGCAGTGCTCTGGGTCTGATTGCATTCCATAAGGACCGACATGCTCCAGATTGCCCAAGAGTGTGGGTTACTGAAGCAACAGGAGAGCAAGTTCAGGATGGCTGCTGGTTGGGGCACTGCTGCCGAGTGCTGATGTGTGTAGCGACAGAAAGGACAGGATTGATTCAGGGTGACTCCCACGTGGCAAAAAATGTGCTTTCACTCTATGATTCATAAGTTTAAACAAATGCTTTATTAAGCTATGTTATATTACACTCGTACTATATTAAAACTATACTAAAGAGATATTATACTAAAAACATACGAAAGAAAAACTCGTGACTGTCTCCACACAGCCTTTTATCTAATTATCTAATCAGTCTAAACAACTATCTCTAAAATCCAATTAACAAATCACTTTCAGTAAACAATCGCTATAACACATTCTTCATGTACTAAAAAACAAGAACAGCAAGTAGAGATAATCATTGTTTTCTCTCCTTCTATGAGTTTCTCACTACCTTCCCTTTAAAACCTAGGAGAGAGAATTATATCTCTCTCCATTCAAAGAAAATAAATTCTACAGCACAGTAAAGAGAGATGATAAAAGTGAGATCTGTCTATCTATCTATTTTAATCTTCCTGGCTCTGCTCCAAAGCAGTGGAAGATGCAAAGCTCACCAAAAGGCATCCCTTCAGGAGAGAAGTAGAGACAAGTTCCATTGACTGATCCTGAGCAGGCAGAGATGTTTCCCCCTCCAGAGATGGTTTTTTTTCCCCTCATGTTTTCCTACTCCAGCCTTTTCTGACCTGAAGCCTTCATTTGTCCTTTAAATTTTTGCATGTCTTAAGGGAGTGGAACTATCCCATGCTGTAGCTGGGGTCTGGTGACTCTGGTCATACATGCCATGCCATACATGACACATGGTTTCCTTCACTGGCATCCCCAGGGCTGTGTAAGTGCATTCGTTAATGGGGCCTTATGAGAAACTCTGTTACTGCTGGTCAGAATTCTCCGTTGACAAAAGAGGGAGAAGAAACACCTTGGTCCTCCTCCATATACTGAGGTGGCCATAGAGGTTCTCTGACTTCCATCAGAGATCTTTGCATGCATCCTTATCTCCTGAATGACCCGGTTTTCTAACAAGAGTGTGGATGTCAGCAAGGAGGAATGCTGGTGCAGGCCTGAAGAGAAGGTGATCTCCAGAAGTGTCTCTCACAAGGAGTGAGCTCACCCAGGAAGCCCCTGCAGAGCCAGGATGGAGCTGTGGGACAGGGCGGGGAGTCAGTCACTACTGAAAGACAAACAGGACACGGCGGAAGCAGAGGGAGGCCCTCACCAGACCCTTGAGAAATGCCACCCCTTCCCTGTCAGCTGCCTGAGAGGCTGCTGGAGCTTCAGTCCCAGATGGCCCCTGATTGTAGGGCCAGGGTCACTTTGGAATCTGTGCCTCCCCTCGGGCAGAGAACGACCCAGGAGAGCAGCAGCACAGTGCTTTGGGAACGTGTGAGCCCAGCAGCCTGTGAGTCTTGGCCCACAAAGGGCGTATGGGAAGCTGAAACCCATCTTCTCTTGCTTTCTGTGCAGGTGCTTCTAGAGAAAGAGCAGGAGCACACTGCCTCATCTGAGCTGCCATGCCAGACTCAGGGAGAGCTGTTCCCAGCCCGAGGGCAGGAAGAGCAGCTCAGGCAGCAGGTGGAAGAGCCACAGGAGAATGGCCAGGTAAACCTGACTGGCCAGGGCACAGAGGGAAGGGCAGGGAGAGGGGCATAAACCAGAGCTCTTGGGACTGAGGAGGCCAGGAGTCCCACAGGCAATGGAAGCACAGAGCCTTGCAATCTGCAGAGATCAGCCCTGGGACAGGAGGTTTGCAATGGAGGCAGATGTGGGGAGGGAAGCAGAAAGAAGGGGCTGAATGAATGTGATTTTGAGGCTGCAAGAGGAAAAAAGCTGAGCCTGATGGCAGCTCTCAGTCCCTTGCTCTGCTTTTGTGTGTACAGAACATCAAGGCAGAGCCACAAGCAAAGCTGCCCGAAGCTCAGAGTGACATCATGGCAGTGAAGAGAAAGAACAAGGAAGACATGGGAAGAATTCAAGAGGAGAATCTCCATCAGCAGAGGGGCGATCATCAAAACCAGGTGAATGAAAGAGTGGCAGCCACTCCACTCATGAAATGTCCTCTCTTTTGTTTATTAGAGAACATGAAGGAACAGCTGGATGCAGAGCTTCAGACAGCTCACAGTATGATCAAGGCAAGGCATAAGCAGCTGGAGGAAGAAATGAAAATCATCAGAGAGAAACTTAATCGCTTCCGTCAGTCTCTGCAAAACCAAGTGAGTGAAAGAGGGATGCAGCCACTGCAGTCACCAATCTGGTGGTTTCTGCCCTTCTTGCCTTTCCAGTGCAGAGCAGCAGGGAGTGGGGCCATGCCTCTGAGTGCCATGCTGCTGTAGTGTGTGTATCACAGTCACTCTGAAGGACATTTCCTGGTGTGCTGAATCTCAACATCTGCCCTGGACAGTGAAACTTGTCCTTTGGCCTTTTGGCCAGCAGTCATCCAAATTGATTCCTGCTGGCCTGTTCCTGCTCTCCTTTTTTCTTGAGGTGTTTTTACAGTGGAACTTGGTGACCCAGATGGAGGATTGAAACAAGCTGTTGTATCCCCTGTCAGTCTGTTCTTTGCCTTTCCTCACAGTCGATGACTCCTGGCTGACAGGGACAAGCTGTAGTGTCTGACTGCTTTGTTCTGTTTGACTTGAGGTGCAAGTGTTGACATCTCACCGGGCAGCCTGCGAAGACTTGCAGGGAATGTGTGGCAATGAAGAACCCCAAGTGAGGAGTGAGGCACAGGAACAGTGCCCACCAGAAATGCTCCAGGTCCAGCACATCATGGGCTCTGAACCTGCTGCTGCAGCAGCATCACCTGGAGGAAGCCCTTCTGTGAAACCTGGGAACTCAGGCTGGGGCACATCTCGGGAACAGGAGATTGAGGAGGAGTACCTGGAGCTGCTGGGTACGTCTGGGGTGTTTCTTATCTGAGGGACAGTGTGTTGTGTGCAGGTGTCAGCAGAGCTGTACCCAATGCTCCTCCTGAGCTCGGTGTCACAGGGCCATTTAGGACTCCCCGGAGGCAGTGCTGTGCTCCGAGGCAGCGAGAGAGCTCTGGGTGTTCCTGCTGCCTCTGAGGGCACCTGGGACTGGCTTGGGTTTGCCTGAGCTTCCCTCTCTGCTAAAGGCTGAAGCAGGAATTGTTCTTGGATCAGCAGAAGGCTGTGACCTAGCAAATGATCTAGGCAAGTCCTGTGTGCTAGTGGCCAAACTGAACAGAATTTTTAGCTTCCTAAATTCTCCTTAGACTCCTGACTTGCAACCAGCCATCACAGCAAAAAAACTTCACAGAAATGGACTGACTTTGGAGTTTTGTCTTTTTGGTTGGGGATTTTTTTTTGGGGGGGTGGGGTGGGATTGCTTTTCTGTTGTTCATTTTTGGTGGGGGTTTTTTGTTGTGTTTTTCTCCATCCTGAAGGAGCCCTTCTACCCCACCTTTTACTGGTGTCATTTTTATGACTGTTACTGTTACCACTACTACATCTGCAGCTTATTTTCATGAGGAGGCTATATTTTTGTCAATAAGAGAATGCTATCTTTTTGTCAATAAGAACTACTTTGAAAGAACATCAGGTTACAGGACAAATAGAGAGCACAAGGTATTTTCCATGTGTCGCCAAAGAAAAAACAGAGACTTTGATAACAAACGTTATTTAATCTTCTAGTTTTATGCTTATCAAGATGTGTCCAGGAGACACATCCAAGTGGCGTGATCAGATCAAACTGTACTGCAGGCATTTCTCAGGAGAGAGCCTCCAGCACAGCCATGGTATATCCCTCAGATCCATGGCACTTTTCCATACCTGATTCCCACTCTTTCCCATGACTGTTAGAATCCTACCCATTGGCCCAGGCCCTGCTCAGATCAGTCTCTAGGAAAACACATCAAGCCCTTTGTGATTCTGCAGCACAACCCAATGAATCTGCTTCTTGCCCATAACAGCTGCCAGTGCTGTGCTCTCACATAAGAGACCTGGTGGGGCTGAGACCAGAGCCCAGTGGGTTCTGTGTCTGCCATCACCTGTTGGGACAAAAAGGGCACTGATCTGTGCCTCGGGGTGGCTGATCTCAAAGCCCATCCTGTTGTGTCCTGAATGGGGGTAACAGCTTGTCTGGGGCTCAGGCTCACTCTGGCTTCTTCCCATCAGTGCCTGTCAGTGCTCATGCTGGGGCTTTGCCAGCATTGTTGTGGTTGCTGCCCTGTCCCTGAGGGCTGGAGGGACTGCAGAGGCTGGAGCCTTCCTTAGCTTGGAGAGGGGCATCTTTGAGCTCAGCCTGCTCACAAACAGGTCAGGGTCCTGATGCTGAAAGCCCCGTCAGGATCGGTTACAGCTGGAGCTGCTCTGGTTTACAAATGAGAAGGCATTCCTTTGGCAAACTGCTGAAAGGTGGGGAAGATGTCCTCCTCTCCTGGGATTGTATGTCCCTGTGCTTTGTTTCCTGTCAAGAGAACTTTTCAAAAGACTGTACAAATCAGTCTCTGTGCTGGCCACCTGTGCTGCAGGGCTGTCTGCCTGGTTGTGGTTGTTGTTCCCCAGCCGACCACGAAGGGCTCAGAGCTCCAGGCGCTGGGGCTGCCTTTTGTATCTCCTGGAAGCTGGGATCTCTGCTTTAAAGTCAGCATCTTGCATTTTGTTTCCCTCAGGGAGAATGGTGAACACCACTGAAAATCCCCTGATGAAATACACGCATCTGAATTATATTGGCAGCGGGTGAGTCCAACAGCAGTTACTCCTGCACAACCCTGGGCCAGGTGTTTTGGGGGTGGAATGTCTATCCAGCGTGAAGTCAGGACAGCTGCAAAGATGATCACACACTGGGGATAGATCATCCCATCTCTCAATGCTGCTCAGAATTTGTGAGTGGGCTCAGAAGGCATTGTCAGAGATGCCTTGCTACCGAGGTCTTGCCTGCATCAAGGAACAGGACCTGGAAGGTCTCCTTGTCTCTCAAGTGTGGGACAGCTCTGTGTTAATTTTTTTAGCATTTTTTATGTGTCTCAAAATCATACTGGCACACTAATGAAAAGAGAAGAAACTTGCTTGCCTGAAAGAGCAACCTATGCCCTATCAAAGCTGTGAGATAACAGTTCCCAGGAACAATTCTTTCCCCTGGTTTGAAGAGGGAAACACTCTGTGGTCAGGATAGGAACCACACTGTTTAGACAGTGAAACCCAAGAGGAAAGACTAAACTCCCTTTAGAAATTGGACCCCAGTGCTTCAGGAACAGGCCCAGTGCCCATGCACTTGACAGGAAAATGCATCATCTCCCTTCTGGCAGAGCCCTCCTGCATCCTGCAGGTTTTGACACTTCCAGCAGAGATCTCCTGTGTGGGCTGGCTTTCACTGCAAGATCTAAACAGCTTCTCCTTTCTCTGCTTCTGTTTTGTTTCTAGGACTTTTGGACATGTTTACAGAGCACTCGACAGTGCCACAGGAGGAGAGGTAAATGTCACCAGCCCCTGCAGGCTCTGCTGCACTCGAGGGCTTTCCCCTCTGGTGTGAGCTGTGGCTGGAGCTTTGGGCAGAGCTGTGCTGAAAAGGCACAAGAAGCACAGACTGGTGCCAGCCCACAGAACACATTTGGGACTTTGTCCTCCTCAGCTGCCGGAAGGAAGGCACGGAGGGCAGCGGTTCCTTTCAGAGAAGGACGCACTCACTCGCTCTCCATTGCTAAAACAAAGGTGGTGCCTGCGAGCACCTCACTGCTCTTTGGGGCTACAGCTTCAGAGTCCTGGATTCTCATTTCTGGCTGCCAGCAAATCCATCTGAAAGTTACTGGTAGTTCCTTAGCCACCTGCAGTGCTGCACTTGGGAACTGCACGTAGGGAGAGATCTGCAAGGCGTCCCTGAAAGCCCTAAGCCCTGCCCATATAACAAGATGTATCCACAGAGTATTAAAGCATGGATTCCTTCTTCTGAGTCCCAAACAAAGCAGCAGAGAGTGCGGTCAGAGGTTTGTGGGTGATAACTGAGACACCGTTGTTCCCAAGTGGTCAAGGCCAAATGTCAGTGGCCCCACGTGTCCTGTAACTGGCTCCCAAGGGAGCAGAGAAATGGGCTGTTGGAATGTCAGTTCCTGATTACTGCAGTGCCTAATCACAAGGCAGTTTGGCACAGCTCAGCTGTGTCATTGCAAAATCACTCGCTCCACGTGCCTTGTGGTCTCGTGCCACCAACCCCTCAAGTTACTGATTTTCAATGTCATTTTAGGTGGCAATAAAAAAAATAAATCTTCAAGGAGTGAGGAGGAAGGAGCTAACCTTTAATGAAATAACGATCATGAAGACGTATAGGAGTCCCAATGTTGTGAATTATTTAGACAGGTGAGAGGTCGTGGTCTTATCCCATGGATGTGTGTTTACATAAAGCAAACATGAGAGGTTAAAAACCCACTTTGGTCAGTGGCAGCAAGTAAAGCTGTTAATTTTTATTTATTCATATTTCTCTACTCATCTCCAATGGATGAGAAGAGAGTGCATCTTGTCTGCATGAGTCTTCCCTGGCACACCTAGTTTGAGAATTACTCCAAAATTACTCAAAACCTGGATCAGCTGTATCTTCCTAACTCAATAGCCTCAAAGTTCACTGCCTCCACATTTAATTGGGATTGATTTTTTCAAGTTTCTTAAGTGCAGATGAACCATCCTAAAGTAGATTTCCCTTGGATTGTTGCCCCTCTTTGCCATTGCTATGCCTGCCAGGAAGACTAGGTGCTTATTTCCAGAAACACCATGCCTGCCATGTTTTATGTCTGGGCTGTTTCTAAACTGCACTTTTCATTTGCTGCCCATCTAAGACATCTCCTTTTTCACAGATGTGTCTTTCTGTATGAGACTGCACAGATTGCAAACAATGCACAGCCAAGAGGGAATGTCCATTCCTTTGATTCTGTCCTTGTCACAAAAGCATCTGGAAATAAGAAACCTGGAAGCAAAAAATCAACGTAGCCATGCATGTTCATCTCTACCCCCTTGTTTCCTTCTTTCAGCTACCTTCTGGGCGAGGAACTCTTGCTGGTTATAGAGTACATGGATGGAGGTGTCCTGAGCGACATCGTCAGCCAGACCTGCCTGTCTGAAGATGAGATGGCAGCCATCAGTCGGGAGGTCAGCAATGCCATCTGTGTTTCCAAGGGCTTGGGCAGGATTGTCTGGCAAACAGGGGCTCAGAACAGGAGAGGTTTCCTGTGCCGAGCTTTGTTTCTGTGTTGCTGGTATGCTATGGGCAAGTAAAAGCATCTCAAGTGAAAGGCCTGCCAGTGCCCCTGCACTCCCTGTACTCAGTGCCAGTACTCTTATCTCCTGCTGTTGTATTCTCGCTCTGTCTCTTGTATTTGTAGTTGCTGTTCTCCACCTTGCCTCTCTAAATGTTTGCCTGGAGTCTGTCTTCACTGCATTCATTGCCTGTAAAAGCAAAGGTGCTGGTGGCAGGATTTGAAACAAAGAGCAAAGAAAGAAGAGAGAGACTCGTTTCTCTCAGTGCTCAGCTAAAAAGGATAGGAGTGCAGCCAGAATGCTCTTTGCTTCTGAGCACATGCGCTGCAGCAGGAGTCATCCTGGCTGGTTGGCAGGGGACAGCCTACAACAGCAGGTGCTGTTGCTCTTTCCAAAGCTGACGTGCCTTTCCTCAGAAAGGTCCTGCTCTGCAAGTGTTGGAGCAGCAAGCTCTTCCTCTCAGTGGCCATGACTGTTCTGCCATTACTCCCCATTCCCCTGGAGAGGGATCTTTTAGATTCTTTGTTTCCCTTCTTGTGTGATGAAATCACATCACTCATTTTTGCCCTTCTGTTTCTGTTTTCTCGCTCAGTGCCTGCAAGGACTGGATTTTCTTCATGCAAACGATGTGATCCATCGAGACGTGAAGAGTGACAACATCCTTCTCAGAACGGACGGTTCTGTCAAACTGGGTCAGTATATTCTTGGTCAGGTGCAGCTCTCCAGGGATGTGGGTGTGGGGCTGCTTGGCGTGACTGCCAGCTCCCCAAAAATGGTGCTGGTGGCAGTGCAGGGACCCCTGCTGCGAGCTGAGGGCACAGTTGCAACGTGCACAGAGGTAGAAGGAGCCACAAGCAGTCAAGAGTGGCCTTGCTCTGTGTGGGTCCCTTCCAGAGGGAGGGAGTTACAAGTCTAAAGTTTCCAAAGAACAAAAGCCACTGCTAGAGGCAGTGTAAAACATGGGGGGA
Organism: Melospiza melodia melodia; assembly: GCF_035770615.1. Classification (NCBI taxonomy): domain Eukaryota; kingdom Metazoa; phylum Chordata; class Aves; order Passeriformes; family Passerellidae; genus Melospiza; species Melospiza melodia. Next base: position 973,954 of record NC_086216.1, on the reverse strand, counting down.
TTTTTAAAGTCGCCAACGCCAGGAGATTCAACAGAGCAATTTCAAACTTCTACTGGGGAATTCTTTTGCTTACTTTCCTAATTGCACAGAATTCAGATAAAACCAGTATTTTGTTTTCTCCTCAGCTGATTTTGGCCTCGCTACTCAGCTCAGCCCTGAGCAGAACAGACGGTGCTCGGTAACCGGGACTCCTTGGTGGATGGCGCCTGAAGTGGTGACAGGTCAACCATATGGCCCCAAAGTGGACATATGGTCTTTTGGAATTGTGGGAATTGAAATGATAGAACAAGAACCTCCTTACTTGAGCAAAAGTTCTGGCACGGTAAGGAGCAAATCCTCACTGATCCCACTGTCTTTCTCACCTGTCCCATGTCCTGTGTGCCACTGGACAAAATCCCATTGCCATCTGCTGGAACTACTTCCACCAAGGTCCCCTCCTACAAATGTGCCTGCAACACATCAGCATCTGCTGTACTTTTGCTTGCATCAGTGGGGGAACTCAAGCCTTACCACATGCAAACAAACTCCAAACAAACTCCATTCCCACTCAACACTTTCCTTTGGGTTAGTGGTTCCAGTTCTTTTGTCTGTGTAGATGGCCTTAATAACAGGGAAAAAGCATCTTAAAAGTGTTGTTATCTTTCCAGAAATGAAGGAAGGAAACGCAAACCCAACAAAGTTTCTAAAACCGTGGTCTTTAGAGAGGAACCTAACCCTGTGTGCAGTTTCTTCTCACTGGAAAACATGGGCATGAGGGTGTAATGCACAGAGTCTCTTCTGCTTCTTGTGCAGTGCTGCTGAAACACTCAGTGACCATGTTTCTCTCCTAGCCCAAGCAACATTCTGCACGTCACCAAGCCAGTTTCCCTACCTGGGTATTAACTGATGGATTTCCTTTCTTTTCTTCCAATTCCCATTGTTTTCAAGAACAGCACAAAAAGCTGGATGAGTTTTGTTCTAGGGCACGTGCGCTTAAAGGACCAACAAGCACTGCAGAGATGCCTTTCATGTAGTAACCCTTGAAATTAGTTAGTATAGCAAAGTCCCTCTTCCAAAAACCATCTCAAGCTGGCATGAATCCTCAGAGAAGCAAATGTCCTTTTGCTGATGTAGTTCCCACTAACTAGGTCAGACAATGAAATCAGCTGCCAAGGCAAGATCTGCAGGATGGTGGAAAAGCTGTGGCTGCATTGGGGTTTGGGTTTTTGGTTGGTAAAGGAAAGTCATCTCTGGGTCTGTGCCAGGGCAGAAACTGCCACTGAAGAACAGAGGTTAAACAAAGGGATCTGGGAGAGCCTTAGAGATGTGAAAGCAGGAGGTGGAGCCTGGTGTCTCCTTTCTCTCCAGGCTACATACCTGATAGCCACAGTAGGGACTCCACAGCTGCGGCAGCCCAAGCTCCTCTCGGCTTTGCTGCGTGACTTCCTGAGCTGCTGCCTGCAGACAGACGAGGAGCAGCGCTGGTCTGCCAAGGAGCTCCTGCAGGTAAAATGTGAAGGGGCTGCAGTTGAAACAGGCTCTGAGGGATGGGCTCCTCCTCCACTCAAGCCCAAGGCAGCAGATGAGCCCCCTTCCTCCTCACCTCCACTCTTGCTGCTCTTCAAATGAAAATGGTGGGGAATCCTAGACTGGGCTGGGCTGGCAGGGCCCTGTAAATGCCCTCTGGTGCAAGTGTCCTGCAATGAGCAGGGACATCTCTAAAGAGATCAGGTTGCTCAGAGCCCGTTGCCACCGGAGCCGGAATGGTTGCAGGGATGGGGCACCTACAAGCTCTTGGGGCAAGCTGTGCCAGGGTGGCACCATGCTCTGAGTACACAAGTTCTTCCTTAGACCTACTCTGATTAGATGCCCTTAGTGTTTAAAAATATTTGTTCATATCCTATTGTAACTGGCCCTGTTAAAAAAGATGTCCCGCACTTTCTTCAAAGCCACTGTGAAGTCTTGGAAAGTGGCAATAAAGTCTCCCTGGCGCCTGTTTTTCACAAAACTGAATTACTCCAGCTCCCTCTGCATTTCCTGTGAGGAGAGGTGCTCTGTCCTCTGACTGTGTCTGGTTCCCTCTTTTGTGATTTGGTGGAGTATTCAGTTTTATCTAATGGCAAAAAAATTGAAGTAGAGCAACGCAGGGTACAGAGACATGAAATGGTGGTGGAGGAACCCAAGGAAGCCAGTCCCAGCCTAGGGGTCAGAGATTTGGCTGTGGGCAGGAGGGGCTGTGGGGGGCTCACTGTGAGCCTCTGAGGGGCCCTGGTTGGTGCCCCCCAGCCCACCCTCAGAGGTTTCTGCCATGCAAACAGGGACAGCTGGGAGGGACTTGTCCCAGCCCCATCTGCTGCCTGGCACGCTCAAGCAGACAGGAACTGTGCCAGGGTTACTGGCAGGTTGTGTGGCAGAGAGGGAACTGCAGGGCCCAGTGCCACTGGGCTGTCCCTGCTGGGAAGGAAGGTGCCATCCAGCACACGAGGGGCAGGGCATGGAAAGGCAGACACTGCTTTCTGTCCCTGTGGGAATCAGCACAGTGCCTGTCTTTCAAAGGCAGGGACCTATGTGAGTCATTGGAGTTTCCTGAAAGGAAGAAAAGCCCGGGACAGAAAGCGCCATTTCTAGAGCGCTGGCAGTGCAAAAATCCCAGCATGATGAAGACATCACAATAAACAGATGAGTGGGATTCTGGGCCAGGTTTGCCTGTGATGGCAAGGTCTTGCACATTGGGGATGACTGGGGAGCAGATGGTCCCATTGCTCCTCTTTCTGGGTCTTTCCAGGAACTTGAAGTATCCTGATTGAGTCCCTGAAGCAATGAGCTTGGAAAGTAATGGTTCACTGTTCTTTCTTTGTTTGTTTGTTTTTTTGTTTTTTTTTTTTTTTTCCGGTGGACAGCATCCATTTGTAACTTCAGCCAAGCCACCATTCATCCTGGCACAAGTCATCAACTCAGTGAAGAAGACGAATAACCCTAACCCTAAACTCTAAACCTAAAACCTAACCCTAGCCTTAAATGCTAACCCAAATCCTAACCCTATCCCTTACCCTTTCCCTACCCCAACCCTAAGCCTAAGCCAAAGCCTAAACCTAAACCCAAACCTGAACCTAAGTCTAAGCCTAAGCCTAAGCCTAAGCCTAAACCTAAGACTAAGCCTAAGCCTAAGCCTAAAACTAAGCCTAACCCTAGGAGACAAGAACATAGCAATCATGTCAAGATTTTATCTCTGTTACCAATTTAGAGTAGGATTGTAGAGTAGGGTTGCTAAAGAGATTTGTAGCATAGAATTATAGATTAGAGTTGTAATTAATAAAGTTTCTGAAACATCAACTCACTTGGAAAATTCTCCTCCTTCTGACCCCTTCCGAAAATTCAATATTTTTTTCTGAATTACCAATTGTTTTTTATTGGTGCTAAGTCACACATATGGCTTTTTTTGTATGGTTTCATAAGTGAGGAGGGCTCTTCTTCATTCATCCTCTCCAGACCGCACTGCCTTTGGAATATGACCCACAGGCTGGTTATGGCACAGCTGAGGTATTTCTAGTTGAGGCAGAAAGGGCAATGGCATTTGAAGGCAAAACCAAAGGAAGAATGAGGCAGCCCAAACATCTTGTGCAGATGCAGGCCTTCAGCTGTGACTGGAGAGCGATGGGGTTCCTGCCACTTGGATTTGTATCCCTAACTGCAATAATCTCTTTGGCTGGAGGAGAGCCTTGCTCAAGTGAGAAAGCAGAAAGATCAGAGAGGGTGCTCGGGAAGGTCTCCTGTGGCGCAGAGCTGTCAGCGCCTGTGAGGTGAGAGCGGGCCCGGCCTTGCCCGGGCTGGAGCCCCAGCAGAGCCCCGGCAGAGGCCGGAGCAGCCTGAGCCCCGGCAGAGGCAGGCTGGAAGGAGGCCCTTGGAGCTGCAAGAGGCAGCAGCCGGGCCCTGGGTGCCTCTTGCTGGGAGCGGGCGAATCCTCCGCTCTCAGAGCCCAGGTGGCAGCTGGCTGCTGCCGAGGGGAAGCGCAGCCATGCTGGGCACAGCCCGGCCTGGAGGCCATGGCCGTCTGGAGTGTGCCCAGGAGCAGAGAAAGGCCAAGGGCAGCCGCGGGCCGCTGGGCTGGCTGAGGATTCCTCCTCTTCTGCCGGCTGCCCTGCAACTCCTGGCAAAGGCCAGCAGTGTGTGCAGCACTCTGGGCACCGGGGCAGGGAGCCGGGCTGCTCGGCAGGCTGGAGCACAGGGCAGCTCCTTCAGGCCCGGCACTTGTGCCAGGGAAGCGAGGCCAGCGTGAGGCAGGGACAGCTTGGCAGGGCCCATCTGCAGGAGCCAGCGCCTCACGCAGCTCTGGGAGGAAGCGCCTGCAACCCTGCAGTTCTGCACTGAGCCAGAGCAAAGGTGTGAGATGCAGAGTGTTTGGCAGAAATATTCAGGCCCACCAGGCCAGCCTGCTTTGTGCTCTGTGGGGCACAGCAAGCGCTGTGCAATGCAGCTCTGAGCTGCTGGGAGAGAGGCAATCGGGGATGTGCCTGAGGTGAGTCAAGGGCTTAGCTGAAAATGTAATGAGGAAAATTGAAAAGTGCAGATGCGTCGAGGGCCCAGCTGGGAATAGAATTGGGATAGTAGAAGATTGCATATTTTAGTTAAGATTTTAAAATGAGGTAAGAAGCTAAGTTAGTAATACAGGTAACAGAAATCATGTGCCTTAGTTAAAGAGTACCAAATATATTAGGAACATAAAGCTAGGAGTGACAGGGATAGAGGAAGCAATTGTGAAGAAGCTGAGACCATAGAAAGACCTTGCCTTAAGAATAATTGAACAGTTAGGAGAGGCTTGGACCATGAGCAGCAGGTCAAAAGGTCTTGCCAACTGGCCATGGGAGGAGAGTTCACCATGAGGAAGACTGCTTTCTTCCTCCCATACAACCACTCCCTCATTTCAAAATCCCACCAATCCAGTTAAGGGAATACAATTGCGCAGCTGTAATAGATATTCAGCTGATAAAAATGCGAAGCAGGCAGGTAATAATTATGTATTATGGGTCCTTAGAAACCTAAAGTAAAACCTTTTCTGTAGAAATAGAGAGCAGGAGTCTGCAACTCCTTGCACATGTCTCTGGAAACTAGTTCACATGTGACCACGGCTGCAATAAATACCCTTCTTTTCTGCTATAATTAGTTGAAGAGTCATCTGTCCGTGCTTCAAGGGTTATGCTGGAGTAGTGAACTGATTTGCAAGGGAGCAGAAGAGTTTCAGCAGGCAAGTTTTGGAAGAGATGGAAGGCTCTTGTGACTGAAGGGAAAGTCATTTGGAATGGAGAAATGATCCCAAAGTCCATCCAGTTTTATCTTTGTGTCTGAATTGAAATCAGAATGATTATAGATAGCTTCATGCAATTTGTCTACAAATTTATCAAAGTCTTCATTCTTTCTTTGACAAATCTGTGTAAAAGATAGTGTATAACTTATCTGGAAGTGCAAGAAATGCATTACATGCTATTTGTTGGCTCATCTGTAAGACTTGATCAATGCTCCTAGCCTGGGCAGTGGCAGTAGCCCCGGGCCCTTTGCCAAGTAACTCTTGTGCTGTTAAACCATACAGAGGATCACCCTGCACTCTAGCTCTTGCAGCTTCTTGAGCACACTTTTCCTCCCAGCTTTTATGAAACATCACCTGCTGATAGGGTGGCATTCAAAGTCTTATTAGGGTATACTCATCAGCTGGAATTAATGCGTTAGATGGAAAAATATACTGCAGAATTGACTGTGCAAGTTGGCATTTTCAACCAAATTGTGAAAATGCAGCTCTCATCTTTTCTAAAATCTTCCAATCGAAAGGTTCTCAAACTCTACTTGCAGCTTTAGTTACTACAAGAAAAGCTTCTACATCATTGGAGAGAAAAGTCCCTTCTACAATAGCTTCTGCAATAACTTTTTTCTACTTTTGTTTTCCTTTGGTGGAGATAAAGCTTGGCCTGCAATTCCTCAGAAAGGATTAGGGGGACCATGCTAGTTTGGGAAATTGACAATGTTTGTCCCTAGTATTCAACAGATGCTTGACATCAGGCACAAATTCCAACGTCCAAAATGTAGTGAGCATCTATTAGGCTCAGACTGCAAGGATAATGTAGAATTGTGGAATTGGCCTTTGGTTATCCTGGCATCACTTTTTCCACCAGGATTAGCTTCATCACAGGCCGTTACATCATTCAAACGATTGGCTTGTTGGACAGGAAAACAAATGAACATTACATCTGCAATCCGGAATGAGCTTACCACTGATGTAGGTAGCATACACCACGCTGTGTTACAGGATAGGACTGCTATAAATTTTTTGTTGCTAGCACAAGGAGATGAGCGTGAAGATTTTGAAGGGATGTGTTGCATGAATCTCTCTGACCACTCTGGATCTATTGACAAGCAATTGTCATTGCTTAAGGAGAATATGAAAAAGCTCACAGTGGTTGAGAATTCTTTTGATGAGTGGCTAAAGTCCTGGGGAATGACAGGCTGGCTCAAGGATTTAGTACCCTTTGGCATAATGATACTTTGTCTTCGTTTTCAATTCTGCTTGTAGTGCCTTGCTGTGCAGAAAATAATTGAGCGTGCTTTTAAATCAGTCTGGCTTGTGCAAAAATCAAAACCGGGGAACTGTTGAGAGTTTTTTGCAGATTGAGGAGTTCTTGCTAGACAAGGGCCATATTCAGCCGATGCACAATCCAACCTGCTTGTACTAATGGACAATGGACACATTCACAAACAATGGATAATGGACATATTCAGAAATGGGGTTGGTATATCCTTGAGAAAAATACAAGAAGAGTCATCAGGACTCAGCAAGTTTGACAGCAAGCTTGGGAAAGAAGGAAAACATTGAACCATGAGTGGGCCAGAAGACGACAGCAAGACGCGTGAAAAATTAGGTGATCCAATCAGCATTCTAATTTAGATGTGTAAACAACTAGGATTAACCAATCATGTATTAGCTAGACACGTGGACAGTAGAGATTTATTATAAATATAGTCTTTCTAGGGATAATAAATTTGGCTTCACTGGATCATATTGGTTGTGGTGTGATATCCCTGAACCTCCGCACCCCGCACAAGGGCAGCTGGGGAGGCCCAGCCTGGGCAGCAGCAGAAAGGAATTTCCCTGGCAGGGCAGGGCTGTGGTGCAGCACGTCCCCAGCAGGAGCCTGGAGCAGCCCAAGGCTCTGTGTGGGCAGGCAGGGGCAGGCAGGAGGCAGAGCTGTCAGCAAAGGAAGGGCCCAGCCAGGTGGGGCAGCCGGGGGATGCCGACAGCCTGCAGGGACAGAGGCGCAGGGCAGGGACACCGTGGGACAGCCTGGGCTGCACAGGGCACAGGGATGGGCAGCAGCTGCGAGACAGCCCTGCCAGAGCCAACATGGGCAGCACTTTGGCCATGGCTGCTGGGCCTGGGCCTGAGGCCACGAGGGGACAAGTGACCCTTGCAGGCCTGGGGCCTCATTGCCTCCTCGTCCCTGCTCAGCAGCCTGGCAGGGGCCGACATGACAAAACTAAGCTCACAGATGTTGCAAAAGCAGGGGAAAAAGTCAAGGAGGAAGACCCAACTTAGGGGGCAAGATATGAGGGACATGGCATGAATACTTAAAGCAAAAAGAAAAAGAAGAAAAAATCTTTCCCAAAGTCAAAGCCATCAAGAGGCATGGCTTGCCATCAAGGGCAGGGACATGTACCAAAGATTCCTCTATTAGTCCCCATTGAAATCGTAAGATTCCTTTTCCCTTCTCGAATGGAAATTTCATTTCCTTTCGGGAAGGGAAAAAGAATCTTGTGAATCCCAAAAGAAAGGCTGTCAAACACTCTGAAAGGCGATAGGTTCCAACGAAATGCAATTGAAAAAAGCAGACAATTGGGAATTTTAGTGACTTCAAAAAGTAGGCTGTAAGGAAATCTGCTGCATTGCACAGGACCAAAAAATGCCAAAACTAAGCTCACAGATGTTGCATAAGCAGGGGAAAAAGTCAAGGAGGAAGACCCAACTTAGGGGGCAAGATATGAGGGACATGGCATGAATACTTAAAGCAAAAAGAAAAAGAAGAAAAAATCTTTCCCAAAGTCAAAGCCATTAAAATGCAGGCAGGCCATAGGCCAGCAAGTGCAGGCACATGCAGCAAAGCTTGCCAAAATTGATCCCCACTGAAGGCCAAAACAGAAAAGAAGGACCTACAAACACGCTAGAATGGAGACACCATCAAAAGAATTGCAATTGGAGGAGAAAAAAAGAAAATTTGGGAAATGTACTGACTCTAAGAAAATGGCCCGGGATTGTATCAGGTGCAGTGCAAAGGACCGAAACATGCCAAAACTAAGCTCACAGATGTTGCGAAAGCAGGGGAAAAGGTCAAGTAGGAAGAAAAAAAGCAGAAAATCGGGAATTTTAGTGTCTGCAAA